>NC_138381.1:50335213-50340483 GCF_054177405.1 Leptonychotes weddellii
CTGGGTGGCTCAGTCGTTAAGCGTCTGCCTTCGGCTCAGGTCATGATCCCAGGGTCCTGGGATCGAGCCCCGCATCCAGCTCCCTGCTCCGCGGGAAGCCTGCTTCTCCCTCTCCCACTCCCCCTGCTTGTGTTCCCTCTCTCGCTGTGTCTCTCTCTGTCAAAATAAATAAATAAAATCTTTAAAAAAAAAAAAAAGATTAGAGGATGCAGAAGAATGGATCAGCAATTGGGAAGAGAAGGTAGTGGGATTCACTGAAGCTGAACAGAAAAAAGAAAAAGAATTTAAAAAAATAATAACAGCTTAAGGGACCCCTGTAACAACAAACTAACATTCACATTATGGGGGTCCTAAAAGGAGAAGAGAGAGAAAAGGAAGTAGAAAACTTACTTGAAGTAGTAATAGCTGAAATCTTCCCTAACCTGGGAAAGGAAACAGACCCCCAGATCCAAGAATCACAAAGAGCCCCAAACAAGAGGAACCCAAGGAGGTCCACACCAAGACACATAATAATTAAAGTGAAAAAAAAATTAAAATTAAAGAGATGATCTTAAAGGCAGCAAGAGAAATCAATTAATTGCATACAAGAGAACACCCATAGACTATCAGGTGATTTTTCAGCAGAAACTTTGCAGGCCAGAAGAGAGTGGCGGAATGTAGTTAAACTGAAAGGAAAAAACCTACAACCAAGAATACTCTACCTAGCAAGGTTATCATTCAGAACTGAAGGACAGAGAAAGGGTTACCCAAACAAAAGTTAAAGAAGTTCATCACCACTAAACCTCCTTACAAGAAATGTTTAAAAGGACTTTTTCAAGCAGAACAGAAGAGGCCATAAGTAGAAGAAAACTGAAAGAAAAATTCGTACTGGTAAATGCAAACACAGTAAAGGTAATTGATCAAACACTAATAAAGCTACTATGGAGGTTAAAAGACAAAAGTAGTAAAATAAACTATATCTACAATTAGTTAAGGGATACGCAAAATAAAGTATGTCAGAAACACAAAACATAAGTGGGGGAAGTAATCAGTAGAATGTGTTCAAACTTAAGTGACCATCAACTTAAAATAGACCGTTGTATACATAGGGTGTTATATACGAACCTCATGGTAACTACATAACAAAAACCTATAACACATACACAAAAAAATAAAGAGAAAAAAAATCCAAATATAACACTAAACAAGTCATCAAACCACAAAGGAAAAGAGCAAAAGAAGAAAGAACAGAGAAGAACTATGAAAACAACCAAAAAGCAATTAATGAAATAGCAATAAGTACATACCTATCAATAATTACTTTAAGTGTAAACTGACTAAATGCCCAAATAAAAGACAAAGGGTGGCGGAATGGACAAAACAAAACAAAACAAGAGCCATCTATATGCTGCCTATAAGAGACTTACTTCAGACCTAAAACACATACAGACTGAAAGTGAAGGGATGGAAAAATATATTACATACAAATGGAAATGAAAAGAAAGCAGGGGTAGCAATACCCCTGTCATATATCAGAGAAAATAGACGTTAAAAATTATGACAAGAGGGGCGCCTGAGTGGCTCAGTCGGTTAAGTGGCTGCCTTCAGCTCAGGTCATGATCCCAGGGTCCTGGGATCGAGCCCCGCATCGGGCTCCCTGCTTGGCAGAGAGCCTGCTTCTCCTTCTCCCTCTGTCTGCCGCTCTGCCTACTTGTGCTCTCTATCTGTTAAATAAATAAATAAAAATCTTAAAAAAAAAAAAAAATTATGACAAGAGACAAAAAACACATTACATAATAATAACGAGTTCAAACCAACAAAAGGATATGACAATTATAAATATGTATGCACCCAACATAGAATCACCTAAATATATATAAAGCAAATGCTAACAGATAAAGGAAGAAATTGACAGTAATACAATAATAGTAGGAAACTTTAACACCCTACTTATATCAATGGACAGATCATCCAGACGTATAAATCAATATGGAAACAGTGGCTTTGAACAACACATTAGACCAGATAGACCTAGGAGATATATTCAGAACATTCCATCCCAAACCAGCAGAATATACAGTCTTTTTAAGTGCAGATGGAACATTTTCTAAATTAGATCACGTTAGGTCACAAAACAAGTCTCAATAAATGTAAGAGGACTGAAATCATAAGAAGCATTTTTTGCAAACACCAGAAATCAATTATAAGGGGGTGAAAACTCTACATTTTGACCTAAATGTAAGACCTGAAATCATAAAAACCGAAAAATACATAGGGAGTAAACTCTTAAACATGGGTCTTAGCAATATTTTTTTTCAATTTGTACCGTCAGAAAAGGGCAACCAAATCAAAAATAAACAAATGAGATTATACCTAACTAAAAAGCTTTTGCACGGGGAAAGAAATCATCAGCAAAATGAAAAGACAACCTACTGGGGGAGGAGCAAGATGGCAGAGGAGTAGGGGACCTGGATTTCATCTGGTCCCATAAATTCAGCTGGATAGGGATCAAACCATTCTGAACACCTACAAACTCAACAGGAGACTGAAGAAAAGAATAGCAACAACTCTCTGAACAGAAAAGCGACCACTTTCTGGAAGGTAGGACGTGCGGAGAAGTGATCCGAGGCGATATTCGGGAGGATAGACGGCGGGGGAGGGGCCTCTGTTGGCCGCTCCTGGCAAGTGATAGAGCAGCTGAGCACAAAACTGGAACTTTTGGAAGTCGGCTCCGCTGAGGGACATCGCTCCAGTGGCTAAGCGGGGATTGGAACCCTTGCAGGACACTGTGGTCTCAGGACCCTTGGGATCACACAAGGACTGGGGGTGCCCGAGTGTGGTAGAGCTCACAGGTATTGGAGCAGGGAAGCCGGCTGCAGAGATGGAGCCGAGGCCGGGCTATCAGCTAGTGGCTGCCATAAACCGTGATCTGCGGCAGAGTCGGGTCGCTGCTCTTCCAGCAGGGAAACAACAAGCACCAGATCCGGGGAGACTCCCCTTCCTCCCCCGGGAGGAGCAGCACCAGTATGCACCGTAGGGATCTGCTGGGTTTGGAGACTCCACACGGGGTCGGGTGCCAGAGATAGAAATGCTCGGTCACAGGCCGGGTGAGCATGGAGTGCGGCCAGAGACCGGGGAGATGGGAGCGACTGACGGCTTTTCTCTGGGGTCGCACTGAGGAGTGGGACCCCGAGTTCTCGGCTCCTCCGGGGCGGAGATTGGGAGGCCGCCATTTTCACTCATGTTCTCCAAAGCTGTATGGAAAGATTGCAGGGAACAAAATCTCCGGAGAACAAACGCTAGCAGATTACTTAGCCCGGACCAGCAAGGGCAGGGCAATTCTGCCTCCAGCAAAGACATTTGGGAACCATGACAACAGGCCCCTCCTCCAGAAGATCAACAAGAACAGCCAGCCAAGACCAAGTTTACCAATCAATGAGAACGGCAGAAATCCAGGGCTAGGGGAATACAGCACATAGAAATCATGGCTTTTTTCCCATGATTCTTTAGTCTTTCAAAGTTAATTTTTTTTAAACTGTCTTTTTTTTTTTAATTTTTCTTTTTCCCTTTTTCAAACAAAATCTTATCAATCCCTTTTTTAAAAAATCTTTTTTATTTTTCATTTGTAGAGTCATATTCTATCCCTTGATAGTAGTTACCCTTATTTTTGGTATATATATATATAAGTTGTTCTCTCTCTAAAATTTTGAGATAGTTTCTAGTTCTAACAGATCAAAATATAACCTAAATCTCTAGTGTATGGCTTTGTTCTAGTCTCCTGCCTGATCACATTCTCTCCCTTTTTTTTTTTTAAATCCTCTACTTTCTTTTTTCATCCAATTTCTTATCTTATCAATTCCTTTTATAAAAGCTTTTATAATTTTCATCTTTACACTCATATTCCATCCCTTCATTTACTAACCCTTATTTTTGTACATATATAAGTTTTTCTTTTTTTAAAATTTTGGGAGGCACTTTCTTCTAACAGACCAAAATACACCCAAAATCTAGTGCACAAGCCTGATCATATTTGATCATATTCTGTTTTTTTTGTTTTGTTTTTGTTTGTTTTTATCTTTTTCTTTTTCTTTTTTTTTTTCTTTCCCTTTCTTTTCCCCAGGTTTCAGGTCTTTTCTGATTGTTTAGTGTATATTTTCTGGGGACGCTGTTACCCTGTTAGCATTTTGTTCTCTCATTCATCTATTCTCCTCTGGACAAAATGACAAGATGGAAAAAATCGCCTCAACAAAAAGAACAAGAGGCAGTACCAACTGCCAAGGACCTAATGAATACAGATATTAGTAAGATGTCAGAACTAGAGTTCAAAAAATGATTTTGAAGATACTAGCTGGGCTTGAAAAAAGCATGGAAGTTATTAAAGAAACCCTTTCCGGAGAAATAAAAGAACTAAAATCTAACCAAGTCGAAATCAAAAAGGCTATTAATGAGATGCAAACAAAAATGGAGGCTCTAACTACTAGGATAAATGAGACAGAACAGGGAATTAGTGATATAGAAGACCAAATGATGTAAATAAAGAAGCTGAGAAAAAGATAAACAACTACTGGATCACGAGCGCAGAATTCGAGAGATAAGCGATACCATAAGATGAAACAACATTAGAATAATTGGGATCCCAGAAGAAGAAACAGAGAGGGGGCAGAAGGTATATTGGAGCAAATTATAGCAGAGAACTTCCCTAATTTGGGGAACGAAACAGGCATCAAAATCCAGGAGGCACAGAGAACCCCCCCAAAATCAATAAAAGTAGGTTAACATCCCAACATCTAATAGTAAAACTTACAAGTCTCAGAGACAAAGAGAAAATCCTGAAAGCAGCTCGAGACAAGAGGTCTGTAACCTACAATGGTAGAAACATTAGATTGGCAAAACACCTATCCACAAGGACCTGCCAGGCCAGAAAGGACTGGATATATTCAGAGCACTAAATGAGAAAAATATGCAGCCAAGAATACTATACCCAGCTAGGCTGTCATTGAAAATAGAAGGAGAGATAAAAAGCTTCCAGGACAAACAAAAACTAAAGGAATTTGCAAACATGAAGAACATATTATGAGCAACTATATGCCAGCAAATTAGATGATCTGGAAGAAATGGATGCATTCCTAGAGATGTATCAACTACCAAAACTGAACCAGGAAGAAATAGAAAACCTGAACAGACCTATAACCACTAAGGAAATTGAAGCAGTCATCAAAAATCTCCCAACAAACAAGAGCCCAGGGCCAGATGGCTTTCCAGGGGAATTCTACCAAACATTTAAAGAAGAA
>NC_138381.1:50340983-50399404 GCF_054177405.1 Leptonychotes weddellii
AGAAAGAAAGAAAGAAAGAAAGAAAGAAAGAAAGAAAGAAAGAGAGAGAGAGAGAAAGGTATCCTCCCCCAGTTCTAGAGGCCAGAAGTCTGGAATCAAATTGCTTCCTCTGAAAGCTCTAAGGAAAAATCCTCCCTTGCCTCTTCCAGTGTCCTGTGGCTGCCAGTATTCCTTGGCTCAGGGCTGCATTACCCCACTCTCCTGTGTCCTCTCCTCTGTCTCTTATAAGGACACTTGTCATTGGATTTGGGGTCCAGCTGGGAAAATCCAGGATGTTCTCATCTTAAGATCTTTCACTTAATTATACCTGCAAATAGCCTTTTCCTGAATAAGGTCACCACACAGGTTCTGGACACAAAGGTGGCTGTATCTTTTGCAGGGTCACCATTCAACCCACAATGGCCCTTCTCTCCCTAGCTGCCCTAAGAGCAGAAAGGGCACAGCCTCTCTGGGGGCTCATAACATCTACTTTACATTCTATGGTTCTTTAATACCCAACATCCAGCACATGTGAAAAATTATAAGACGGGTAAAGAAACAGGATAAGGTGACTTGTAATCAACAGAAAATATAGACAATAGAGGCCGACCAACCAAGATCCAGATGTTCAAATTAGCAGCCAAGAATATTAAAACAGATGGTTTAAATATGTTAAAGGAAAGAGAAAAAAGGTAAGCCAAGTGGACAAAAAGAGAAATTCAACAGAAAACAATGTACTATCTAAAAAAGAACCAAATGGATATTCTAGAATTTAAAAGTCCATACCTGAAATTAAGAATTTTGTTGATGGAGCTTAACAGCACACTGGAAACAAGAGAAGAAAGGACAAGAATTATGAAAGATCAATAGAAATTGCCTGAATTCAAGCACAAGAAGATAAAAGGATGAATAAACTAGATCATGAGCGATGCAGGATACTCTCAAACAGTGTGACACATGTGTAACTATTATATCAGAAGGGCAGGACACAGAAAATAAGCACAGCCAATGTTTGAGGAGGTAATGGCTGAGTATTTTCCAAAATATATGATGAACATAAATCTATATACACAAGAAACTGAGTCAATTCCAAAAACTCCCTGACCCAGGCAAATCAAGTAAAACTGTTAAAAACAAAAGATCTAGAGATTATCACACTAAATGAAAAGCAAGACTCAACTGTATCTGTTTTTATATCTGTTTTAAATCTAATTCCATAAAGATAGGTTGAAAACAAAAATGTTAAAAGAAGTCAGACACAAAAGAGTATGATTCCATTTCTAAGAAATATAAGAATAGGAAAAATTAATCTATGGTAAAATGCAAGTCAGAATAACGGCTACTTCTAGAGAGATATGGCAGGGGATTGTGGTACTGACTGAGGAGGGCTCAAGAGGAGGAAATTCTGAGTGATGGAAATGCTCTTTTTAGACCTGGATGGTAGTTATTGGGATAGATACGTATGTAATAATTTACTGAACTGTACACTTAAGATGTATACGTTTAACTCTATATAAACTATCCTTTAGTTAACAAAGTAAAACAGGAAGGAGTCCACAAATAATTCCTCCATTGTGACATGCTTACTTGCCTGAAAATGAGACGGATTCAGAATCGACAGAGGTCTAAACAATCATTCATTTATTCATTCAATACACCAATACTAACTGAGTGCTTACTACACACCTGGGACTATTTTAGGCACTAGGAATATATCAGTGAACAAAAGAGGGAAAAAAGCCTCTTTGCCTTTTAAAGCTTACACTCTAGTAGGGATAATCCCATACTATCACATAAATGAATTTTTTTTGCAAGTTAAAAGGTAGTAAAAGAAAAAATAGAGCAGAGTTAGGGGCATTAGGAGTGTACCAGTTGAGAGTTGTTGCCATTTTTTTAAAAAGTGGCAAAGGGAGGCTTAAAAGAGTTGAGGGAGTTAGAGACTTTGATATATAAGGAAGGGTATTACAGGCAAAAGGAATAGCCAGCGCAAGGACCTTGACGCCTGTTCAGAGCAGCAAGAAGTCCAGTTTAGCTGAAGCAGGGTGAGCAAGTGCGAAAGTAGTCTAAGAGTCAAAGTCAGAGGGTAACCTCCATGCCAGGTTAGGTAGGGCTGTACAGACTTTGGCTTTTACTCTTGGGAGAAACACAAAGGCACTAGCAGGCTTTCTGCAGAAGAGCAACCTGTATGCCCTGTGTTTTACGAGAATCGGTCTGGCAGCTGCACTGACCCTACCAAGGGCAGCAGAGAGGCTGCTAGGTTGGAAGTTGGGAGAGCATGTAATAATCCAGGTGAGAGGGGCACCTGGGGGGCTCAGCCGGTGAAGCGTCTGCCTTCGGCTCAGGTCGTGATCCTGGGATCCCGGGATCGAGCCCCACATCGGGCTCCCTGCTCAGTGGGGGGCCTGCTTCTCCTTCTGCCTCTCCCTGTGCCCCTCCCCCTTGCTTGTGCTCTCTCTCTCTCCCTCTCTCTCTCTAATAAGTAAATAAAATCTTAAAAAAGAATCCAGGTGAGAGACGACGGTGGCCAGGACTACAGTGCTATCTGCAGAAGAAGCAAGCCAAGGCTACGAGCTTCAAAGCAAGAGCCAAACAGTTCATTGTCGGATCTGAATATCGGTTGTGATAGAAAGAGAGGAGTCAAAGATAACACCATACTTTTGACTTGAGCAATGGGAAAGATGGAATGGCCATTACCAGAGATGGAGAAGACAGTGGGTAGAAAAATCTAGGAAGGGGCGTCTGGGTGGCTCAGTTGGTTAAGCGACTGCCTTCGGCTCAGGTCATGATCCTGGAGTCCCTGGATCAAGTCCCGCATCGGGGTCCCTGCTCGGCAGGGAGCCTGCTTCTCCCTCTCCCGCTCCCCCCTCTTGTGCTCTCTCTCTCTCTCACTCTCTCTTTCAAATAAATAAATAAATAAAATCTTTAAAAAAAAAAAGAAAAAGAAAAATCTAGGAAAAAAGATCGGGTATTCAAATTGGGGACATGTCAAGTCTGATAATCTATTAGGTACCAAAAGGACACATTGAGTAGGTACTTTGATGCAGGAGTTTGGAGTTCACCAGTATATAGATGACATTTAAAGCCATGACATTTGATGAAATTACAAAGGAATTAAATATAGTTGAAGAGAAGAGGTCCAATGACAAGCCCTGGTGCACACTGATACTAGGAGTTTGGGGACATAAGGAGGAATTAAATAAAAGGAGTCAGAGAAGGAACTGCCAGTGAGTAAGGAGAAAAACTCAGAGAATGTGGTGCCCAGAAACCAGGTGAAGAAAGTGTTAACAGAAGTGCAGACAACTCTTTCGAAGAGGTTTCCTTTCAATGGAAACAGAAAAATGAATGGGGAAGTGGAGCCAGGAAATGATATTTTTAAGAGAACAGAAGTATCATGTTTCCACAAGAAATTATCTCATGGAAAGAAAAACAGATGATAAAGGAAGGAGGGATAAGTTGCTTACATGAGGTTGGGGAAGGAGGAGACGTGGGACTGTACACGAAGAGGGGTATTGCCTTCAACAGAACGTGGAAGGGTCATCTATAATAACAGGAAAGTACGTGGGATATATGAGGACGGAAGCAGGCAGGTGGGTACATACGGTGTTGGGCATGTGTGGAATTTCTGTTCTGATTGCTTGAATTTTCTAGGTGGGACAGAAAATAATAAGCATCATCATCTGAGAACAAGGATGAGACAAGAGGAGTGGGAAATTTAGGAGAGGAAAACAGATATGAAACAGTTATGGGAGAGTCAATGAATTAGGGAAACATAATGATTCCCGGTCAGCATTAAGGTCCAGGTAACATGTGCATTTTGTGTTTGTGCAGGAAGCCCAGTCAGAGGAGTGTGTGAGTTTCTCTAGCCATATTTAGCTTCATGAGGCAGGTACAGAGTAGGCAGAGGTAGATTTTGCCAAGGCTGTGGTTTTGACAAGTAAGATGAACAGAAGAACAAGGAAGCTGAAAGTATATGCAATGGTCTGATTACGCCTATCATCTACTGAAATCGTGCTGTGGAAAGAGGGAAAAAAAGAAAATGAGAAGGTGAGGAACAGTGAAAAAGTGGTAGAATTAATGTATCAGAAACTCTGAGGGGGTAGAAGGACTGATGAAATTGGGGTATTAGAGGGAATCGCCAAGAAAGAATATGGCGCTGGTCAGAGAGTAAGATGCAAGAAACTGTGATTAGAAAAGAGTTGCATTATTGCCACTAACAATAATGAACAAAAGTATAAGCTAAAATAGGATCATAGGGGCCAGTGTGGAGGACAAGATAATCCAGACAGAAGCTCAAGGGACTGAGAAGACAGAGTGTTGGAAGGACCACATGTGTATATATTGAAACCACCAAGAAAGACCAGGGTTGTGTTGGCAACAGTGGCCATAAGCCAGCAGCTAAAATAACCGAGGATTGAGGGGGCACTGCTAGGCGGCTGTAACTGTGAGGAGTATTGGTAAGTAGAGTCTGAGGAGATGAGTTTCCAAGCTGGAGGGCTTTAGGGAGGGAAAGGGAGAAGGTCTGAAAATAACTATAAGGGGTGAAGAGCACAATTCTCTCACCTCCCGATCCCCAGGGCCCCCACCTGGACAGGGCTGCAGAAGAGGCAGTGTCCTCAGGGGACAGGTTTTGTCTAGAGTGGAGGAGTGAAGAGAATGTTGAGAGAAAAAGATCCCAGAGAGCACAAGGCAAAGACTGGGGACTGGGGTGAGGAGTTAAAGGGCCTGGGGGTCTGAGCTTCTTAATCAAACTGCCATAAACAGGGATGAAGGGCACAGTTCCTGGTGGAATCAGAGGAGTGGTCAGTGGCATGGCTGTGAGTCTGGGGGCTGGGGAGGAGCGGTGCCGGGTCTTCTTTCTGGCGTCTGCGGAGGAAGGTGAGGCGGAGTGGGGAGTCTGGCTCACACACCCAACATATGGGCCACTCTTGAATGTGCTTAGATAATCTTGTACCAGCACAAATTCAATATATAGCGCCTAATTCCTGCTATTTGGCCAAAAACACATCAAGGAATAACAAGGACAAATGAGTCCTCCGATCTTGGTGAATATATAATAAACCTTGGCTGGAGGCCGCAGTGCTCACTGCAATATGTTGTGGGATGGAAGAGAGAAGTGCATCCCGTTAAATGTCCTCCGGTCAAGCTCTCCAAAATTAAGTTAAGGAGAGGAAAAAAGACTTGAGCCTATTTAGATCCTTCTCACTGGAAAAAAAATTCAAAGATATTCTGCAGTTTTAACTTTTAAGAATTTTAGGCATCAGTGAGTGTTAAATTCCCAGTATACAGTGATCCGTTTCATGTTTTCCTGCAATTCAGTTGCATCTCTGTCCACAATGCCCCAGAAAATAAGTAAACACCCTGTGATCCAGGTAAGGAAACTGACTCAGCAAGAGAATCTACAGGAGCCCGCTCCCGTGAAGGGGGCTCAGAGTGCTGGTCACAGCAGCCCACCCACCTCCGAAAACTGGCCCAAATACCATATTTGGAAGAAATGCCACATGTAGGCTGCTAAATGCCACCGTCATAGTCATCTTCACCATTTCTTTTAAAAATATTTTTTTCCGCGAAGTGACAAGTATGGCATCATAGCTATTACCAATTTAAAAGCAAGCACAGTGGGAAGTGGCCCATTTAATTAATTATAGCCCATGTGCTGCACAGCCTTAACAACAGCATACTTCACAATTATTCCAGCAAAGCCCGAATATCTAACAGTAGGGTCTCTACTTCCTCGTGCTATGGGTGGTGGTCCCTAACCTGGAACTGCCCAGTCACAGTCAGTAAGGGACACAGAGCCCCTCCACCCCCAGGGCCTCCTCCTTCCTGGAGGAAGATAAGAAATCTACAATACAGATGCGGCGGGCAGAGGTGATCAGGAGAGCTCCAGAGGAACCCCAGTCTCTGTCCCTCACTAGAGCCCCTTCAGGTCAGGGGGGCAGAGAACAGCCCTCACTGCCAACACAGGGAAGCCGTCCTCACAGCAGAAACACACTGGACCTTTCAAAACAAATGTACAGACCACATGGAATCCAGCTTCCACCTCTCACTTAGCTCAGTGACCTTAAGCGAGACACTTACATAGCCTGAACTTTGATGTCCTCACCTACAAAACAGAGGTAATGAAGCCAAATTTGCCTAAGTGCAAGGTTTCCTAACTATTGGTTGTAAGGTATGAAAGTGCCTGATGCAGAGTAGGCATCGGTAAGTAGGGATCATGGATGAGGATAGTATGTAAAAATGAAAAGAAAGAAGAGAAATATTTGGAAGTGACAGTGACATTAGGTTGGGAACGATACAATTCACCAAGAGGTCGTGGTCTGAGGTTCTAGTAGACGAACAGTCTGTTCTAGCCCTGAGGACGAACCTACCTGAGTTGCACTAGGAGAGCCGAGCCCTCAGTGGGAGGTTCCAAGGAAGGGAGCCAGGTTCTCCTCTGCCTTCAGAACTCCCTGTCCCCTAGATCTTCGGCAGCCCCCCAGTACCCATGGACCTGGAGATGCCACATCTAATGTCTCAGCCCCTACTGGTTCCTAGGACTGCTTGTGTAATTCCTGGGGAAAGCTAGAGCCGGTGGGCAGGGTTTGCTGTGCGCTGTGAAGCTACAGGTGGCTGCAAGCACACAAGTCTGCGGCAGACAGACTGGGACGAAGCAATCTTCTACAAGCCTCAGACTATCTGAGGAACATACATACGAATGTATGCAAACAACAAACCCAGAAAAGACTCACCAACATTGCCGTAGTCGAAAAATGGCAGAAACTTGTTTTTATTATGAAAACATTTTTTTAGGGATACAATATTTTGTTGCCCAGAAGAAAACATTTTTAAAATTCCACACAATCCCGGCTTCTGCTCAGTTTAATTTCTGCAGATGCCTATTGCTTATGTGATTGGCCTTATTAGCTATTCCATAAAGCCTGGTTTTCCTGAGCCAAAAAAATAAAATGGAATTTTAAAGAACTCTTTGCCAAGCAGCCCAGGGCAGACGGTCAGCAGACAGAGAAGTGGGTTGGTGCGCTTCTATCCTGAGGTGCACTTCGGGGGAGTGACCCACTCTGCCCCTGGTTCACATGTCTGCACCCCACGGTCACGTTATAACTACCTGCAGTGCCCAAGGCACACACAGGAGGACTCGAACTCAAAAAGACTTGGTGTGAGTCTACTTCTCCACAAGTAGCAAGAAATACCCTAATTAGTCCCCAACCTAGAGTTCCTCCTAAATAGAACCTTGGAATCTTAACTTTGAGTACACATAATTCTTATTCTTAAAATTGGAGTCTTAGGTTCAAGTTCTGAATAGATAATCACTAGAAAAGTTATATCATTTGTGAAAATTATTTGGTCCTAGGAGCCTATCTATCCAAAAGAAAATATCTAAAACCTTTAAGTATAAAACTCTGATGCCCTTCTCTGGGTAAAAAATGCTCAAGGAGGAGCTGAGAGACTTAACCACAAAGCCTGAATTTTGTAAGCATCTGACGGTCTCAGTATTAAGCCCAAGTGTGTCCCAACGGGGATGGAGAAGTAGCTCTGACTTCAAACCTGTATCCTGAAGATGTGCAGATGGATGGAGAGGACTGCTAATGCTAAGGACAGGGTGAGTGGTGCTGCAGAGATGTCCGGTAGCCAATCTGACCAGTGAGCTCTCTCCTTTGGGGTTGGGCCTCTGCAACCGCAGGCCTCAGACTCAGTCCCATTTCAGTCTCCAGCAGGGGCAACAGTGGCCAATCAGAGGACCCTCAGTCCTGGCCACAGTGACAGGTCTGGGGGCGGGCTCCTGACCCCATCACAGTCCCCCCATGACTTTCCTGCTAGAGCAGTAGGGGGGACTATTGCCACAGGCCTCACTGTGCTGGGATGGTGTGAGGAGAGCAGTGCTGGTGGACTCACAGCTAAATGGAGCCAGCCCATTCTCTGGAGGAAGGATTAACACCCACAGCAGGAAGGAGAGCTGGGAGGGAGAGACAGAAAGGCCTAGAGAAAGAGATCTGGAGGGAAGGACTGATGGTGTTGTTTGAGACCCCAGATTCAGGGGTCTACACACGTCTTCCCTTTTCAGTGAGACAATAAATCCTGCTCCCACTCTCTCATTTTTTAAAGATTGATTGATTGATGAGAGAGATAGAGAGTGTGTGTGCATGTGTGTGCGGGAGGGGCAGAGAGAGAGAGTCTTAAGCAGACTCCTCACTGAGCAGGGAGCCTGATCAGGGCTTGATCTCATGACCCTGGAATCATGACCTGAGCTGAAATCAAGAGTCAGATGCTTAACTGACTGCACCACCCAGATGCCCCACCCCACCATCATTTTTTTTTTCTTTTAAAGATTTTTATTTATTTGAGAGTGAGAGCGAGAGAGATCACAGAGGGAGAAGCAGACTCGCCACTGAGCAGGGAGCCAGACGTGGGGCTCGATCCCAGGACCCTGAGATCACAACCCGAGCTGAAGGCAGACGCTTAACCAGCTGAGCCACCCAAGCGCCCCCCGACCATCATTTTTTAAATACTGATTTATTTGAGAGAGAGAGAGAGAGATTGCACTCAGAGGGAAGGGGCAGAGGGAGAGAGAGAGAATCTCAAGCAGACTCTGTGCTGAGCATGGAGCCAAATGCGGGGCTCGATCCCAGGACCCTGAGATCATGCCCTGAGCTGAAATCAAGAGTCAGCCGCTTAACCGACTGAGCCACCCAGGCTCCCCACACCCCCGTTTTCTTGACCTATGCTGGCATTAGCCTTGGATTTCTCTGACTTGCATCAGAAGAGCCTTCACAAATATTCCTGAAGGAATCCTTTCAAAATCACAAGCTCCACCCAAAAGGCAAGGCCACGCAGGGCCCTGAGTAACTTACAGATAAACCTAGAAAACTGGGCCTAAAACAGCTGTGGACAGTTCCTGCTGGCGCAGAAAGCCCGGGTACTTGAACCAGTCTTGACGGCATTAAGTGGGCCTCTTTCTGGGTCTGCAGTGGCTGACACTGGCTTCCTTGGGTGGCTTTCCCTGCACAGCTTCAGACTGCAGGAGCCTGTATCGTCCTCTCGTTCTGGTGACCTGGATGGACTTTCAGGTAGGGCTACTGCCACACCCAAATTTCCCCAGGTGTCAATTCATTTCCAATCACCCCACCCTCTGAAGCAGCTGAGGGAAGCAGCTGGAAGCTCGGATGCCGGGATGCTCGGATGCAGCGGGCCGTGCGTCGGGAGCAGCTGCTACTGAGCACCAGTCAGCGGAGCATGGGTCTGGGCCCACAGCGCCCGCCCCCCGCAGCCCCCCCCCGCCCCCACGCTGCCCCCTTCTTCCATGCCTCTCCATTCAGCCTGCTTCTTTGATCCCCTCTCTCTCCCTATGCCACTGCGGCCTCTCAAGCTCATCTGAAGAGTGCTTTCATCTTTCTTCAGTCCCTCTTTGTGGGCATTATATTGCTGATGAAAGGTCACATTGCTCCTAGAAGACACAGCGTCACAATGAAAATGGGAGGAACACAACTTGAACATAACCTACTCCCAGCACCGAAGCAGAGCTGCAACCACTCACACTCGACATTAATAAAGCAGCTGTTTTAGCTCCATTTGTGTTTCATTTCCCCACCTGCTAATCTGATTTATTCCCTGTTTATAATAAGGTTTCTGGCATTTATCAGGGAAAGATAAAACACTGCCTCAAAACCCAGGAATTCTGCACTATGCTCAATATCTTCCACTTATTCTAAGCTTTACTCAGATCGCAAGTCTAAAAGAGTCCTTTGCCTTATTTCTGCTTCTTGTGTCATGCTCTGACCACCGGTTGTATAATAAATGTTTTTAAAGAAATGAATAACCAGGTCTAAACATGTTAGTTTCTACTGTGTTTTTTTCTTCTGTGCTCCTTGGTCTGTTTCTCCCTTGTAGCCAACTGTCTCAAACTGCAGTAAATTCAGTGCCATCCCGAAAAAAGCTGAAATTCTAAAATTCTACAAATCCATAAACATGGAAAAGAAATAGCCATGTATTGGAAAGAGTATCAAATGGAAGGTCTCTCAGCCTTTTCAAAGTCGACAGGGAATTTAAATGTTGACCATGATAGGCAGGTCACCCCTAGTCCTGGGGCATAATTATTAAATTGCTAAACTGCAGACATATTCTGTTAGTCTAGGAAGGAAGCATCTATTTATTGTGATGTTCACAATCCTGAAAACACATTTTAGGGCAGAGTAGAAAGGTCAATTTAAATATTTAGACAATTTTCAGTCTTGAGAATTAATCACTGAGTAATTATTGATTTTGCCTATGGTTTAACCAGTATATCTTTCCTCTCATCTGAATTATATTTTTGGTTTCAAAACAGGATAAAAAATCTGTTCCACCTTCTAAGCCTGTGATATTCCCTAGGTGTGTTAAAGAGACAGCAGGAGCCTGACCTTCAGACACAAGCTGGCCAAAAACCTAGTGTATGCATGATCCCAAATCCAATAAGGATCAGCTTCCTGGGGCAGCTAATCGGCCCCTCATGCCCTACAAAGGGCTTCTTCAGGTGGATATGGTCTGGCCCTCACTTGGACATGCCACCGAATGCCCTACAGCTGCACCATCCAATATGAGAGTCACTGCTTGCATGTGGCCATTTCCATTTAAATCCATTAAAGTTAACTGAAATTGGAGATTCAGTTCCTCAGCCACATTTGCCAGCCACACGTGGTCAGTGGCTACCATACTGGAGAGAGCAGAGAGGGAATGTTCCCACGATGACTGTTCAGAGCCTACTGGTAGGCACCATGCGTACAATCTACCACCTGGACAAGTGGCAACGTGGTCTTGACAAAGTAACGCTAAGCCCTATTGCCATGAGATGGTAGGAATGGCAGAATTAGGGAGAGGTTTCGGCCACATTACTCAGAGCCCTAAGCAGAAGGGGGAATCTGAAGGACAAGGAGTGGACACTTGGGGTCAGAAGGGAGCCGCTATGATACTATTCTTGAATAAATGTAGTTTTGGGGGGCAACTGAAATGGAAACATTAAAATGAGCTTCAACAGAAGGGAATCACTGTTCTAGCACTGAGTTGGCTCAAGGATAGTGAAAGATAAATTATAATTAATAATCAGAGCAAAACACTGGGGCCTCACTGCCATGCCTCGGCTCAAGGCAGCTAAAGAGCTTAGGAGCGCCTCGGAGGAAGGCACCAGGCAGCAATGCCAGCAGAGTAAAGAACAAACCCCCCTGGCAAGAGGGAGCTGCCTCCTAAGTCATGATGGAACCGCAAAGACAGCAAGGAGTGGTGAGCCGGCTTCAGGGAGCGCATCACAGAGGTCAAGGCTGCAAGTTTCCTGAAGGCAGCACAAAGCACTGTGGTGTGAAACTGTTCCTGCAGGAATCTTGGATGCAAGTGTGGAGCACAGCAAATGAGAAGATCTAATGATATTTTGTATATTCCAGGATATAGCAGTTCGGGGGCTGAGGTTTGCCATGCCAATTCCCTGATGGAGCTATACTGTGGACACTTTGGGCATTGGCTGGCACAGGAATATGCCTCGTCAGCTGTGAAGCAAAGAGGGGCTTAAGCCAAGTGAAATGGGTTGCCCTCAAAAAGTAATGTGCACCCTTCATGTGGCTGGCAGTTTTGACATTAAAGTCACACTTATTTTAAGAAAAGAAGCTTATTATTACTAGAAAGTCACGAGCAACCATTACTGTTCAGAATCCCAACCATTTATTATCCATTATGCATCTATTCCCACTCCACGGTCCCCCGGTTTGTCATGTGTTATTAGTATAATGACCCTATAATGGGCTATGCTTCTTTGACATTGTTATAACTGCCATGATTCACAATGTCAATATTACAAGGGGGAAAGCATCATATACAATGAAATAATGCATGACTTCAATTATTCAAATATTATACCATTCTTAGCCATGCTTATAGTTACCATGTTGCTTATTAAAGGTGTACTAGTAATACCAAACCACCAATTAATCCAATTTTCCATGTGGTGTTATAAATAGCTACTCTTTTGTGAGGGAATATGTAGAGGGCATCCAATTAATGCACATTTGTTCTAATAAGGAATAAGAAGTAACCCTTAATAAGCAGTAATTCATTATAGTAAATAATCTTATCAGTACATTTTTATTTGCAATTCACATTCATTCATTCATTCATTCAGCAAGTATTTATTTGCCACCCCTGAAATGCTAGGTACTGTTCTATGGGCACGAAGGACACCAAGAGTAGCTGAGTAATCAAGAGAAAAAAAGGGTTTCCTCTATTAAGTTACATTCTAGTGGCAAAACAGATGATAAAAGAAATAAGTGAATACATAATCTAATGTCAGATAACCACAAGTCCTATGATGAAAATTAAATTCATGTAAGAGGAGAGTAAATTGCTTTACAGAAGCAGGGATAATTAGACAGGAGCATAGATAATTGTCCCACTGTAACAAGTAGGAATTCTGAGCATGTGCGTTCAGACATGGATAGAAAGGTAGACTGGGCATGGGGATGGGATCAATTTTACTCTGCATTTCTTCTATTTTCCCTGAGAACAAGAAGCAAGGTTACAAAAGGGGGGGTGAGGAGAAGGGTGTGAGGACAGGGGATGTGTGAAACAGTTCTCCTGGAGGATGGGGACATGCACTGATTCGGGAAATGGAGCAGAATCACAAGAATGCACTAGGGTTCCTGTGGACATTTGTGGAGATAAATTTAAAGTTAGACCTCTCAGAATGGTTCTTTGTTTTTCTCCAGCCCCAGGATTCAGTTGGGTCTCACTCAGAAATTTGCAAGCAGGCAACCATTTGGGTAAATATCACATTCTCGGTGAAGTGAGGGACTACAAAGACACTCAGAGCAGGAGAAGACAGCCCACTTGGTAAAGGAAGGCAAATGCCAGAGACATGGCAGGTGGTAAACAAAACAACACCTGCTTCACTGAAGGCTCTTTATGCCAAACCTCTGAAGTCATCCCAGAACCTACTGACTTTGAATGGCCGAAAAGCATCTACATGTAGCTCATACGTACAAATTTTAAACATATTTGCTTTGGGCTTCACTGTCCATTTATAACTTTGGTACATTCACATGAAATTGAGCCCACTTTCACATATTAGATAAAACACATCTGCTACCCTTGCAAAGCAAATCATTACTGAAAAAAAGCATGAAAATAAGAATTCTCCTATTTCCCTGATTCTATCATGCACATCCCTCACCCCATCCCTGTACTATAGGTCAGTGATTATGAAATCAAGATGCACCTTACAATCCAGTGTGAAGAATTTTGCCAATTATCAGTTAGAGAAGTTGGTAATGAAATAGCTATTATTGCCCACATGGGTTTTGAATATAGCCAGTTCTTCAAGAAATGATTGAGGCATTTTTCAAAAGCAGAAGAGAGGGTTACATGTGACCCACTCAGATGAAGTTAGGAGTGAAGCGTCACTTTCAACTTAAAAGAGAATTGTTCAAACTTAGGTCAAAAGTCACTAGCTAATCCTGGCATTTTTCTATTTTTCTCCAAATTCTACAATTGTCTCTAAAGGTAATAAAGTATAGAATAAGACTGGAGAAGTCAAGATTACCCAGGATTAGTGGGATGCATTAAAAGAGCTCATTCTTTTTTCACCTAAATGTAATCATAGGAAGACACTGAAGGGTATATTCAGGAGAGTCATGTGATCCAACCCACATTTTTAAGTTCACACTG
The DNA here is from genome assembly GCF_054177405.1 of Leptonychotes weddellii. Lineage (NCBI taxonomy): Eukaryota > Metazoa > Chordata > Mammalia > Carnivora > Phocidae > Leptonychotes > Leptonychotes weddellii. Next base: position 50,354,640 of record NC_138381.1, read on the forward strand.
GCATCTTTGTGTAGTATGGATCAACAGGGACTCAAGTGGAGGCAGAGACCAGCTGGGAGGCAACTGCAGTGGTCCAAGTGAGAGATGACATCAGCAGATAGTAAGGTGGCTGTCATGAGATGGAGAGCAGTAAAGAGACTAGGGATACAGTATCTGGAGTTAGAATTAATAGAAGATGGTGGTTGACTGCATGTGGTTGTTCCAAGATGGGCAAATTTTAGGAATGACTCCCAAGTGTCTGGTTTGAGCAATACGGTGGGTAGGCTACCATTATTAAGTTGAGGATGCCTAAGGAAGAAACAAGTTTGGGCCTGTATATTGAGGAGTTCATGAAACATATAAAAGATGTCAAGTGGGGCGCCTGGGTGGCTCAGTCATTAAGCGTCTGCCTTCAGCTCAGGTCGTGATCCCAGGGTCCTGGGATCGAGCCCCACATCCGGCTCCCTGCTCCGCGGGAAGCCTGCTTCTCCCTCTCCCACTCCCCCTGCTTGTGTTCCCTGTCTCACTGTGTCTCTGTCAAATAAATAAATAAAATCTTTAAAAAAAAAAAAAAGATGTCAAGTAACAGTTAAATATATGACTCTGGAGCTCTGAGGAAGAGGTCATAGCAATAGATACAATTTGAAAGTTAGTCGTCAGTAAAAAGTACTGACAACCAGAGGAATGTATGAGTTCACTCAGGGAGAGAGAACCCAGGAGAGGTGCTCAGCCCAGGCAGTACATGAGAATCACCAGAGGAGCTTACAAATGGCTGGGAATTTTAAATATGCACTCAAGCTTCAGAGCCACCAGTATAGAGAAGAAAAGACAAAGGGATCAAAGCCTTGGGCAAGAAGTTAAGGAGAAAAGCCAATGAGAAGACTCAAAAGGAGCAAAGAGGTAGAGAAGAACCAGGTAAATGTAGTTGCATAGACCCTACAATAATAATTACCACTCCCCAAAAGAAAAGGACAGGGAAATACTGATCATGATATTAGGAATCCAAAGACTGGGTTCCAGCCTCATGGCCCTCTGACATAAAGCCTCACAGTGGACACCGAATTAGGGAACAGACATTTGAAGGACTTTATTAGAAGACTGGATTTCCTACACATCACAGGCAGAAGGGCTCCCCAGAGAACCACCCAGATTTTGATGTCTGCTGAATTCGGAGTCCAAATGCAGCCGCTCATGCCTGGCTTACTGTGGAGGGCAGTGGACACATACCACCCTCCTCAACCCATGTGGAGAAGAGAATTAAGAACCAGAGGAGAGGACAAGCAGACTGCCTTTCTCTAACTGTGAATAAGTATTCTTGTTCATGTTTGAACAGAGCAGGTGGAACTTTTGTTAAAATACAGATTCTGGCTCAAGCATAGCTGGGGAGGTCCAGATTCCCCATTTCTAACACTCTTCCAAGGTGATGGTGGATCTGTATTCTGCCATTGTGGGAAATGCCCCCCTTGTACTAAACTCTCAAAATGCCACACCCAGTTCTACCCTGAAACCAGGATGTGGAATCTTGCCTAAATACTTTCAGCTGTGCCTGTTTCCACACTGTGCCTGACCTGCACACCAGATCGTCCACCTGTTCATTGGGGCTGTCATCCCACCCAACCTGTACCTCTGAACCCCGTCTTTGGTTCAACTTTGATTCATTCCCTGTTGGTTCAACAGCCCTGGAACACAAATCCATCCTCTGAGTTTATAGGATCTACATATCCCTTCTTTTTCTATCAACAGGACCCCTTTGGGATGGGGAAGACCGTCCCTGTGAATGCGACCTGGTCCCGTTGTTTCCATGGCTAATCACTATTTTTGCCAAGGAAGCAAGGACACATACACCTTGGTGAAGTCCTGGGATAGAAGGTGCTGGGAACAAGCCCCTAAGAAGTAGTAGTAGAAAAAGAAGTTAAGTAGAAAAAGATCATAGCAACTGCTTGAGCTGCAGACCCCTGTCGCCTGTTTCCCACAGCTGAGCTCTGAGGGCTCCTATAACTATGCAACTTCCCGTGATTCCTCACAGGCCCAAACACAGATCACGTATAGACCACCTGCCCAAGCGGCTTCCAATTTAAGAAAGGAAGAAATGTGTATATACATACATGCATGCATACACACACATACATATTAAGACAGATTAAATTTGAAATCTCCTTTGTCGCTACATGATAGTAAATAAAGGCATTTGGTGTTTGAAAATGCAAATAAAACAAGGCATGTTATATACTTTTTCTAAGAGAAGAAAAACTGTTCTCCTGGAGAAGCCATCTGCCCCACAGCATCTTTGCTCAGAAGGCTTGCTGCATTTACAATGGGCTTTTGCAGCACTTGATGGCTTGTGCCACACCCCCCACACTGAACTGTGATTGAACCGACCTTCCCAACCAGCTGGTGAGGGCAAGTTCCAAGTCTCAACACCATCCCAGGGCCTATAGCTCCTGGAATGGTCTCTTCAGTTAAGTAAAAGCTCTTGATTTTATAGTAGGCCTCATCCCTTCTCCCTCTTTTTAAAGAGCAACTTAATTTTGTCCAATACTACTACAGTAGGCAGAATAATGGTTCCTCAAGATGTCTACGTCCTAAGCCCAGAAACCCGTGAAGGGGTTACCTTACATGGCAAGAGGAAATCGGCAGGTGTAATCTTGAGATAGGGGAGATTATCCTGGGTTGTCTGGTGGGCCCAAGGCAAACACAACTGTACTGATTAGTGGGAGGCAGGAATATCAGAGAGAGGTTTGAAGATGCTATGCTGCTGGCTTCGAGTATGGAGAAAGAGAACGTGAATCAAGGAGCAGAGGTGGCACCTAGAAACTGGAAAAGGCAAGGAAAAGGATTCTCCCCTTGAGTTTCCAAGAGGAATCCCTGCTGAAATCTTGGTTTGAGCCTAGGGGGCACCTCTGACCTAGAGAAATATAATGCATTTTTGTCACTTTAGGCCACTAAGTTAGTGGTAATTTGTTACAGTGGCAGTGGGAAAACAGTACAGCTCCATTTTGGAACTAAATTAATGTAAGAATCTACTTGTTCTCTTCTCAGAGAAGCAGCTCAGTCTCCTGAGTCTGCCGTCTTTTCTCATATCACAAGAAATGACATGGATTTAAGAACAAGGAGGGAAGATGCATTCACCATCTTGCCTAGTCACTTTATTCTGGGGTGTTTTTGCTCACTTATTTTTGATAGATATTCTTCCAGTGGTAAAAATAGAGTGCTTATAAAGGAAGATGTGAGAAAAAGAGATGATATTCAGCATAATTAGCTAAGTATCAGTATTAGTAAGGGCACGTGGAATGTTAAAGCTGCCACTGGTCAGAAATAGTACACTTCTGTTCAGGAAAACAACAGAAAGTGTGCATGTCTCCTCCAAAGCCAAGACGAATCCAACAGACTCTTTTGTTTGCTCTGAAGGAAGACCGTGTGTCCACACTGCACGTTCTCACTGAACGTCTGGGAAACAAGAGGCTTCGTTGTCACAGCAGGGAAGGAGGCTCAGACTTTGTGAGTAAATATAAAGCATTGAATAAAGTGACACAGTACAGAGAATGGGGGACCTTTCTTAAGAATTGTTAGTCTTAAATAAGATCCTTACTAAAAAGTCCAGTAACCCTTGAAACACAAATCTAATCCAGCATTTGTATCCACACGTAAATGCGTTTTGCAGTGGGGCAATCTGTGGGGTCCTTCAGACACTCAAAAGAAATGCATAATCCTAAAATAAGGGTTAAGAACAACTAGTGCTACAACATCATCATCTTTTATTTAAGAAGTTTCTACACAGTGTTCTGCACAGAAAACTGTGAAATGTTCTATTTCTATTCTATCCAGCTCATGACTAAGCTGATGCCTCCAGCCAAATAATCACATGTCAGGATCTCATTAGATCTCGCAGGTCAGGCTGGTAAGAAGGGGGCTGGGTGAGGGATTCCCTAAGGAGCTCCAGCAATGACTCCTGAGTGGGACGTCCGATTCACCGCCAAAGCGGTTCTTCCCTGCTGTGCTGTTGGGTGTATGGGTTGGTTCTGCATATGCTGACTTTAATAAAAACATTGAAGGTAAGTCTCTACTTACAGTTCTTGGAGAATACAATTCTAGCGACAGGGAAGCATGCTCTGTGAAATATTATACATCATTTTGGTAGCTTGACTACATTCACACTGAAAATCATCAAATGAATGGATGGTAACCAATTGATACTAGGAGAAATATGTTTAAGTCTAGAAGCTGTTGATTATAAGGTAGGCCTCATCTCTTCTACCTCTTTCTACTGAATATCTAAAACTAGATTGGAAAACAAACATAGATGTGGATTGCTCAAAAATATTTTTAAGAAAATAATGTAAGAATACAAAACTGCTTGTACTAAAAGCACCAACTTAGTAAGTTCATCTCATAGCTGAATAAGTCTGGTTTATCTATTAAGACAGGAGTTGGCAAATTATAGCCCACAGGCAAAACAGGGCCCATCACCTGATTTTGTGCATCCCATGAGCTAAAAAATGGTTTTTACATTTTTAAAAAACTTTTTTTATTTATTTGAGAGAGACAGAGAGAGAAGGCATGAGCAGAAAGAGGGAGAAGCAGACTCCCTGCTAAGCAGGGATCAATCCCAGGACCCTGAGATCATGAACTGAGCTGAAGGCAGACGCTTAACTGACTGAGCCACCAAAGCGCCCCAGTTTTTACATTTTTTAATGACTGAAAAAATCAAAAGAATATTTTGTGACATGTGAAAATTATATAGAATTCCTATTTCAGTGTCCACAGAGGTTTACAGGAACACAGCCGCACTCATCTGCTTACCTATTGTTTATGACTGCTTTTGTGCTAAACCACAGAACCAAGCAGCTGCAGCAGGGATCACAAGGCCCATAAAGGCTGAAATAAGTTACTTGCTGTTCCTTTACAGGAAAAGATGCTGCCCTGCAGGTTCAGAGCTCCGGCTGTAGTTGGATGGCTGGCATAAAGTGGCTAAGCTGTGTGTGCTTGTCTCTCCGCCTGTCTCTCCCTTACAGGGTTGTCGTGTGGATTCAGAAAGTAAGAAAATGTGAAGCACATAAACAGCAGCCTGTGGGCCCCACAGCTGAGTTAGCCAGCACTCATATTATTATTGCTGCTCTTTGTTGTTACCATAATTACACTAAAGCACCTTTACTGGGGAGGGCATTCTGCCTAAACCTTTCTGGAAATCAGGGTTGACACTAATTTATAGACTCACCTACTCTTAAAAAATAACTTTTCACTAATTGGTCATAATATTTTTGAAATTTGTCCCCATCTCCTTCCCAAATGAAGACAGTCATCAATAACTGTGGCACTGTAATGGGCATTAATTAGAAGTTTAGCTCAAAGGACAGTCATTTTTAATGTTAGTATCTTGTTCTGTCCTCATATTTCAAAACCATTTTCAAAAATGCATCCCAGCTAGAGACAGTGGCAAGAGAGATGATATATTCCAATTCTGCTCCCTTTTTGACAGATAATTAAACTAGGACTCATAGGGGTCAAGCAACTTTATTGAAGCACAGGAAACCCTTAATTAAAATGAACATTCACTGACTTGTATTTGGACTTTTCCTTTGCACTAATCCACCTGCGGGTTTTTTTTTCAAACAAAAGCTTTGAACTTATTGGCCTGACCGAAAATTCAAAATAGTTTCTAGTCACACAAGTAGACAACTTACCATGACAATTTATCTTGGTCATGATGCTCTTATTTCATTTAGAAATGCCACAAATACATCCAGGTAATGCATGAAATATGAAAAGACTTGCTGAAGACACTCAATTTATTAATGATTCAGGAGAACTTCCTAAAGCATCTATTTGGAATTCATTTATAATTCATTTCACAGCTTAGCTGTGGTTCCCACAGGGCAAATATTTATCAAATATTTCTGTTTTAAGTCCTCCCTTTACATTTATTTGTAGAAGAATACATTTTTTTTCCCAAATAAAGGCTAAACTTCCTAAAAGCATCCATCTGTCTATTGTAATTTAATGTGCATTTCCTGATAAGGTGACAGTAATGGGCTTTCAGATATAACAGAGTACACTATGCAACCAAACAAAAGAATAATTATTAAACATAATAGCTGGCTATAAATTGAACATGTTACACACTGAGTACATCATAAATATTTATTAGAGTAACCATGGTAATTAATAAACACAGTAATCAACACAAGTGGAAACAGCATCTGAAAACCCTGCTAAGGCAAGAAAAGCTTCGTAACTCAGCTACCAGTGAACCATACACGACCAACTTAATATTTTCAGTATAAAGATAAGAATATCTGGCTTGACTAGTACCAATGGACTTAAGAGAGCAAGGGTGGAGAATATCTTGAATCAGGCTGCCACTGCCCCGTCCCACTGACACCGACAACGGACGGTCTCTAGTTCCCATGGCTTAGCTCAGCTACAGGGCTCTACCTGAAACGAGAGCATTGGCTTCGGAGTTAGAAACATCTACGTTTGCACCCAGTTCTTCCACCTCTGACTGGGAAACCTGGCTCCAATTACTTAAAGTCTCCATGCCAACTGTAAAGAAGGAATAACATGTACATGTAAGAGTTTTGTGTAACTAGACTCACCGCGGTGATCCTTTTGCAGTGTGAACAAACAGCAAGTCCCTATGTTGTACACCTGAAACTAATACAGTGTCTCATGTCAGACCTCGATAAAAACAGAAGTTTAAAAAAGAGCTGTTGTGGAGATAAAGGTACAATATGTCACATACTTAGCTGAACATCTGGAACAAAGTCCATATTCAGTAACTGGGTCTTCTTACTCTACTGAGAATACTTCTGTGACTTCTTAGCCTGACATCACATCTACTGCTATTACTTCCACTTTCACAACCACTAGGAAGTCACTGGATCCCACTCCTTTTGGCCAATGTATTATTAGCGGTCACATGTCAACTGCAATAATTCAGATTCTTCGTATCTACACACATAGGCCCACTAGGCTAGCTAAAATTTAAAAAATAAATAAAAACAGATGATAACAGATGTTGGTAAGGATGTAGAGAGACTAAAACCTTCATATACTGCTGGTGAGAATGTAAAATGGGGCAGTCACTATGGAAAACATTTTTTGTCAAAGAGTTACCATATGACCCAGCAATTCTACTCCTAGAGACATAGCCAAGAGAAATGAAAACATATGTCCACATAAAAACATACACAAATGTTCACAGCAGCATTATTCAATATAACCAAAAACTGGAAACAACTCAAATGTCTATCAATGATGAATGGATTAACAAGATGTGGTAGACCCACATAATGGAATACTATTCAGAAATAAAAAAATAATGAAGTATTGATACATGCTACAAGATGGATGAACCTTCAAAACATTATGCTAAGTGAAAGAAGCCAGGTACAAAAGATCACATATTACATGATTCCATTTATATGAAATGTTCAGAATAGGCAAATCCATAGAGACAGAAAGTTGATTAGTGATTTCCAGGGGCTGGGAGGAAGTATAGACTGAGGAGTCATTGCTAGGGGGTGTGAACTTTCTTTTGGGGGGGATGACAACGTTCTAAATTTAAATAGTGGTAATGGTTGCACAGCTCTGGGAGCATACTTGAAACCAGTGAATTTTATGGTGTGTGAATTATATCTCAAAAAAGCTGCTTTAAAAACAGAATTAATCAAGCACATAAAGGCAACTACATATCTGGGGAGTGGCAGAAAGGAAAAACGTTAGTCTTCTGGATCTACCGCGCTCTGCCAGGGAGTGCCAGCAACACCACACGAACCTCCTGGGAGGACAGGTGATGTGGGCCCAGCACAAAGGACAAAGTAGGGTGGGTGAGGAGTGAACTCCGTCCCCATCCCCCACCTCCGCTCTCCCCTTATGAAGTAGGATGTTTATGATAACAAGTAGAATGTAAGAGGCGGAGTAGGAAGACTATAAGCTCTAGAGTTGAAAACCTCTGTTTAAAAGCCGGGGTGTAAACCCGGTTCCCCACATTCCAGCTTGTGACCTTGGACCAATTACTAACATCCCTCAGCTTCCTCAACTATAAAATGAGCTTAACAACCGCACCTCGTGTCCCACGGTTGCTGTTAAGGATATCCTAATGCACGAGAAGCCCTTACAAAAGTGTCGTCTGATACAAACTGCTGTTGTCGTCATTACCACCATCACTGGTATTGTTCTTTTGGTTCAACAGGCCGACTCTACTCTCCACAGTCAGACAACGGGATGCAGCACAATCACACATGCGCACACGAGCCCTCCCAGGGAAATTCCAATCAAACTCACCAGGGAGCGTGGGCTTGCCCCTCCCTGCACCTACTGATGACAATTACTCTCAAAGGCGACCAAGGAAGGCAGCACTGGCTGATAACAGCGGCAACCACTGAAGGACTAGAGTCAGGCACATTTTCGGGTGTGCTACATACGTTACTTCACTGCAAGTTCACAACCAACCACGTCACTTTACAGATAAAGGAAAGTGCAAATACACTGAGTAACCACCAAGTCAGTAACCAGTTAAACAAGTCAGAGCTGAAAGTCCAACCAGCATCAGTGCAGCCTATGTCACTTTCCAGTACCTTAGGCTGAACTGGATTTCCAATGGAGGAGAAATCAGGAGAGGAATGAAGAATGAGGGAAGAGTACTTTTGGACTAACACAGTTATTTCACACACTCAAGTAACAGGATGCCAGATGGTATGCAATGCCATTCGCTCCTTCACTCATTCATTCACACGTACATTAAGCACCTATTATGTGCCAGTGTCAATGATAAAACAATCTTGGAAGGATATGGACTTTAAAAGAGAAAATTACAAAAAATAAAAATAATAATAAGAGAAAACTATAGAATAATATGGTCAGCACATTAGTAAACAAACAGAGGAATGTGCTGGACAATGAGGAGATCAGGGAACTGTCAACTGCATTCTCAATTGCAGAGACAGTCCCACCCACTGCCTTCAACTTTCTTAAACAAGAATTCAGAGGAAAACACCTGACACTCATTTTCAATGCCTTTTTCTCCTCTGGAACCCTGATGAATGGAGTTTGAAGCTATACTTCTGAATCTTCTCTATGATTTGTTTCTATTCGGAAAACTGCGAGCCCACAATCTTTCCCCCTGTACCTCATGGGACAAGCATGTACCCAACTGCAGGACTGACTAGGGGAGGGTGCAGAATGGAGGGTCCATGGCAGAAGGGTCCATCCCAAGAATGGGTTGCAAGAGGGAAGAGGCTGTTTGTTGGAAAGTGCACCACAAGCCCTAAGACATTTATATCCATTCCAGGATTGATACATTCTGACAGACTGAATGGTATGGGGAAGCAATTCATTTCACATTTTATAAAGCACATTTCGCAGGGTAGAGAGCATCAGCTGCATAAACACATCTTAATTTAGTCCTAAAATCCTAACAGGATTTCCATTATGCTTACAACCACAGAATTAACACTTAAGGTTCTAATCCTGTCAAAGGGACCAAGAACTTTTCAACGCTTTCCCTGTAGTAAAGGACAAGGCAATTACCATGAAAGAGAAAGAGTAAGGAGAAGATACATGAAATATTTCTTTGGAAGGATAAGCTAAATTCTCAGAGATTTAAAAGGATCAATGTTGAGATGGTAAATAAAAAATACACTAAATTCACCTTAGGAACTAAAGTTTTTCAAATATTTTAAGGTAATGTGTTAACACAATATGATCATATAAATAAGGTGGCAAATACATTCAACAGATAACACAGTATGTATCTTTTTTTTTTTAAGATTTTGTTTATTTATTTGACAGAGAGAGACACAGCGAGAGAGGGAACACAGCAGGGGGAGTGGGAGAAGGAGAAGCAGGCTTCCCGCTGAGCAGCGAGCCCGATGTGGGGCTCGATCCCAGGACCCTGGGATCATGACCTGAGGCGAAGGCAGACGCTTAACTGACTGAGCCACCCAGGCGCCCAACACAATATGTATCTTATGAATCACAAGAAAATAAACTGTCAATTAAAATTCTAAGTAAGATCTGATGGACTATTCAGATTGAATTTTTCCTATAAATGCAGTAAATATATAATGAAAGTTAAACGAAAATTCAGAAAAAAAAAACCTGAGGCTCATTTTCAGTGACAAAATATTCCTGAATTTTGGGGTGCCTGGGTGGCTCAGTTGGTTCAGCTTCCAACTCTTGGTCTCAGCTCAGGTCATGATCTTAGGGTTGTGGGATCGAGCCCCTTGTGGAGCTTCACTGCTCAGCGTGGAGTCTGCTTGGGATTCTTTCCTCTTCCTCTCTCTTCCTGTCTCTCACTCTCTCTCTCTTTCTCTCTCTCTCTCAAATAAATAAGTAAAATCTTTAAGAAAATATCCCTGAATTTATAAAGTAATTATGATATTCAGAAGTCATTTCCAGAGTAAGTGCTATAAGAGTAAGCAATAGTGGGGTTCAGAATATCTTTTTAAAACTTGGTATCTGGGCTATACCCCTGGACCAAATCTGGCCAACCCCGTTTTTGTACAGAGTTAAGAGTGGTTTTCATAATATCAAAATATTAAAAACAAAAGAATATTACATGACACATGAGTATCATATAAAATCAAGTTTTAGTGTCCATAAATAAATTTTTATTAGAAGAAAGCCAAGCCTATTTGTTTATATAATGAGTATGGCTGCTTTCATGCTCCAAGAGCGGAGCTGAGTAGTTGGACAGAGACATTATGGCCTGCATGGTTAAAGCTATCTACTGTATCTACTCTCTGGTTCTTTACAGAAAAAGTTTGCTGGCTCCTGATCTAGATTCACGATGCTTGTTTATATAGAATAAGCTCCAGATAGATTCTAGTTAAACTTGAGGAAAAGCAACCATATACTTTATACATATTTGCAATGTAGAGGAAGGGACACAACTGTATTATAAAATTATGTGCTATGAAAAAATTATTTTGAAATGTTGCAGGATTATTTTGTGGGACAATGGGCTTTCTTTTCTAGATAGTCATAGGAAGTAAGAAAAATAAAAGTGTTTGAAAACAAAAAAAAAGTAAGCAATAGTTACAAATAAGTAAGAATTTAAGCAATATGCTTAAAATTCAATATAAAATAAAACATTAAAAACAAGATATGTGAGAGAAAATACCCATGTTGTATTAGTCCTGAATAGTGCTCAGCATAATTGTTTTCATTTGTCAGAAGAATGAAAGATATTGCTATTCTTGATAATCTATGGTAAAATGCTCATCTCTAAATTTTACTAAAATATCTGTACTAATTATTCTTTATTAGGTGAAATAGAAATTGTTTTCAAATTCAACATATAGCAAATAAGATTTATTTTAAATCATACAAACTATATATCAAATTTAAATGCCTCTTTCTTGATAGTGCCTATTAAAAGTACTTGACTTGAATCTTTTTATCAGTATGAAATAAACTGTGTTTGGGTGGAAAATAATTTTGAACTGTCATATGCTGTAGATTGAATACCACAATATTTAGCTCTCTATTAAAAAAATTAAAAGCTCCATTTTAAGAAAATTTCATTTTGAAGATGTGTGCATTAAAAAAAAATAGATTTCACAATAAGGACAGTATAGAAATCTGTTCACCAATTATTATCTAAATTTTTGTTCTAGCTACAGTGACTAACAACCTTTTGTTCATTTTTCTTTGATCTAACAAAGAATGGTAGAAAACAAAGACTTACTTGTTCTTGTTAAGGTGTTTAATGACTATTTCAAAAAAAAAAGCTGATAATAGCAATAAAAGGAAGCTTAAAAAAAAAGAAAAAGAAAAAACGTATAAACTCTAAACAGCAAACCCAAACAGGAACATGTTAGAATCCCTCTTAGAATCAGTTGTGTCTAATCTACAGATTCCCCATGTCAGGTGCGCGTCAGCTGGCCATCTCTGTACCCAGGACCTGGGACTAGGAATGGTGTCTGTGGAAGTTTGCTCCTTCCTGCTGTGCCAAGAAATCAGAGCTTCGCGGGAGGGGCGAGGATGCGCCAAGACAGCACCGCACTCCTCAGAAGCGCGTACCTTTACCCTCTGGTCATCCACATCGATGACCGTAGCCACGCGAATGAGCCTGGGGTTCCGTCTGTCCACTGCTTCAAGTCTCATGCTCGGCAGAAAACCATGGGGCATCCGCTGAAAGGTCACAAGAGCACAAGTCAGCCAAACCCAACTGCGCAGACAAGACGCATGTTTTCTAAAGTGCAATTGTTCTGACTTTGCATTCAGACCCTTCGTACAACTGGAATTCAGGTTGAAGGGCCCTAAGGCTTATGCATATTATTTTATCCAGTTTTATTAAAACCTGTGAGAGGAGAAAGAATTTTTTGGTCATTTTCAAGATAGCTAAAAAGAGATTAAATCATAAATTCGTTAATGATCACAAGATTCAGAAAAGGTTCTAATTTATTAACAGTTTATTTATTTGTTTAGATTTTTTCTGAAATTAACTCTATAAATTAAGAAACTGTTGACTATTCTCACTGCCCAGTTTTGGAATGTATGGCCCAGAAGACAAAATTATTTAGTAAATAATAAGAAAGGATAAACATAATCCTTTATAAATCTAAATTTTAAAATAGATAAAAGCTGCATGACTATTATAGGTAACTGTTCTAAAATCATACCACAATGTAATTTAAAGCCATAACCTGTGCTTTTGTAACATAAGCATGTTAAAAACTATATTAATTAAGCTTTCTTCCAACTCTTAAAATGCTAGGAACCAGGAGTCTATAATGATGGACCTTCAGAAAACACTAAAAAAAACTGAATGGGAAAAAATACACTGGGACTTACCAAATCACTGGCACCAGAGAAATATAAAAACCAAAAATCAAAGTTAAAAGACAACTCCAACAGTGTTCACAGGTTGGCAAAAAGTTTCACTTTGAAAGCTATTACACATAAAAGTATTCAATTGACCTTATTGAAAATGAAGTGTATTGAATCCCTCAAGTCTAGAAATGGCAATAGGAAAATAAAACCTTCATGATACACGAGTAATAAACAGTTAAATCTTTCTCCAGTACCTCGTTTGTTTCTCTCCAGCTTTTGTGGAAGCATATTTTCTCCAAAATGCATTATTACACCTACTAAATGGAATACACAGACTATAATTAGGTCTTTGATGCTTGAAATTCTTTCTGCTCTCCCCAAGGTCACTGTCTTGATAACAAAGGTAACAGTTTCATATTGCAGACGCCAAAATACGTATCTTGAGGTGAATCCAATAACCCCATGTCAGAGCCTGGAAGTTGCATTTTTAACTAAATCAGAGTTTTATTTTCTTGTAATTTTCTTCTTGGAAAAGTAAAATGAGCTTTGACAGAAAGCAAAAGAGAAAAAGATAATACAAGAAGCTGGTATTCTGCTTATTGAGTTTCTGCAATTCTTTAAGGCCTCTCAAGCACTCTGGGACTTCTAGCCTTCCTAATTTGATTACACTTATTTTCCAAATCCAGCCTATTCTATAATCAATTTTTTTAAAAAAATGAAATAGCATTTTGTTTCAAATCCCTTGTGATCCCTAGAAAACTTTTTATAAATGAAATTATATGTGGAAGCCCACTATATAAAACTCTGATTAAAGATGAGTCAGGAAGCCCGGAGCACACAATTTGAAAACCGCTTTAGACATAAATATCTCTAACTATACTATCAATGCACTGTCTTTTACCAAATAATTCATGCTTGGTTCAACCCTGCAATAAATGTATAAGGACAAATTTGAACTTAAAAGTTGGTGTTCTAACAAATGCTAAAAGCAATGTTTCCCTCAAAATGGATAAAAGCAGAGCACACGCAGGCTATATACAATTCGCCTATCTTATTATGGCGTCATGGACATTCAAACAGTACCAAGACTGTGAAAGTGCAGCGTTCCCACTTGATGGACAAATACAAGCAGAAATGAAGGACTCCACCATTATCTGAGGTTGATGAGGTGCCTTCAACTGCATGAGGGTGTAGGGCTACCGGGCTTTTCAAGTAGGGAAACCATCGTTACTTTTGTGTAGAGGAACGATAGTAAGTGAATCACCTCCTTTGTGGCTTTAACTGAAAACAAGGCAGATTGCTTATGAAAATAACATTTGACTTTAAGAAGAAAAATCTAGGGCGCCTGGGTGGCTCAGATGGTTAAGCGTCTGCCTTCGGCTCAGGTCATGATCCCAGCGTCCTGGGATCAAGTCCCGCATTGGGCTCCCTGCTCCTTGGGAGCCTGCTTCTCCCTCTGCCTCTCTGTCTCTGTCTCTCATGAATAAATAAATAAAATCTTTAAAAAAAAAAAAAAAGAAGAAGAAAAATCTAGAATAATTTAAACCTGTCAAATGAAGTCAACATGTACATTGCTTAAAGGTGAGAGTGTATTCAGATACAAACTTACCATTTTAAAAACTTTGGCAGGAACGGCATTAGTTTGAGTAGCTTCCAGATATTCTGTCCAGGAAAAATTTTCTGGATCAGGATAACCTGAAAATATATATATATACATATCTAAAGATTATTCATTGACATTTTGATTCCCATGGACTCTAAGACATCTGACCTACTGTTAACTGAATGCTCACTATTTAATAGCCCCTATGCTAAGAACCTCACCTACATTACCTTACTTGTCTATTTTAACCTCTGAGAGGGCTCTTTCATCCCCACTAAGGCAAGAGAGCACTCATTCATTGGCTCATATTCATTCACTCAACAAGGCCAAGGTCAAATGGTGCTGTGCATACTTGGCAGAGCCAGGTTACACCCAGAAGGCCTCCTTAGAAGTTTGAAAAAAACTCAAAATCACTGTCTGACCTCAGACAGTGAACTGGTAATCTTTCTAATTCCTCCAATACTGTTGCCTCTATTAGGGTTTTATTCTCTTAATTACATCTCTGTAATTGCAATTTCCCAGGTTTGCCATTTATAATTGCAATTTAAAAATAAGTATTGGTATAACATGGCATAAAGCACTCTATGTTTAAAAAAAATTCTAATTGGGTTTCTTGTTTCTCTTTACATTTATGTTATCTTATTCCTAATTACATTACATTACCTATTATTGTGCTGTTTTCTTTTTCCTTTAAAGGAATAAGTACTTAGATTTATTCATCAGCTCTACTGTATTCGTTTCTCTTTTCTAATTATTTCATCTGCTGCTTTTACTCTTATTACTTTACTCATATTTCCCTTAGGTTTGTTTTTACTTGTCAAATTGAATTATAAAGAAAATTAATTTATTTTCATTTTTTAAATAATAGAAGCATTCAAAACTATGAACCTACAGCCAAACTATGGAAAGAGCCTAGATGTCCATCAACAGATGAATGGACAAAGAAGATGTGGTATATACATACAATTGGAATATTATGCAGCCATCAAAAAAATGAAATCTTGCCATTTGCAACGATGTGGATGGAACTAGAGGGTATTATGCTAAGCGAAATAAGTCAATCAGAGAAAGATAAATATCATATGATCTCACTGATATGAAGAATTTGAGAAACAAGACAGAGGATCATAGGGGAAGGGAGGGAAAAATGAAACAAGATGAAACCAGAGAGGGAGACAAACCATAAGAGACTCTTAATCTCAGGAAATAAACTGAGGGTTGCTGGAGTGGAGGGGGGTGGGAAGGATGGGGTGGCTGGGTGATGGAATTGCGGAGGGTATGAACTACGGGGAGCGCTGTGAATTGTGTAAGACTGATGAATCACAGACCTGTAACCCTGAAACAAATAATACATTATGTTAATAAAAATAATTTTAAAAAAAGACTATGAACTTAACCATTGTTGCCCCTGAATACAGCTTTAGACACCTGGACAAACCTTTATGACATATTTATTTTTCTCACCTTTATTTTCTCAAAAACAATTATTATTACAATCTATAATTGTCACCTTCATTTAGTCACTGGCCAAATATTTATTTAAGAGATATCTCAAATGGCTAATTTTTGTAGTTGTTTAAAATATTAATAATAGTATCTAGTTTAGCACATGGCAGTTTCAGAATGTCACATGGTCTGTACAATTCCTGTTTGGAGACTTTAGGATTTCTTTTTGGCCTAATATAGGATCAATGGTCAAAATTTTTTTTAAGTATATACATATACATACATATGTTTTAAGGTATAATATCAGTATGCATTAATTCAATATAAAGAGCTGTATTATTCAAAAATCTGTTTATTCTTTAAGTAAAAAGCCTGAAGCAATATGCTAAAATATCTAAAATAGTTTTTCTGTACAGTGTTCTGGTATCTCTGATAATTTTTTCTTCATATTTAAACTTCTTACTAAAATATATTTAAAGAAAAATATACAAATCAAGTAAACAGCTTGAAAATTATTCAAAAAATTAGCATAGCCGTATAACCAGAACCCAGGACACCCCCTCCCCATTGTGCTCCCTTCCAGTCACTGCCCCCTCTCTGCAAAGAGAAACTCTTATCCCCTAAGATTAGTTCTACTTGTTCCATTTTTTCCTTTGTATAAATGGAATCATATGGTATGTGCTCATTTGTGGTAGACAGTTTTTGCTCAGCACTCTGTGAGGTTCACGTAGATTGCTGTATGCAGAACATTTGTTTTCCCTGCTGTATAGTAGTCCATTGGGTGAGGGTTTTACAATTTATTTATCCATTCTATTGGTGATAGTCATTTGGGTAGTTTTGATGTGGGAAAGTGGATTATGGAAAGTGCTGCTACAGACATTCTAGTACAGAAATATACACATCTGTTGGAATGTATCCAGGAGTAAAACTGCATGGGGTACTTTGCTTAATATTTTGATGTTACGTTACTTAGCACAGAGAAGCATATGTAATGTTCACTAGTAATTGCGCTTTTTATTTAACATAGAAAAAAAATGTCCCTTTTGGACACCTTGATTGCATTTTGCATCAAATTCTTCTTTTTTACTAAAAATTAAGTTGTATGCCATCCTGATATTTTGTTTGTTTTATTGATAAAAATTTTCCCCATCTTTTTTACTTTTAAATTCTTTTGTTTCAGGTGTATCTATTCTAAACATCTTCTAAATGGATTTTAAAAAACATTTACATTTACTTTCATAACTGGTTTACTTTATCTCACTTCTGTAAACATGTTTTAAGCTGGAGTTTTTTTAAAAAGCTCTCTTAGGGTTTCCTTTGCTTTTTGTCCTTGTCTATATGAGTTATGTTACATGCCCTCTGTTTCAATAATTATTTCTGCACTCATTTCCTTTTGTAGCTCATATTATTAATGACTGTCCAAACTCACTCCTTGTATTTTGGATGTCCACATTTATGCATGCGTTCTGGATATGCTCATACCACACCCCTTCAGCACCAGGTCCCCTCCTCCCTGCTCCAGGTTCCTCACCAGGGGCCTGGACAGCAGATTCCGTGGAATGGTGACTAAAGAAAGCAGCGTGTAGCGGGTTGAGGGATGAACGTGCAGTGATTAAGAGAGGGAGCAATTAGCCCTGCTCCAGCCCCTTAAAGAAATCTGGCAGGCTGCTATGAAAGAAACCATCTTTTTCACACCTTTTTGTGATCAATAAGTGAAAACAGAAAAAGTCACTGTTTTAAATGTTTCTGAAGCAATAACTTCCTCTACGGCACTCTCCAGAAATGAGCTACGTATGTACACAAAAAAGAAAACATGTATTACATACATCTTCCCTGTTCAAAGAGCCCAAGAAGAGGAGAATGTCTCATTTCCTAGGGAGGCCTGCAAAAGCCACCTGCTCCCCCTGTCTTCCTCCGGGACCCCATCCTGAGTCCTGCTCCACCTGGGGGGGGAGGCAGAAGTGGGGCAACAGAGGCAGAGGCAAGAGCCAGATACTTTCACACAGCTGTGTGGCAATGACACAGAAGCTTTTCAAAAGTTTACATTCCTTCTAGTTTCAAGAAATATATGAGACCACCCCATGGAACAACAGCCTTTAACCTCTTCACTTGTCTCAAAGAAGAAACATCTAACTGGTTTCCCTTTATTAGTTACCTCTCTACTGATTATTCCATTTACACTAAGTCATTTATTCCTCACGTAGGCTGTGAGGTGTGCCTGTTCATCCTCATTTGATAAGTGAGGCTCAGAGAACATGAGCAGCTTGCTCAGTGTTATACAGTTAGGAAGCGGAAGAAATGGTATTTGAACAATTGTGTCTGACTCCATTACCCACATACTCAACCACTGCTTCTCCCTAGTACTGTAACCCAGAGCTCCATGGTCCAAGGAGGTCCATCCTCCAAGGTCTCAGGACTGGGAGTGTGAGCTCCCCCTGGAGGCCAAGGTGTAGTATGGCAAGGGTGAGAGTGGGAACATCGCTCGATTGGAGGCAGGCTGTAGATACAAATGCATTTATTCACGTCCCACCTCTTTCCACACTATTGAGAGATTAGCACTTCCGAAATGGGCAAAGGCTGAGGCAAGATGAGGTGCATGCTGCGGCTGTGGGCACAGGTGGCTGAACTAAACAAGGGAAATGTGTCAGATATTGGGATCAAAGAACTACAAAGCAGGGCACCTGCCAGGCAGCCCCTGGATTTTCCCATGGTACTGGCAGTTCTCTGGAGAAGAGGAAGACCCAGGTGACAACTGTCTTCAATTAACGTTAGCACATAACTAGAAGGCAACCAGATAACAGCCAGAGGAGGGAGGAGGTGTGGTGGAGTGAAGAGCTTAAACCCTCAAGAGGCTTCTCTGAAGAGCTGAGAACTGTCCTAGGAGAAGCAGCAGGACTATTCGGGAGAAGCAAAATGTGCTATCCCAAGAGGGTGACGAGAAAGCCCTGTGTGAAAAAGCTGCAAGATGGAGGTCAATCCCAGTGCTTGGAGTAACAAAAATTGAGGGTCAAGAAAAAGTCCATAAAGAGGATACACGTATGGGATGGGCACAAAAACGGAGAAACTTAAGGTCAAACCAAGTTAAATGTAAGTGAAAACAAACCTAAATCTTTCATTCCAAGGACTACTTGTATCACCCCAGGGAAAGCAAGTCCTTACCACTCTGACCTCATCTCCCTTTCACTCTGCTCCTGCTCCAACTAGGACACATTCAACTTCCTCCCTCCTCAAGGTCTGCTGCTCCTTTACAGGGAAGTTCTCCCCATGGACCCTCCAGACTACCCACCTCACCTCCTTTAAGTTGATCCTCAAATATCACATCCTCAGTATGTCCTTCCCTGAACTCCCTGTATATAAAAAACTCCCTCTCCAAATACATGTGCCCTTTCTAACCTCTTTACCTGTTTTATCTTTCTACATAGCACTTACCACCAATTAACTTATTATATAAATATTTTACATATTTGCTCTCTCGCTTTCTAAAAACATAACTGCCTTATGACGGATTTGTTTACTTCACTGCTCTTTTCTCTGAGTCTAGAACAGTGCCTACTATGTAGTTATCACTCAATAAATACTTGGCAAATATTTGCCAAATGTCTGAAATGTGTTTCTTAATAAGTTTGCATCTGATATTGTGGTGGCCACGAATGACAGATATGTGAGCCAAAATTATATTGGTCTAGCCTCAAAATAATGAATGGAATGCAGATATAAAGTAGTTTGCCTGCTGGTGTTGGTGGTATTCAGAGGTGCCATTAGAACAAGCTGATGCTCCTGCACCAATACTGGATAAGATTCCAAACAGCACTAGAGACTAGACCGTACCAGGGGAAGGCCATTTGATGTGTGCCATCTGTGCAAGGCAAATGTAATACTCCTCAACTGTTTGTTCCATATTAGAAAGACCCACTTATGTGTCAGATTGGTTACAGACTCTTTTTATAACAACATCCTCCATTATTTTACCTCTAGGAACAATAGCCTCAAAAGAAACATAATTTTGCCACAGAAACAGTCTAAAGAATTAGGATCATGAATAGATAGCACAAGCCCTTAAGTTCCTGGCATTCTGGTCTGTGTAACCTGTCCCATGAACCCAGAGAAGCATGACAATCATAATTATATCAGTGGCCAATCCAGGAACCAAAAATCATAGGCATCCCAGGACAAGCAGTTTTTTGGTAATGGACAATAGTCCTATTTAATAACCAGCAATAAAAAAGGATGTGCCAAGAGTCTTACTGAGAAGGTTCAGTCAGCACAAACAGAATATTGATAGGTTTAAGAGGGCACTTCATCTAACTCTTCATTGTATTGATGAGGGAAGTGAGACCTGGCATTTTAAGTGACTTGTCTAAGGCACGACAACTAATAACGAGGCCAAAGCGAGAGCCCTGGTCTCCTGGGCAGCAAGCTACAGAAACCAAGACTTCTAAAGAGTCACTTTGAGGTTTGATTGTTTTGCTCAAAGTATGGCTGAGATGAAGTGTATTAAGAATAGACTAAGGCAACAGAGTCTCTTCTCTATCTAGTGAAATCACTTTCAGAATAAAAAAACAAAATAAAAAAACAATCTGGACTACACTGGATGAGCTCCCAGCAAAACTTGTCTCCAAAATGACCACAGCTCCCACGGTACCTAATCCAACCCAGTGCTTGGTAAATGACAGGCATTCAAGATGGGGTAATTGCCTCTATTTCTCTCTGTCCCTCTGTCTCTCCCTCTCTTTCTGTCCCTGTCTGTCTCTCTCAATACCTCACATTATAGAAAACATACTGGTTATTTTGCTTCTATTTTTCTCTCAGTTTCACTAACCACACAATATTCCACTGAGTAATATTCCATAACTAAAAATCCTTACATGTTATGTCTATATTGTTCTTTGTTATATCCTTAGCTCTTAGCTGGGTCTCATGCTTAGTAGGTACTTAATATCTGTTCAATTAAATAATTAATAATATACATTTTTCTCTGAACTCTTACATTCCTTATGCCAATAGAATCTATCCATAGGAAACAGCAAAATGCCATTTAAAATATAGTAATTCCATGTGCCTAAAAAAAGTTAATAGTTAATGCTGCAATTAAATACAAGATTTAGGGCGCCTGGGTGGCTCAGTCATTAAGCGTCTGCCTTCGGCTCAGGTCATGATCCCAGCGTCCTGGGATCGAGTCCCACATCGGGCTCCCTGCTCCGCGGGAAGCCTGCTTCTCCCTCTCCCACTCCCCCTGCTTGTGTTCCTGCTCTCACTATGTCTCTCTCTGTCAAATAAATAAATAAAATCTTTAAAAATAAATAAATAAATAAATAAATAAATAAATAAATAAATAAATACAAGATTTATTTATACTGTAAATTTTGCTAATGTAATTTTAGCTTTGCAAAGAAATTGTGAAGTAAAGTTAAGTAGTTATTTGGTATCAAAACATAATTTGCTAAAATATCTCTATGTGCTCCTCAAATGTCTAGAATATTTGCTAATAATATGTCCAGCAAATTGATGATTCTAGAGAATCTATGGAAACCAATGGCTGTTACTCCTATGAACTACATTTCATTACCTCTCAAAATATAAATTATTATAGTTTTATTTCTAGAAATAATCTTGCATTTAGCATACATTCACAACCAGTCTGAATGCTAGACTTCCAATTTAAAGATGTAGAAATGAGCATATACATTTAGCTCCATTCCCTTCTAAATGCCACCAAAATATCAATAAAGGCATTTTTTAAATGAATACTTATCAACAGAGAAAATGTTGAATTAATTTTGATGTAATACATAATGGAATATTATGTAGCCTTTATAAAGAATTAAAATTATACCAAATGATTTGGAAGAGATCTGCCGTGAGACAGAGCAGAGCAAGACAAAAAGATAATGGAAAAATATGTATATAATCCCATTTTTGCACAAGCAATTTTTTTTAAAGATTTTATTTATTTATTTGACAGAGAAAGAGATAGCGAGAGCAGGAACACAAGCAGGGGGAGTGGGAGAGGGAGAAACAGGCTTCCCGCCGAGCAGGGAGCCCAACGCGGGGCTCGATCCCAGGACCCTGGATCATGACCTAAACCGAAGGCAGACGCCTAACAACTGAGCCACCCAGGCACCCCATGCACAAGCAATTATTTTAAAAGGATATGGATTCACAAATATATATATATGTATGAGTGTGTATGTGTACATGTATATGCAATCATATGGGAATTAACAAAATATAGATAGCATAGGATTGCTAATAGTTTAATCATTTTCCTTTTCCTCCTGGGAAAATACATTTCCTGGATTCCCACGCTGTTAAGTGTAGCTATGTAACTGAGTTCTGGCCCATGCATGTGGGTAGAAATGATGTAATAAGCTTTAGAGGCCCAACTTCTGAGTTGGGCCCCTAAAGCCATCTCATGTGCAAACATCAGTTCTTTTCCCACTTTCAGGCTTTGCCAAAAGATCCCCAAGGACCTGGAGGAGCCCCAGCCCCAGGATAATTACATGGGGCATAACTAACTATAACTGCACTATGAGAGGAACAAGAAAGCAATTCTTAATGTGTTAAGGTACTAAAATTTTGCAGTCATTTGATATGCTAGTTAGCTCATGGTAATTAATACAGAGGGATTAGCACCAATTGTGATTTCCTTGAGAGGAGTAACTAAGTGGAAAAAGAAACAAAACGTTTTTAAAAACAGGATGACAGGGGCGCCTGGGTGGCTCAGTTGGTTAAGCGACTGCCTTCGGCTCAGGTCATGATCCTGGAGCCCCAGGATCGAGTCCCGCATCGGGCTCCCTGCTCGGCAGGGAGTCTGCTTCTCCCTCTGACCCTCCTCCCTCTCATGCTCTCTGTCTCTCATTCTCTCTCTCTCAAATAAATAAATAAAATCTTTAAAAAAAATAAAAATAAAAAATAAAAACAGGATGAGAAATGAAGGAGGGGGAACCATGAGAGACTATGGACTCTGAGAAACAAATTGAGGGTTCTAGAGGGGAGGGTGGGGGGATGGGTTAGCCTGTTGATGGATATTAAGGAGGGCATGTACTGAATGGAGCACTGGGTGTTATACACAAACAATGAATCATGGAACACTACATCAAAAACTAATGATGTAATGTATGGTGATTAACATAACATAATAAAATAAAATAAAACCAGGATAAATAAAATGTAGTCTATGCAAAATAAATAAATAAATACAAAAAATAATACTAGTATAAAGATATGAAGCCACATTGAGAATAGGTAAAAAGACAAAAGCAGATGAGAAATGTCAACAGAAATCCCTGGAAGTGTGAAAAGGAAATAAATGAATGAAAATTGACTTCACCGTACTGAGAAAGCTAAAACAAATCTGTTAAAGGAGCAAGTTAATTTATGTTATAGAACCCTGGAAAGCTTCAGTAACTGCAGGCATCAGATACTTCTGAAGGCAGCAGTGTGGGGCTAACAGCAGATGCTTGTTTTCAAGTCCATAATAGAAACTGTTAGGCACACTAGGTCACCTACCTTGCCCCATACAACTAACTATGCGACTATCCCTCCCACATTAAGGCCAAAGGCTGGAGGATTTAGCCTCTGGACAGGTTGAAACAAAGAAGGTATAGACTTTGGGATCTAACACAGTGATGAAGCCTATTCATAGAACAATAGCCACTTGCAGTACCTGGATCTCAAATTGCGGGCAGCCCTCTCCCCCACCCTCAACAACTCCCATGACCCCCCCCCACATAGACACCCCAGTCAGAAGGAGGAAGAAGAGCCTTTCATGTAGGAACCAACCCAGAAGTCCTAGTTATGACACTTTGGAGTATCCAACTAAAACATTATGGTTAACATCTCAGCACCCCACAGGAATGCTCACAATTTCAGAATCCCATTAGGGCACCCAGAGATTTTACTCTGCTTCTCAGGACCTTATTCTTAAAAATGAAAGGACAATTAAGATTCACCAGAGAGCTGAAGAACCTAATAAACAGATACTAAAACAAGCAAATACAATAACAAAAAAAGGCAATTTGAGAAAAGAGACAATATAAGGAACGGAAGATTTAAACCAGTAAGTTTAAAAAGTAGATGAACTTCGAATTCGATATCCTTAGAGAAATAAGAGAAGACTCATAAAATAAGAATGCTATTGGAAACTAAGGGAGAATGCCATTTCTGTGTAGAATGTAGAAAGCCACAGAAGACTGTTACTCACTCCCTAACAATGAGAAACAGCCAGATACTCTGAAAAATTATAAATTTCCTGTAGCCATCAAAGAGCTGAAGTTCCAAGGAAAAGAAGTAATGGAAATCTAAGGAGGCACATACCTCTGGGGACAGCTGAGAAACTCAAATATTTAACCAGTGGCAGAGCACTGGAGGGAAAGGTGATCCCACCCAAGTAAGAAAAAATCAGCTAACATTTAAGTAAATTCTTAAAGATCAAGTGGGAGCTAGCATGTCAGTCTGGAAGAGCTGGCCCCAGACATAAGAGGAGTGTCCCCATACTTACAAGCTCTTTATAACGGGCCTTACCAAGTGCTCACAGGAAAGATTAGGAGACAGAAGACTAGCAAGAGCTCCCTTTCAGAGCTCTGAAGACAGAAATTTTAAGGTGTAGCCAGAAGGAAAGTAAAAATTACATTCAGGAAAACATGGAAAAGGATCAGAGTAGACTTCCAAACAAAAACTATGCCAGCCAAAAGACAATACAGCTTTAATGAAATAAAGGGGATAAAGATCGGTCAACTCACAATTCTATATCCAGCAAAAATATCTTTAAAACATTAAGGCAAAATAAAGACATTTTCAGGCAAACAATTGCTGAGATAGCATTCCCAACAAACCTGTGCTAGAAAAATTCTAAAGAAAGTTCTTTGGGGAGAAGGAACATGAAAGAAATGAAAGAGGTGTTATGACCCAATACCACAGAAATACACAGGATCATAAGAAACTACCACAAACAGTTATGCACCAACAAGTTGGACAAATTAGAAGACATTAATAAATTCCTAAAAACATACAACCTATCAAGACTGAACCATGAAGAAATAGAAAATCTGAACAGACCAGTTATTAATAAGGAGACTGAATCAGTAATCAAAAACCTGTGATGGCTTCAATGGTGAAATCTACCAAACATTTAAAGAATACCAATCCATCTCAAACTCTCCCAAAAAAATAGAACAGGAAGGAACACTTCCAAAATCCTCTTATGAAGACCAGCATTACCGTGATACGAAAATCAAACAAGGATGCCACAAGAAAAAAAAAAAAGCACATCAGTATCTCTGACAAACACAGATGCAAAAATCCTCAATAAAATATTAGCAAACTGAATTCCACAATATATTAACAGAATCATACATGGTGACCAAGTGGGATTTATTCCAGAGATGCAAGGATAGTTCAACATCTGCAATTCATCAATGTGATACACCACATTAACAGCACAAAGGATGAAAATAATATGATCATCTCAATAGATGCAAAAAGCATTTGACAAAATTCAACATCCATTTATGATAAAAAGTCTCAACAAGGTGGGTATAGAGGAACATACCTCAATACAATAAAGGCCATATAAGACAAGGCCCCAGCCAACATCACACCCAAAGGTGAAAAGTTGAAAACCTTTCCTCTAAGACCAGGAACAAAACAAGGATGTCTACTCTTGTCACTTTTATTCAACATGATATTAGAAGTCCTAGTCAAAGCAATTAGGCAAGAGAAAGAAATAAAAGGCATCCAAATCGGAAAGGAAGAAGTAAAACTGTCACTATTTGCAAAAAACATGATATTTTATACATAGAAAATCCTAAGATTCCACAAAAAAACAAAACAAAATTGTTAGAACAAATCAACAAATTTGGTAAAGTTGCAGGATACAAAATTAATACACAAAAATCTACTGTATTTCTATACACTAATAATGAACTACTAGAAAAAGAAATTAAGAAAACAATTCCATTTACAATTGCATCAAAAAGAATAAAATACCTAGGCATAAGTTTAACTAAAGAGGTGAAAGACCTGTACTCTGAAAACTGTAAGACATTCATGAAAGAAATTAAAGAAGACAGAAATAAATGGAAAGATATTCTGTGTTTATGGACAGGAAGAATTAATATTGTTAAAATGTCCATATTATACAAAGCAATCTACAAATTTAATGCAATCCCCCAAAACTCCAAAGGCATTTTTCACAGAAATAGAACAAACAGTCCTAAAACTTGTTTGGAACCACAAAGACCCTGAATAAAGCAATCTTGGGAAAGAACAACAAAGCTGGCAGCATCTAATTTCCTGATTTCAAACTACATTATAGGGGCGTCTGGGTGGCTCAGTCGTTAAGCGTCTGCCTTCGGCTCAGGTCATGATCCCAGGGTCCTGGGATCGAGCCCCGCATAGGGCTCCCTGCTCGGCAGGAAGCCTGCTTCTCCCTTTCCCACTCCCCCTGCTTGTGTTCCCTCTCTCGCTGTCTCTCTCTCTGTCAAATAAATAAATAAAATCTTAAAAAAAAAAAAAAACTACATTATAAAACTATTTTAATCAAGGGGCACCTGGGTGGCTCAGTCATTAAGCATCTGCCTTCAGCTCAGGTCATGATCTCGGGGTCCTGGGATCAAGCCCCGCATCGGGCTCCCTGCTTGGCAGGAATCCTGCTTCTCCCTCTCCCACTCCCCCCTGCTTGTGTTCCCTCTCTCGCTGTGTCTCTGTCAAATAAATAAATGAAACCTTTTTAAAAAAACTATTTTAATCAAAACAGTATGGCATTGGCATTAAAACACAGGGATCAGTGGAGCAGAATAGAGAGTCCAGAAATAAACCCATGCATATATGGTCAATTAATTTACAACAAGGAGGCAAGAATATACAATGGGGAAAGGACAGTCTCTGCAATAAATGGTGTTGGGAAAACTGGGCAGCCACAAGCAAAAGAATGAAACTGGACCACTATCTTACAGCACACAAAAAAATTAACTCAAAATGAATTAAAGACATGAACATAAGACCTGAAACATAAAATTCCTAGAAGAAGATGTAATCTCCTTGACCTTGGTCCTCGCAATGAATTTTTGGATTTGACACCAAAAGCAAAGAGAACAAAAGCAAAAATAAACAAGTGGAACTGCATCGAGCTAAAAAGCTTCTGCTCAGCAAAGGCAGCCATCAATAAAATGAGAAGGCAACCTACCAAATGAGAGAAAATACTTGCAAATCATATATCTGATAAGGGGGTAATAACCAAAATTATATAGAGAACTCATACAACTCAATAAGAAAAAAGAAACAATCTAATTTAAAAATGAACAGAGGATGTGAATAGACATTTTTCCAAAGAAGACATACAGATGGCCCACAAATACATGAAAAGGTGCTCAATATCACGAATCATCAGGAAAATGGAAATCACAACCACAAGATGGCACCTCACAGATGTCAGAATGGCTATTATAAAAGGACAAGAAATAACAAATGTCAAAGAGGATGTTGAGAAAAGGGAACCTTTGTGCACTGTTGGTGGGGATGTAAATTGGTGAAGCTGCTATGGAAAACAGCATGGAATTTCCTCAAAAAATGAAAACTAGAATTACCATATGATCCAGCAATTCCACTTGTAGGTATTTATCTGAGACAAAAACACTAACTTGAAATGACGTATGCACCCCCATGTTCACTGCAGCATTATCTATAGTAGCCAAGATACAAAAGCTACCTAAGTGTCCATAAATGGATGAATGGACAAAGAAAATGGGATATTATTCAGTCATAAAATGGAATATTATTCAGTCATCAAAAGGGAAATACTGCCATTTGCAACAACATGGATGAACCTTGAAGGATTTATATGCTAAGTGAAATAAGTCAACAATGTTATCTCACTTAAATGTGGAATCTAAAAACAAAAAAAAAATACAAACAAAGAAAAACAAACTCACAGATGCAGATAACAGATTGGTGGTTACGAGAGACGGGGTGGGGGATGGGCAAAAAATGGGTGAAGGGGTCAAAAAATATAAACTTCCAATATAAAATACATAAATTACGAAGATCTAATACACTACATGATGAGTATAGTTAACAATATACCATATTGTATATTTGAAAGTTGCTAATACAGTAGATTTTAAAAGCTCTCAATACAGGGGGAAAAATGTATAACTATGTGCTGGATGTTAACTAGATTTGTCATTGCAATCATTTTGAATTGCAAATGATTGAATATTGAATCATGTTGTACACCTGAAAGTAATATAATGTTATATATTTATATATAACATTATATATATATATATATATATATATATTCTTATTTCCCTTGTTTGTTTTATGAGAACAAAAAGTCATCTGGAAATAAAGACAAGATCAGAAAGAATGGGAGAGAGAAAATGGAAGAAACCACTGTGAGGCTCTTACATTATAGGAAAAGTGGTAAAATAGGCTGTGGTAAGGTAAATAAGTACACTGTAAATCCTATAGGAACTGATAAATATTTTTAAATGGTAAATTAAAAATCCAATAGCAAAGAACAGAAGCATTAAATAATATTCAATACAAGTTTTTAAAAGGCAGAAAAGGAGGAAAAAAGGACTAAAAACATATGGGATAAGTAGGAAGCCACTAGCAACATGGAGAATTTAAATCCAGTCATACAAAGAAACATTAAATGTAAAGTGCTTGAGTACAGGTTAAGAGATAGTATCTAAACTGAAAATATAGTTATGCAGCAATAAACACATTCTTGAGGAACAGGGAGGTAAATGTTGAAAGTAACAGGTTTGCCCCTGGATAAAAAAATCTGGGGTAGGGAGAAGAATGTTGTTTTTCATTAACAGGACTTGTAATACAACTACATATGTGAACTATTTTCCAATTTTTATTGTGGTAAAATACACGTAACAAAATTTACCCAATTAACCATTTTTAAATGTACAGTTCAGTGATACTAAATATATTCATATTGTTATACAACTATCACCATCATCCATCTCCAGAACTCCTTTTTTTTTTTTTTTACTTATTCACTTTTTCTTTTCAGAATTCTTTTCTTCTGATGAAACTGAAACTCTATATCCATAAACAATGATACCCCACCCCCTCTCCCCATAACTCTTGGCAACCATCACTCATTTTCTCTCTGATTTTGACTACTTTAAGTATCTCATATAAGTGCAATAATCCAGTATTTGTCTTTTGTGATTAATTTATTTCACTGAGCATAATGTCCTCAAGGTTAATGCATGTTGTACCATATGTCAGAATTTCCTTCCTTTAAGGTTTACTGATATTCCATTGTATGAATATACCACTTTTTCCTTATCCATTCATCTGTTCATGGACACTTGGGTTTTTCCTTATCCATTCATCTGTTCATGGACACATTTTGGCTATTGTGAATAATGTTGCTATATGTATGAGACATTTGAGACCCTGCTTTCAAATCTTTTGGGTATACACCAAGAAGTGGAAATAACCAGATCATATGGTAATTATATTTTTAATTTTTTGAGGAACTGTCATACTATTTTCCACAGCAGCCATACCTTTTTATATTCCCATAATGATCATGGGTTCCAATTTCTATACATCCTTACCAACACTTCTTATTTTCTGTGTATTTTATTTTAATAGTAGCCACCCCAGTGGAATGAGGTGGTATCTCATTGTGGTTTTAATTTGCATTTCCCTAGTAATTACTGATGGTGTGCCTCTTTTCATGTGCTTACCGACCACTCCAGTATCTTCTTTAGAGAAATGTTTAATCAAGTCCTTTGCCCATTTTTATTTGGGTTGTTTTTTATTATTTTTTAGTTTTACGATTTCTCTGTATATTCTGGAAAATAATCCCTTAGCAGATATATGATTTGCAAATATTTCATCCCATCCTGAGGTTGCCTTTTAACTCTTTCTATAGTGTCCTTTGATACACAGGAGTTTTTAATTTTCATGAGATCCAGTTTGTCTGTTTTTTTGTTGTTGTTTTCTGTCCCTTTGGTGTCATATCCAAGAAATCACTGCTGAATTCAATGCTGTGAAGCTTCTGCCCTATCTTTTAAGACTGCTGTGGTTTTAGCCCTTACATTTAGGTCACTGATTCATTTCTATTTAATTTTTGTATATGAAGTGAGATAGGGGTTCAACTTCATTCTTTTGCCTGTGGTTAAGCAACTTGCTCAGCAATATTTGTTAAAGAGACTATTCTTTCTCGGTTGAATGGTCTTGGCACCCTTGTTGAAAATCATTTGACCCTATATGTTAGTGTTTATTTCTAGGCACTCTATTCCACTGGTCTGTATGTCTACATTTAAGCCATTATCACAGTTTTAATAACTGTGGCTTTGTAATATGTTTATATATATATGTAATATGTTGAAATAAGAAACTGTGAGTCTTCCAACTCTATTCCTTTTCAAGACTCTTTTAACTACACAGAGTCCCTTTATATTTCACATAAATCTTAGGAGAGGTTTCTTTATTTCCGCAAAAGACATCTTTGGAATTTTGAGAGGGACTGCATTGAATTCGTAGGTCACCTTGGGTAATACAGACATCTTAATAATATTAAGTCTTCCAATCCATAAACATGGGATGTCTTTCCATTTATTTATGTCTTCTTCAATTTCCTTCAGCAGTGTTTTGTACTTTTCATTGTGCAAGTCTTTCACCTCCTTGGTTAACTCCTAAGCATTTTATTCTTTTCAATGCCATTGTAAATGGAATTATTTCTAATATCCTTTTCAGATTGTTCATTGTTAGTGTGTAGAAATGTAATTGATTTTTGAGTCTTAATTTTGTATCCTGTTACTTTGCTAAATTCATTTATGAATTCTAAGACGGGTGTGTGTATGTGTGTAATCTTTAGGGTTTTCTACATATAAGATCATATCATCATATCAGGAACAGAGATAATTTTGTTTCTTTGCTTCCAATTCAAATGCCTTTTATTACTTTTCCTTGCCTAATTATTCTGGCTAGGATTGTCAGTCCTATGTTGAAAAAAAAGGGGCAAAATCAGGCATCTATGCTTTTTTCCTGATCTTAGAAGAGAAGCTTTCAGTCTTTCACTACTGATATAATATTTCCTGTGGGTTTTCCATATATGGCTTTTATTATACGGAGTTTGTTTCCTTCTGTTCCTGTTAAATAGTTGTATTTTTTTTCCATGAAAGGGTGTTGAATCTTGTCACATGCTTTTTCATTAATTGAGATGATTATGTCAGCTTTTGTCCTTCATTCTGTTAATTTGGTATTATTGCATTGATCAATTTTCATATGATGAATCATCCTTGCATTCCAGAAGTCAATCCCACTTGGTCATGGCATATAATCCTTTTAATATGATGCTGAATTGAGTTTCCTAGTATTTTGTTGAGGATTTTTGCATCAGGGGTCATAAGGGATCCTGGTCTGTAGTTTTCTTGTAATGTCTTTTTCTGGCTGTAACAGGGTAATACTGGGCTCATAAAATGAGTTAGGAAGGGTTCCCTCCTCTTCAATTTTTTGGAAAAGTTTGAAAAGGAGTGGCATTAGTTATTCTTTAAAAGTTTGGTAGAATTCACTGGCAAAGCCATCAAGTCCAAGGTTTTTCTTTGTTGGGAGATTTCTGATTACTAATTCAACCTGTATATGAGTTATTTTATTTAAAATATTTTTAAATGTGATTTATTTCCTATTTTTATGTACCAGGACATGTGGATAAATTGTGAACAAAACAAAATAGTCCTTGATAACACAACATTCACAGAAAATTTGTGTCTGTATTTTGAGAGATCTGGGATCTTGTTCCATTTTTTTCTCCTTCATGTCTGAATTTTCTAATATTGTTGCTGGAAGTAAAAAACTTTATGGAGGATAATCTGGAAGTATTTATCAAATGCTTAAAAATTGTTTCTATCCTCTGTAATCCATTAATTCTACTTATAACAACAGGAAAGTAGTAACACACATAACTATTTCTTTCAAAGGATGTCTTCCATTGTTATTTAAGAATTAGGAAAAGTTAAGGTCTGATACAAAAGAAAAAAAACAAAATAAACTGTGATATTTATCATAACAGATAATTATGCAGTCATTAACAGCCAGGTTTTCAAAGACTATTTAAAGAAAAGAAAATATGTTTAAATTATATTTGCAAGGAAAGGGGGAAAAAATGGCTACAAAGCAGTATGAACAATAAGATTACAATTCTAATTTTTAAATTACATATACAGTCAAATAAAAACACAAGATGGTTGAAAAAATAACAGAATAATAATGGTAAGCTCTATTGAGTGGTGAGATTAATATTTTAATTTATTCATTATTACATTTTGTCTTTTACTCATTTCCTGCACTTTTATGAAAAGAAAAAAAAACATTTATTTTAAATAAGTTTGACTTAGTAAGTTCGCTGCTTCACTTCACTGGTGATTATGTATAAGGATTCAGTGGTAAAATAAACTTAGATTCATAAAAAGAATTGAGCTGACTGAACACTCTCTACAGAGGAGAGAATACTCTCTCTTTACAGTGTCTCTGTAGAATCGTGTAGGGATTTCACTTTCCATGAAAAGCCTTGGGGAAATGATGATATGATTTGCAATCAAGTTAAAGAAGAGAGGCTCATGATATCATATGCTGCAGTGGCAGGATTACCCTTTGATGGAATTGTGGCAATGTCTTATGGGACCTCTGGTAGGAGAATGTCTACCTGAGGCATAGACACAATAACATAAAATGACACATTGTATCAGATGGCCACAGAAAATTGTCCCAGAGTTATTAAATATGCAAGTTTATTTTTTTCTATTTTGAGTGGCTTTTTGCTATCACATTGAAATGTATTTACTCTAGAACATAGTATTTACAAGGAAAAGAAGAGCCTTGCAAGGTGAGGAACCAGATTTATTTCCCCAGCCCATCAGTTCAGAGCCTTCCAGACCACAAGAAACGTCTGAATAAAGAGCTCATTTGCGTTTTCTTATTCAGTCCCTTGCCAAATCGGTAAGCAGAAATCCCAAAGTATATTCTATCTTCCCAACCCCTGCTCCTTATTTTCACATACAATGAATCTCCCTAATGGTCTTCCTTTAATATGGCCTACTATTGCCAAATAAATGCTTAAACATAGTTACATTGAAGGTGTGACTACAAACTCCTCATTCTGGCTTTTTAAAGCTAAAAAATGGCCTCAACCTACCCAACCTACTAATTCTTTATTAATATTTCAAAACTGAAGTGGAACCCGTACCAGAGTCCCGTCCTCCAGACCTACCAGATAGTACTTCATGTTGTCTCAGCCACTAAGCTTGCAGTCATTTGTGATGGGGCAGTACACCGTTATACCATTTTCTCCACAAGGCACACACTTCTCTTTCTGACCAGGTGTTACTTTTTTGACTAATCTCCTTGTTATCATCCGTAACAGTTATTATAAGTTCAGTAGACTGCCAGCTCCCCAGGATCGAGAAAGGCTGCTCACCGTCCCTTCTATCCCACCCTCCCCCACCAAGGTCCTGTATAATGAGAGTAACAGATTAAAGCACAATGAACAAAATAGGAACCCACAACTCCAGTTACTGTATGTAAAAACTGAATAAATAAGTAAGTCATGGGGCAGCATAAGTCAACTAATGAATGCAGAGGAAATAATGTAATTAGAAAATCATCATTTGGCAAGCAACATAATAATTACTAATTCATCTAATGAACATCAAAAGATGCTAAAAACTAGTGAAAGTTAGATGAAAAATAGAATAATCATACAATCTCAAAGTCACTTCCCACAAGTAGGTATTAATTGCAAAAGGAAAAAGAGTAATTTTGCATTGGAGAAATGGCACACGCCATTTCAATCAAGTGATCAAAGTTAACAATAGCAGGAAAAGGACACCACCACCTAAGCGGATGCATTGCTTCTGGAATATTCCTCCCCTGGTGCATAATCCATCTACTCCTGAGGAAACATCAGACACACCCAAAGTGAGAAGCCTGTGACAAAAAATAACTGGCCTGTACTCTTCGAAAGTGCCAAGTTCATAAAAAATGGAAAGATGATGAACTGTTGCAGATTAAAGAACACTAAAGAGACAGGACAAGTAAACACAGGTGATCCTGGATGAAATCTGTACATGTGTGCTTCACAGAGGATATTACCAGGTGACTGGCAAAACTTTCATTTTGGCAACTTAATCTCAAATGGTTTGGCAGGGAGTTTAGGGAGTTTGCTATTGTGACTTCTGAATCTCTAAAATTATTTCCAACTTTCAATAAAGTAGAAACATTTACAAGGCCAATCACACATCATTCTGAGTCTAATATTCTAAATCGCTTCTCACCTCCTGTCCCCTGCTTCCCCTTCCCTACCCTGAAGCCCAGCACATTACTCATATGCCCATAATTTGAAGTTTCCAGGAACTTCCTTTTTTACAGAGGTGCCTATCGTTCCTTCTGCCTAACGTCCTCGTCTACTCCACTTCTCAGGTGAAAGTCTGCCCGCCCTCCGAAGACTAACGTCAACACTGCTTCCATCGTTCCCCTGTGAAGATGTCCACACACAGAGCTGGAGCTCACACTTCCCTCTCCTGCGTCCCCGGTGCTCTGCTGAAAATGTCCCAAGCCCATGTGGAGGAGGGCTGCAAGCAGCATGGGGAAAAGACAAAGGCATTCGTGAAGTCTACTACCAGGGCCTGCCGCCTAACCCCTTCACAGCACATGAAAGGTCGAGGACCAGTTATCTGACGTTCTCTGGACCTCAGGTCTTCCACTATGAAATTGAAATATCTGACAAAATCTTCACGAAATTGCCACAAAAACAGATAAATGTGTGAAGTCATATCGGGCAGTCAAGAAAAATGAGATCCAAAAACAAGGTTCCACTTCACACTCGGTATGATGGCTATGAACAAGAACACAGAGACGACGAGTGTTAACAAGGATAGAGAGAAACTGAAGCCCTCACACACTACCCGTGGGAAGGTAAAATTGTGGTAAAGAATCTGGCAATTACTCAGTAAGTTAAATGCAGAATTGCTAAATGACCCAGCAACTCCACTCCTAAGTATATACCCAAGAGAACTGGAAACATTCATGCAAAAACTCTCACACAAATGTTCACGGCAGTATTATTCAAAATAGCCAAAATGTGGTAACAACCCAAATGCCCATTAACTGATAAATGGATACACAAATTGTGGCTTATCTACAATGAGATAATATTTGGAATTAAAAAGAAGTGATGTGCTGATCCGTGCTACAACACGGATGAACTCTAAGATCATTATGCTAAATGAAGAAGCCAGACATGAAAGGCCACGTTATAGAATTCTACTTACATGAACTATTCAGAATAGGCACATCTATAAAGACAGAAGGTAGATTAATGGTTGCCAAGGGCTGAGGGGAATGGAGGGTTGGGGCATAATAGCTAAATTGTTCAGGATTTCTTTTTGAGGTAATGGAAACATTCTAAAATTAAATGCAGTGATGGTGGTTACACAACTCTGTAAACATGTTAAAAATCACCAAATTGTACACAATAAATGGATGACTTGTATAGTGTGTGAATTCCATCTCAATAGTGGTTTACAGAAACAGATAGATCCCCTCCTTCATCATGTTTTATACTTACTTGCTTCTTCCCCTTCAGTAAGCACAGAAGTCACTATGGAGATGTTTGCTGAATTGAATCTGACTTTGGATTCAGAGTGTGCTTCAAATGTGAACAGCAGTCTGCATTTGGAGGGGCACTCTATGCAGGACTGTCATCCTTCCCGGGGGACATGGTCCCGCTGTCAGTTAGAGGAGCCCGCACAGCCATCATCTTCCTGCAGGGCTTCCTGTCCCCCCGCCCAAACTGAGCAGGAGGATGGATGGTGTGGAGGCTCCTGTTGTTGACTGCACAACAGATTTTCACACAAGTAATCCTGCTGTTGAGAAAACAATCTTCACAATACCGTTTTGACCAGTGAACAAGCCACACCAAGCAACGTAGAGTATTAGGAATTTCATATACATTACAAAGCAATCAGAGTTACTTTAGCAATGCCATTCAAAAGAACTGAAAAAGCAAAAAATATAACTTTCCCCTCACAATCTATTTAATATTCTTTCATAGACAGCTCTAGTTTTTAACTGTACAGACTTGGCCATACCATGAACCCCTAGTACTATGCTACTAGGGGATTTTACTTCAACAAAAGAATGAGACTTGCCCCTCTTTATAAGGAGGTGACTCTTAACAGGACATTGCCTGCTCATCACCAAGTGAAACTCAAGAGCGCACTATGAGACCCAACAAACCTTCTGGAAAGGAGCTTCTCTCCTTCAGATGCTAAAGGATCTGCCTGACAACTTTTTGTCATTTTGTAACTTCAGCTAAAATTCCAGCAGATTGCTACTTCTGAAGGATTAGAAGCCCATACCTTTTTAGTCCTCTGTAGAAAGACACTGAATAGAATATGTAACACCTTGTATTAGATTTGTATCAGTGAAAAGCACTTTTACATTTTAAAAACTGACTTTTTTTTCTCTCTCTCTCTGAAAAGGCTCTTTTATCTGGAATCTATGAGAATCTGAATATACACCAGGGGCAACTATACAGACCAGCACACACTGTTCTACTTTCAAGCACCCTAATCGTTCTCAGATGTGCAATTACACACACATGTAGAAGCTATAACTAATATAGCAAATACATTTTCTTCTGACAATATAATTACAGCCATAAAATAAAATTTAATGTAAAATTCTATAGCCATAAATGATGCTTAAAATATAAATTCACTTAAAGTAAAATAACTACAGCTAACAAGCTGTGGTGCTAAATTACTAACAGAAACAAATCATTCATACAGATAATATTAATTTTTTTATCTTTTACTATGTTCAAACTCTAAAAATACATATATAAATATAAAATACATATGAAATCTAATATATTACATATATTTCCTGCCTCCTAGCCCCAGCCTTGTCACAGCAAAGGGAATATCTGAAGATCATGTGTGTTGGTTGGTTTTTCTTTTAAAATCTCATGTCCAAATTCCCATTTGTGGACTATCTGAGTACACAGCATTCTATTATCCTGTTTCAGGGCCCCCTCTACTATCCATTGTTTCAAACCTTTCCTCTCTTAATAGGGACCTAACATCTTTGGTTACTCGTGTTTTCACACAAACCTACAGGCTAGCATAATCATAACTCATCACAAGCTTTAAGCAATTTCATTTACTGCTAAGCTTTAACTGTCTTCACCCAATGTTTGCTCACTTTTCCTCTGCATATATTTTCATTACACTCCACTCTCTTGTTCATACTTTGATTTAATGGCTGGTCTACTTGAATTTTTATTTTACATATCACCACATCAAATGGGAAGCTTTCTGTGGTCCAATGTGGTCCTGTGACCATGAAGGGTCAACCCCCTCCAACACCATAAGAAGAAACCCCTTTATGACACAGTTGAGTCCCTCCTAAAGATAAACAATCATACTGTGGATGAACACCTTATATAACTAAGCATTGGACTCAAAGTTTATCCTGTTTTTCCTTAGCACTCTTAGAAGCCTTAGATACACTGTTAGGAATAAAAACATTTTAAAAGGGTACATGAAATTTATCCCAGGAACGTAAGACTGGGTCAGTATATAAAAAGCAATAAATATAATAATACCATATTAATAGAATAAATAACTACTTTTTCATGATAAAAGCAACCAGGAACAGAAAGGAACTTCCTCAATCTGATGAAGGGCATCTACAAAAAACCAGCAGCAAACACCACAGTTTATGTGTAAAGACTGAGCATTCCCCTAAGATTAGGAAAAAGAAGACGATGTCTCATCTTGCCACTACTATTCAACAAAGCACTAGAAGGTCTAGCCAGAGGATTTAAGGAAACAATAAAAGGCATCCAAAATGGAAAGAAAGAAGTAAAAATTTCACTACTTGGAGAGGGCATAATTTTGCATCGAGAAAATCCTAAAGAATACACACACACACACACACACAGTATTAGAGCTGATAAATCCAGCAAGGTTCAGAATATAGATCATAGTACAAAAATCAATTATATTTCCACACAACAGCAATGAATAATCTAAAGATGAAATTAAGAAAACAATTCCATTTACAATAGCATAAAAATGAAAAGACCAGGAAAAGACATGACAAGAAAACTAAATACAAATACCCCTTCTGAATATCAATACAAAAGTCCTCAGCAAGAGAGTAGTAAACTGAATTCAACAGCACATTTAAAGGATTATACACCATGAAAACTATGGTGTGGAAAAACTCCCACATAATCATTTCAATAGATACAACAAAAGCATTAGAGAAAATTCAATATCCTTTCATGATGAAAACAGTCAAAACTAAAAGGGAACTTTCTTAACATGATACAGGGCATTTATTAAAAATCTACAAATAACATCATGCATAATGGTGAGAGACAGATTTTTCTGGCCTAAGATTAGGAAAAAGACAAGAATGCCACTTTCACCGCTATATTCAATGATGTACTGGAAGTCCTAGCCAGAACAATTAGACAAGAAACAAAATTAAAGGCATTCAAATTGGAAATTTTAATCTTTTAGAACTTTGCTCCTTTGACAGACTACACAATTTTATGTAAGAAAATTCCATAGAATCCACACATAAAAAAAAAAAAACTAGTAGAGTTAATAAATTAATTCAGTAAAGTTGCAGGATATAAAATTATAAAATTAAAATTTCTCTATTCCAGAAATAAACAATTCCAAAGGGAGATAAATAAAACAATTTCATTTACAATACATTCCAAAATAATAAAATACCTAGGAATAAGTTCAACCAAGGATGAAAAAAGACTTATAGACAGAAAACTAAAACATACCACTGACAGATATTAAAGACCTTAAAAAGTGGGGTGCCTGGGTGGCTTAGTCGGTTAAGTGTCTGCCATTGGCTCAGATCATGATCCTGGAGTCCTGGGATCGAGC
This sequence comes from Leptonychotes weddellii, assembly GCF_054177405.1. Lineage (NCBI taxonomy): Eukaryota > Metazoa > Chordata > Mammalia > Carnivora > Phocidae > Leptonychotes > Leptonychotes weddellii. The sequence goes on from NC_138381.1 coordinate 50,393,397, forward strand.
CCAGCATTGGGCTCCCTGCTCAGTGGAAAGCCTGCTTCTCGCTCTACAACTCACCCTACTCTTGCTCACTCTCTCTCTCTCAAATAAATAAAATCTTAAAAAAAAAAAAAAGACCTTAAAAAGTAAAAAGACATCCCATGTTCATGGATTGGAAAACTTAATACTATTGAGATGGCAATACTCCCTAAAGCCATCTATATTCAATGTAACCCTTATCAAAATCCCAATAGTCATTTCTCTAGAAATAGAAAGTCCAATCCTCAAATTCATATAGAACTGCAAGGCACCATGTACAGCCAAAAAAATCTTGAAAAATAAAACAAAGTTGTAGGATTCACATTTCAGATTTCAAAACTAGCTACAAAACTATAGTGATCAAAAGAGTGTGGTACATCCTAGCTGATGCAATATTACAAGAAAAGGAAATAAAAGGTATATTCATTGGGAAGAGAAATATAAAACTTTGTTCACAGATGACATGATTGTCTGTGTAAATATCCAAAAACATAGACAAAAAACCTCCTGGAACCAATAAGCAATTATAGCAAGGTTGCAGGATACAAGGTAAATAGGTAAAAGCCAACTGCTTTTCTGTGTATCAGCAATGACCAAGTGAAATTTGAAATAAAAAACACCATTTACATTAGCACACAAAACAATGAAATAGGCATAAGATCTAACAAAATATGTACAAGGTCTAATGAGGAAAGCTATAAAAATCTGTGAAATAAATCAAAGAACTAAATAAATGGAGAGATATTCCATGTTCATGGATAGGAAGACTCAATATTGTCAAAATGACAGTTCTTCTCAACTTGACCTATAGATTCAATGCAAGCCCAGTGAAAATCCCAGCAAGTTATTTTGTGAATATTGACAGGTATTCCAAGGTTTATATGGAGAAGTGAAAGATTCAGAAGAGCCACACAATATTAAAGTAGAACAAAGTTGAAGGACTGAAATTATACAACTTTAAGACTTAATAGTAAGTCTTAAAGTCTATACAACTAGTATACTTGTATGTAATCAAACTTGTATATAATCAAGACAGCATAGTATTGGCAAAAGAAGAGACAAATAGCTCAATGGAACAGAACAGAGAGCCCAGAAATAGACCCACATAAGTACAGTCAACTGATCTTTGACAAAGGAGCAAAGGCAATACAATGGAGCAAAGACAGTCTTTTCAACAAATGGTGCTGGAACAACTGGACATCCACATGCAAAAAAAATAATGAATCTAGACATAGATCTTATACCCTTCACAAAAGTTAACTCAAAATGGATCACAGATGTAAATGTGAAATGCAAAATAATAAAACTCCTAGAAGATAACATAGGAGAAAACCTAAATGATCCTGGGTTTGGTCTTGATTTTTTTAACATGACACCAAAGGCACAATCCATGAAATAAATAATTGATAAGATAGACTTCACTAAAATTAAATTTTTCAACTCTGCTAAAGACACTGTTAAGGGAATGAAAAGACAAGTCACAGACTGGGAGAAAATATTTCAAAAGACACATATGATAAAAACTTGTTCAAAATATACAAAGAACTCTTAAAACTCAACAATAAGAAAACAAACAACTTGACTAAAAATGAGCTAATAAAAACCTTAACAGACATCTCACCAAAGGAGACTTACAGATGGCAAATATACATATGAAAAGATGCTCCACACATCATATGTCCTCAGAGAAATGCAAATTAAAAACAAGATACTACTACACACCTATTCAAATGGCTGAAATCCAAAACACTGAAACACCAAATGCTGGTGAGGATGTAGAGTAACAGGAATTCTCATATAATGCTGGTGTAAATGTAGTGTTACCGTCACTTTGGAAGATAAGTTTAGCAGGTTCTTACGAAACTAAACATCCTCTTAACCACACCATTCAGCAATATCATTCTTTGTTATTTATCCAAGGAGTTGAAAACATGTCCACACAAAAATCTGTACATGGGTGTGTACAGTAGCTTTATTCATAATTGCCCAAACTTTGAAACAACAAAGATGTGTTTCAGTAGATGAATGGATAAATAATCTGAGATACACCCAGACAATGGAATATTATTCAGCACTAAGAAGAAGTAAGCTACCAAGCCCTGAGGAGACATGCAGGAACCTCAAATGCATATTCTGAAGTGAAAGAAGCCAGTATGAAAAAGCTACCTACTGTATGGTTCCAACTATATGACATTCCAGAAAAGGCAAAATGATAAAGACAGGAAAAAGATCAGTGGTTGCCAAGGGTTTGGGGGGTGAGAGAGAGGACGAGGCAGAACACAGAGGATTTTTAGGGCAATGAAAATATTCTGTATGATACCAAAATGATAGCTACTCATTATGCATTTGTCCAAATCCACAGAACACACAACACCAAGAGTGAATCCTAAATAAACTACCTACTTTTGGGTGATAATGATGTGTCAATGTAGGTTCATCAATTCTAACAAATGTACCACTGTGGTGGGCAATGGTGATACTGGAGGTTGGCTATGCATGTGTGAAGGCAGGGGTATAAAGGATATCTCTGTACCTTCCTCTCGACTTTTCTGTGAACTTACATTTTTCTAAAAAATAAAGTAAAAAAAAAAAACATATATACTGACATAAGGATATGTATTATAGACCAATGGAATAGAATGAAGAGTCCAGAAATGAACCTAAACATCTATGGCCAACTACTTTTCAACAATGGTGCCAAGACCATATGATAGGAAAATCGTTTCTTTAACAAATGGTACTGGTTAAACTGGATAACCAAATGCAAAAGAATGAAGTTGAACCACTACCTTACTTAAGGTAAGTATAGAAATATACATACCTATATGTATACATATAAATGTATACAATATACATTTGTACCCATATACAAAAATTAAATCAATATGGATCAACAACTCAAATATAAAAGCTGAAACTATAAAATCCATAGAAAAAAACATAGGGGTAAATCCTCATGACGTCAAATTTGGCAATGGATTCCTAGATTTAATACCAAAGCACAAGCAACAAATGAAAAGATAGATAAGGTGGACCATCAAAATTAAAAACTATTTTACAGCAAAAAACATTATCAAGAATGTGAAAATACAATCTATAGAATAGGAGAAAACATTTGCAAATCATTTATACAATATGGGTTTCACATCCAGAATACGTTAAAACACTGTCACAGGGGTGCCTAGGTGGCACAGTTGGATAGAAGTCTGGCTCTCAGTTTCGGCCCTGGTTGTGATCTCAGGGTCTTGGGATTGAGCCCCATGTTGAGTTCCATGCTCAACATGGAGTCTGCTTGAGACTCTCTCCTTCTCCCCCTGCCCCTCCCCCCTGCACACGCATGCTCTCTCTTTCTTTCAAATGAATAAATCTTAAAAATTTCTCACAATAATAATAATAATAATAATATAGTAAATAGACAAAATATTTAAACAATTATAAATAATAAAAAGACAACCCAATTTTTTTAAATAGGCAAAGGATTTGAATAACTATTTCTTAAAAGATGCAAATAGCCAATAGCCACATGAGCTACACCACTGGTCATTAGGGAAATATAAATCAAAACCACAGTAAGATACCACTGCACACCCAGTAGGGTGGTTTTAATCAAGAAAACAGAAAATCACAAGTTGGCAAGGATGCTGAGAAATAATCATTGCCATATGTTGCTAGTGGGAATGTAAAATGGCACAGGTACTTCAGAAAATAGCTGTCAGTTCCTCAAAATGCTAAACACAGAATTATCATATGACCCAGCAATTCTCCTCCTGGTTATACACCAAAGAGAAGACAAGACACAGGTCCACACAGAAAACTACACACAAATGCTCACAATAGTATTAGTTATAATAGGAAAAAGTACAAATGTCCATACAAATGTCCATCAACAGATGAATGGTCAAAGAAATCATAATATATGAATATACTGGAAAAGTATTCAATCATAAAAAGGAATGAATTACTGATACATGCTAGAACTTGTATGAACCTTGACATTACACTAAGTGAAAGAAGTCAGACACTAGAGGTCATTACAGGATTCTTTTTATATATAACATGTATAATGTATCAAGAATATGAAAATCCACAGAAAGCAGAGTAGAGGTTACCAGCGGATGGGAGACAAGGAGTGGGGAGTGTCTACGTAATAAGTACAGAATGTTTTTATTGGGTGATGAAAGGTTTTGAAATTACAGAGAGCTTGTGGTTGCATAACATTCTGAATACACTACCACTAAATCATACACTTTAAAATGGTTAATTGTATGTCATGTAAATTTCACTTCAACTTAAAAAGAAGAGAACTCTTCGGAACAAATTTAATAAAGTGCAAGACTTGTAGACTAAAAACTGTAAGATATCACTGAAAGAAAATTAAAGACCTACATAAGTGAAAAGATGTCCCATGTTCATGGACTGAAATTTTTAATATTTTTGAGATGGCTACCCCCAAAACTGATCTACAGATCAATCCCTATTAAAATCCCCATTGGCTTTTTTTGGACCGAAATCGGCAAGCTGATTCTAGAATTCATAGGGACATATTTGCAAGTGACTCAAAACAGCCAAAACAATCTTGAAAAAGAACATAAAATAGAGTTAAAGAACTCACAATTTCACAATATTTACTACAAAGCTACAGTAATCAAGATGGTGTGGTGCTGGCATAAGGGCAGACATATAAAGGAATGGAATAGAATGAAGAACCCAGAAATAAACTCATCTGTCTATAATCAACTGTTTTTCAATAATTCTGCCAAGACCAATCAATGAGGAAAGAAAAGTCTTTTATGACAAGTGACCATGGATTAGGCAGTGCTTTCTTAGACACCAAAAGTACAACAAAAGAAAAAAACAGATAAATTGGACTTCATCAAAATTAAAACTTTTGTACTTTAAAAAAAGCCATCAAGAAAGTGAAAACAATAGTGTCTAATATCCAAAGAACTCTTACAACTCAATAACAGAAGGACAAATAACCCAACTCAAAAATGGGCAAACAATGTGAACAGATATTTCTTGAAAGAAGATACATAAATGGCCAATAACCACAGGAAACGATGTTCAACATCATTAGTCATTAGAGAAATGAAAATTGAAAGCACAACGAGATCTACCTTCACACCCACCAAGATGGTTATAATCAAGAAGACAATAAATAACATGTTGGTGAGGATGTAGAGAAACTGGAATTCTCATTCATTGCCAGTAGGAAGGTATACTGTGCAGCTCCTTTGGAAAATAGTTTGTTAATTACTCAAACACAGAATTACCTTATGACCTAGTGATTCTAGGCCTAGAATTATACCCAAAAGAAATGAAAACTTATCACTCAAAAACTTACAAATGAAAGCTTATAGCAGCTTTATTCATAATAGTCAAAAAGTGAAAACAAACCAAATGTCCATCAACTAGTGAATGCATAAGCAAAATGTAGCATATCCATACACTAAAATAGTATTTGTAAACAAAAGGAATGATGTACTGAGACATGCTACAATATGAACTCTGAAAACATTATATTTAGTGAAAGAAGCCAAGACACAATAGGCCATATACTGTATGATTCCATGCATGCCAAGTGTCCAGAATAGTCAAATCCATAGAGATATAAAATACAGTAGTGGTTGCCTAGGCCTGAAAGGGAGGAGAGAATGAGGAGTGACTGAGTACAGGAGCATATTCTTTTGGGGGTGATGAAAATCTCTGGCAGTAGATAGAGATGATGGTTGTACCACCTTATGAATATACTAAAACCACTGAAATATACACTATAAGGGTGAAATTTATAATAAGTGAATTGTATCTCAATAGAAAAAAAAGTAGGTAAAGAATTTACTGCAGAGAAACAAAGTATTATATGAATTGGGGCTTGGGGGGGGGGGCGGAGCAAGATGGTGGAGGATTAGGAGACCTGGATTTCATCTGGTCTCAGGAATTCAGCTGGATAGGGATCAAACCATTCTGAACACCTACAAAATCAACAGGAGATC
>NC_138381.1:50399904-50416008 GCF_054177405.1 Leptonychotes weddellii
GAGGTTTAGAGGTAGGTTAACTGGAAGATTCTAATTCAGACATTATATATCAGGACAAAATCTCCTCAGAATTTTAAACCTACATCTTAGGGAAGAAAATATGACCCTGAAGTGAAGACTTTCTATCACTAAATTGGTCTTTGGCTACAACTCTTACTCAAATCTCGGCATGGTGACGATGTTTGTATATGCAATCAATTCTATGGGGAAAACCATAAATCTGGGTTGAGTTCCATTGTTCTTTTATTGACTTTATGAACTAAATAGTCTCCTACACCCATCAAGCAGAGCCTTAATTAAAACCTTGGCCTTATCTGGGGTTTGGGAGCTTTGCCCCCTCACTCCTCAGTTCATGTTAATGATGGAAAGATTCTGGACATACAATTCTTAAAAGCGCTACACTATTTCCAGGCTGACACAGCACCAGGAGACAAGGTGATGAACTTAACCACTGACTATCCATGAAGTGTAGTAAGAATAACCTGCAGGTAGCAGAGAAGTTATTCCACTAGAGGAAAATGGGAAACAGAGTGTGCTGGACCTCCAGACACACCAATTCAAACCACATATTCTGAGATCTGACGAACGTTTCACCTCATCTTGAAAAACATTAAAGTTAGTTTTAGCCAGTCTTATAGAAAAATAGGACAAACAACTCTAAATCTGTCTGCGTATCAAAATCAAATTTGAGAAGATGTTATATATTTTATAAAAACTTTTCTAGACTAATTGGATAGTTTAAATAGGTTGTGTTTTTTTAAGTTTGGTTTGAGTTGGTTTATTGATTGTTTTAAATTTTTTGAATTTTTTTTCACTGAACTCATAAATTTGATGACAAATCCTAATCATTTTTCTGTATTAAGAAAAAAAAACATTAAAACATCAAATTTCCAGAATCATTCAAATCAAAACATTAAACATCTGCTCCATTCTAGAATGGCATGTTACATACTCTACATTTTTTTTTAAAGATTTATTTATTTTACAGAGATAGCACGAGCGGGAGGGGCAGATGGAAAGGGGCAGGGGGAGGGGAGAGGGAGAGAGAATCTCAAGCAGACTCCACGCTGAGTGCAGAACCCAACAGAGGGCTTGATCCCAGCACCCTGAGAACACGACCTGAGCCCAAACCAGGAGTCGGACCCCTCACAGATGCCCTCATACTCTACATTTCTTCCTGCACATTTTTTATTGAAAGAAATCAGTTTCTCCTAGAATACTTATTTTAAAAATGCTAAGCTTAAACAACCACTATATCTAATTAATTTTGAAATCAGAAAACATAAATTTGATACAGAAAGTTTCTAAATGCTTAATATTTCTGTAATGAGAAAAAAATATAAATAACTAGAAAGAGTCCCTGCTGTGGTGTTTAGCAGAACCATCAAGTTGGTTTGGTGAAAAGGTCTGGCGAGTCTGAAGACTCATGCTTAATTCTCACTCCTTAGATTTCTACATTTCTTCATTTAACTCCAAAGAATATTTAGTAAACTTATGATTCAATTAATGGATTAGCATAAGTTATAAGATAGATTATGTAGGCGGAAATAGCTAGCTTTAAATAATGATCTGCAGCAATGGTACGCATTTCACTGGATAAAAATTTTTAGCAACATTTTTTTAAATGGCTGCCTAATACATCTTTATAAACCAAGTCCATTTTCATTATGGGAAAGACGAGCAGATTTCAGACACGTGGGTTACTGGGTGATCAAAACAACCTTGCACAGTATTTTTATCATACACTTTGTATTAAAATCTGGTTTGCATAAACAAAAAAATAAGAACAGCCATCGCCACTTACACAGAGATGCCTTCAAAGAAAATGCAGCCAGCCCACTTACCTTGGGGTGCTATCAGAGTTCTTCCATTCTCCTGACACCAACCGACTGGCTGAACATAAGGGCTATTTACATCACACCTGCAAAACAGGATTCTATTTCAGATCCTACACAAGTCAATGCCAGAGAAAGAATCCAAGAGTAATGACCATTCTAGATACTAAGAGACACCATGGAAGATGTAACTACATAGCTAAAATATTTTATAGCTAAATAGAATTAGAAGTAATTTTTAGTATTGTTTTATAAGCTAAGTGACCAAACTTCTCTTTTACCTTTCTTGAAATTTAAAAGTATTTTCAAAAAGCGTTTGACTAGAACCTGAACTGCCAGTGTTATCCCCAAAGAGTGAACATTTTAATAAGCCTCTCCTACCACTTCCTGCTAACAGCAAGGGAAAATATTAATAGGCTGGCCTAAAGTTTAATGGGACAGACCAGACTCTATATGCCTCCAATTTCCTCTTCTCCCATTCAAGGAACACAGACCATTCTACCTAAGACACATAGAACAATTAATCCATGCTCTGCTTCTTAGTTCAAAGAAGAAAACAGGGCCCCCTTCATGTACATGAAGAACCGCAGCCTTAGGCAGACACCTGGCGGTTATTCAGGATATACTGTGAAGAAATGCTACAAAAATGATTTTTGCCATTCCCTCTTCCATATTTCAGGTTTTTACCCAGAAAACCTTTTTTAACTCATGCAATGTTAGTTTAATGGTATCGTAGCCTACATTTTCTCTGCTCCCCACATGCTTTCAAATAATTCACTCCATTCTCCCCGTGAATCTTCCCTTTCAAAAATATGACAGGCTGAGTTCAACATTTTTCAAGAAAAAAAAAAAATACTCCAAGTCCTTAACTTCCTCTTCATAGAAATGCCTCCCTTACAAACTAGACACAACATAGTGAAGTGCCCTGACCTTGGTCATATTATTTCAGATGAGGCCTCATTAGATAACCTCTCATAGAGTGGAGAAGTTTCTCGGGCACTTTAATTCAGCAATTCATGTGGAACACAAGGTAATGAAAAATTGGCCACTAAATTCCGGATGTTCATTACTCTAAGAACAGCAAGGACAGTGACAGTACCGGAAGGAAAATAAATTCTTAACACCAAACATGAACACACGAAAATAAAACACACATTGGTGTCTCACCAGTAATCGTAACTATCATCCCAATTGTCAAAATGCACTAGTAAGCGATCTTCAACAATATCGGCTATGGTTGCCACACACACCAAGGAAGGGTTCTTCCTGTCGACGGCCTCCAGCTTCATTCCAACCTGAAATTCTTTAGGCATTGGCCCATTCTAACACAGCACCAGAGGAAAGAGGCACAAAAAGAAACAGGACACCAAATAGGACTGAGCTGCTGTCAAAACTTCTATGTTTAGCATCAGAACAGTCTACAGGCAACACTTACCCTCCAGAATGAAGCCAGCAAATGCTAGTACCAATATTCCAACAAACTGTTATGAAGTTAAATTCGTAACAAAACCCAGGAAACTAGTAGCTTTTACCTTGTACTTTTTCTCTTTTGTTGGCAAGTAAGTTATATTTCCCTCATCATCTTCATTTTCCTTTTTCAGTTCTTAGAAAGAATCGTATTAATTTTAAAATATGATGTTTACTGGATACAGGAGTATCAAATAATTTTCTCTGCTCCCCATAGACTTGAACAGTTTCCTAATACCAGTATTTGGAGAAGTAGTAAAGATAGGCTCTTTAGCACCAAATTTATCAATTACTTTGATGAGATCTGAAAACAGTGGCTTTCTCAATATTTAACACATGCACGAATCCATAAATAAACCTATACTTGAAAAAAATCCAAATGCTTTTTTTAGTATCCATACACATTTTTTCATGGTAAAAAACAATAAGGACTATGATTACAATAACAAAACCCCATTTTTTGTACCAGTGTAATTAGCCAGTCCTGGGATTTAGAAAGTATACATACAGTATCTGGGGACTAGAAGACGGTTTTTTCCACCTCTTTACTATCTATACTGAACCCTGCTTTTTGTTTCTCTTTAGCACATTACATCTTTAAAAGCAATTTCCCATTTCTATTACTCTCTTTCCTTGGTACAATTATATGAAACAGAGCAGTTGTATAACATTGATTTCAAGATCAGGGTGAGTGTCCTACAAAGGGACAAACAGCCAGCAGGTGGCAGGTGGCAGGGTAATGCTTAGGCTTCCCTGCCCCCTTCTCTGGTGTGTGTCCAGGGGCCCAGACGAGGCAGGGGCTGCACCTTATTCTCATTCTCTCCTGAAGAGCTGGTAGGCTGCTGGGGACACAGATGGCAAAACAAGTGTGCTCTACCCAAATATTCATATGCCCCTTGAATCTGTAGGAAATGTCACTCTCATTCTCATTACACGTAAATCCAACTAGGCTGGGTTTTTCAAAGCCTACCTGTGGTATCAACTACTGGTCTTAAAACACCAAAGCTAAGTTCAAACAAGTAACTCACTGGAAGCAAAAAGAAAAAACATTTCCAAAAGGCATTTTAAATTTTGGCAGGATTTAAATATAAAGTCTTCAACTCTCTGCATCTAAATAAAGTATGGAATTGTATATTTAAAAGGGGGAGAAAGATACGCCTATTGGAAACTGACAAATTAAGTGAGAAAAGTCATAGGAAGCTAAGGATTCTGAAAAAATACAACGGAATATATAGTGAATTTTAAGAAATTTAAGCTCAAGTAGAAATCTGATTTATACTGAGGAAGAAAATACTTACAGAACTTCTGTTTCTGAATAATTTCTTGGGAGCATTTTGCAATTTGCAGGCCTTCAAGTAATCCATCCAAACAAATTTATCTTTTCTATAACCTAAAAAAAGTATGGATTATTCAAAATACCCACAGGATATAACCATGTGCATATTCAATATATTAGCCTTCTTCAGTCTTCTGTCATAAATTCAATGTCTTTAGCAGACCACAAATGATTTAAATTAAAATCCCTAAATTGTTTCAATGTTTTTTAACATATAAAATTCAAAACTGTTGACGTGACTTCCCATTATGCATATCATTCCCTTACAAATTTTTTAAATTCATTAAGATCTAGAATTGGTCCCCTGGTGGCCTGATGGGAGTCTCATCTCTTAGTAAGGCTTTCCAAAATGGGCAAAGGGAAGAGATAAAAGTTCCTGAGCTCATCATCACTCCTGAAGAAGCCATGTCACTGAGAACATCAGAGGTCCTGATGATGCAACAATCCAGGGTGCCAGGCACTTGGGAAAATTACAGAAACCCCTTCACAATCCAAAGACCATTTGGCAGCAACAGCTTTCTGCTGCGTATCTTTGCGTGTTTCCCCTTCTTTACTGATCTTCCCCTCCATGTGCCCTAAAGTGCTCACACAGTGCTGGCCCAAACAAGAGGGGCTCAGTAAATAGTTTCTGGTTGAGTGTTACACAGAATAAAAGTCAGGCTCCTTGCACAGCCTCCAAGGCGAGGGCTACACCTCTAACTTCATCTCCCACCTCTTGCCCTTGCTTCTCTGCTCCAGCCACATTCATCTCCTTGAGATTCCTCACTGGGCCGGCTGGAGGCTCCAGCCCCAGGGCGTCTACTCTCTGACAGCCCTCTGCCCAGCCTCGCTGACTTCCCTCACCTCATCCACCTATCCGTGGGGCCTCATATTCTCACGCCCTTCTTGAGCACACTCTCTGTCCCCCACCCCCAACCCTGTCACTGCTTGACACCCTAGCTTACCTTTGTCTGACTCTTCGCCTCCCTGGAATGAAAGCCCCATGAAGACAGAGATGGTTTATTTTATTCATGGCTCTATCCCCAGTGCCTGCGTACAGCAAGGGCCCCATAAAGACCTACTAAAAATGAGCCTGTGACCGGCTTTCATGACATCCGGCAATCTTAAGGATTCTGCCATTGGTCTCAGGGATGGATCCCAGAAGGACACTCTGAGTTGGTCAGTAAAATGACTATATATTGACTCCCAGAAGTGCCACCGTCATCAAATACTCTAGCATCCAAGTAGGAGCCCATACACAGAAGGTGGCTGTGCAAGGAAATGGGCCCATGGGCATCTTGACTGATCAAAGCCTCACTTCACCAGCACACAACAAATAAAAAAGGCTTCAATCACATCTGCCAAGCCCAGGTTCCTCTCACACATAACAAGAGACAAAGATGAGATTTTTGATTCCCATCAAAAGGAAGCAGTGAAATCCTCTTCTCTTTCATCATTACCTCTTTTCCATGATTTGTTTAAAACAAACAATATACAGTGAATCAATTTTCCTCACTATACAGCATCAGTGACTAAGTGAAATAGTTCATTTCAACCGTGATGTAAAATAAGTTTCTTCATTCCTTCTAAGGTTTCATAAACTTTATGTTAAGTCATAAGATTTTATTTCTGCCGTAGGTACCTTATCAGTATATTTGACCTAAGCAGTCATTGGTGCTTTTCTTTTTTTTTTTTTAAGATTTTATTTATTTGAGAAAGAGAGACAGAGATAGCAAGAAAAAGCACGAGCAGGGAAGAGAGGGAGAAGAAGACTCCCCACTGAGCAGGGAGCCCAATGCAGGACTCAATTCCAGGACTCTGGGATCATGACCTGAGCCGAAGGCAGATGCTTAACCGACTGAGCCACCCAGGCGTCCCGATACTTTTCTTTTAAAGACATTTATTCACATCCTTGTAGTTTTACTGCTTTTGGGGGATTAAACTTTCATTTTGAAAATCAATTCACACCAGGCTCTCTTGTTAGTATTTCATGAAATGTTGTTAAAATAAAACCAACTCTCTTTCCATCCTGGCTTACCCTTAGGGATGTGCAATTCGTGTTTGGTCTTCTCACACCACCCTACCGGATGAATGTCAGGGGAACCAGCATTGGTCCAAAAATCATAGCAGCTTAAATAACCATCAAAGTGAAGTCTGAGGCGGTAACCACACACCTGTAAAATGGAATGTTTATAATCCTTCACTAAGTGTCATGTGTTTGAAGGGTACACAAAATTAACAAAATATTCATATATCCTGTCAGTGCCATCAACAAATATAAACCAATCCTCCCATCTAAATGCGCTTGTATTAAAAAGCAAATTTAGAGATGACATCTGAGTAAAACAAAATGCCAACAGACACGATCTTTCAAGTATCCAGAATTTTTTCTGTAAAAAAATTAAGCCTTTTACTCAGTCTAGAAATCTGAGGTCAATTTACATCTCCATCAATTGAAGAGTTTATTTGTTCATTCAATACCTGTCAAATATTGCTCTTGGAAACCCCATCTCCTGCTGTCCCACGATAGTATAAGCTAAAGTGCAGAGCAAAACAAAATGGGCATGGCTTTGTTTAAACTCTAACGTATGGATCCAGCATACTCAATAAGGGAAATCATAAAACAGTGTAGAATACATCCTTAAGACATGCTAATCAAGTTTAATAGCAATAATCAATCAGTAAATTAAGTGAATAGGGTCTTTTATGTGATATGATTAAAAATATAGACGTCTTCCATCATTTTAATGACGTAAAATGTTTAGTAAATATTACATTTTATAAGCCATTTACTTTCATCAATGGCTCTTCATTCTACATAATTTTCATAAAATGCTTATATTTATATAAATAGATAATTCATGTGCATGGATATTTTTCATATACATTTCTCATTAGTTCAGCTAAAACTTGAATAATTATGTCTCTTTTAACAGACAAAAGCAACACTGTGGGATTCACTGATTGTTATCAACCTCAGATGAAAACTATTTACCAACTGAATCAAGGGTAACTGCTAGCGATGAAAGACTTATTAAAAGATTAATCTTCAGAGAAGGAAAAAATTCATTAAGAAACATATTTCACCCATCACTGACTAAAATAAATCCATGATGTACTGGAACTTGTTTATAATGGAAAGCACTCAAATTCATTATTCTCTAGAAAATTCTCTTCTGTCACTGTGCACTCAGCCCAAGACAATAACACCATCTCTTACCTCAGCTACAGAAAGCACACAGAATACAGATGGATGTCGGGGGTCAATGCCTTCTAATCTCATTCCAACCTGAAAACCATTTTCATGCTCCGGAAAGGATTGGTCCTACGAAATTTCATGATATAACATTAGCTACTGAAATACCTTCACAGTTTGATATTAAAACACCTGGTGTTGCTATGCATACAATCAAGAACTTACTGTATGGGCTCGGAAGCTCATTGATATAGCTAAAGATCAATGGCTGCTTTTCTATATTTGGCCCTCGAAGATCGTTTGATCATTTTGATCATTTTATCATTACCTAGGAAACAGTTCATATGAGAAACTACATGCCCTATGAACTCCTCATTTATTCCTTTTGCCCGTTTTTCCTTAGTGATTTTAAGGAGCTCTTCCTGTACTCTGGAAACAATCCTTTGTTGATTATAATGATTACCTATTCCCAGTATGTGAGTTGGCTCTTTGCTTTATGAGGATTTTGTTGTAGAGATTTTTATTTTAATGTAGTAAAATATATCAATTATTCCCTGTACAGTGTACACATCTAACCTATGAATTCCCTCACAATCCTGAAGTTACACGGACATTCTCCTAGTGTTCTTTTAAAACGTCTGTTCTTCATATTTAAATCTATAATGCAACTGGAATTAATTTTGTTCTATGGTGTGAGCTAACATCTATTTTTTATATGGAAAACAGAGTATTCAACAAAATTTTTTGTATAGTCCATACTTTCATTATCAGCAAAGTTACCTCTCTTATATCATGTTTCCACAAATTTGTGGGTCTACTTCTGGCCTTTCTATTCTGTTCATTGGTGTATCTGCCTATATCACATTGTCTTATTTGCTTATGACTCTTATGTGGAGAGCAATCTTTATCATATTGAGTTTTCTTATTCAGGAACTTGTTCCCTCTCCATTTAATCTAATCATTTTGTTTGTCCAAGATGTTTTTAAGATTTTCAAATCGACATGTTATTAAAATTTTCAAATAGGCTTCAGAAATGCTTTATATTTATTTCTATATACATTTTAATGTTTATTGCTACTGTAAATGGAATCTACTTTTTAACAGACTTTCTAATGTGTTCCCATTCATATTTTCATTAATACTAGCCTTGTTTCCCACAGCCTTGCTATATTATTATTACTTTTGAGCAGTTTTGAGCAGATTCAGCATTACTAGTCAATTATTCTTAATTGCAAATAAATTATAAGCATACTAATAGAAAGTGATGATTAAAATCTGTTCTATTAGAACAAGAGCTGCTTTTTAATCACTAATTTTATTATTCTTTATTACTGGTAAGCATATTAGTGTTTATTTTATTCTTTTGAAAAAAATCTTTTCATTTGGATATAATGTCAAACTTAAAAGAGAAGTTGCAAGAACAAAATAATACAAAGAACATGCATAGCCTTTTCCTGGACTCCTTTATTGTTAACAACAGTAGAAACCTCATTTGTTTTATCATTTCTGTTTGTTCTCTCTCTCTCTCTCCTATCTGTGCCTGTACACAAATATAGATATAGATAAACATATATATCCACATGTACATATGACTGTTTCTGAATCATTTGAGGGCCCTTTACCCTATACTAAATGATTTTCCCTTAAGAGCAGACAGTGTACTTTCCCTGAGAATGAGAACATTCTCTTATGTAACAACAGTTCAGTTACCAACTTCTGCAAATTTAACATTTATAAACTTTTAACTAATCTCCCATTCATATTCCAATGTTTCCAATTTATCCAACAAGGCTCTTTATAACATTTTCCCCCTCCGCAATGGGATTCAGGGTAGGGTCAGATATTAAATTTAGTTGATATGTCTCTTTAGTCTACCTTAATCTGGAACCTTTTACATACTATTTCTTTATCTTTTATAACATCAACATCTTTTAAAAAAAAACCACTCTTTTCCCTCCCCCATTTTTTTAAATAGAAAGCTCATCATTCTGGATGTGTCTGATGTTTCCCCATGATTAGATTCAGGTTATGCATTCTCTGCTAGTATACTCCATGGCTGATGATGTGTCCTCAGGATATCACCTCTGGAGTCGCACGATGTCCATGCATCCCCTCACTGGTGATGTTGATTTTGATCACACAATCACAGTGTTGTCCAATTCTTTCACTATATAGTTACATACAAAACACACATATACATACATACATAAACATTTACACATAGTTGTACATATGTGCATACTTATGTATATTTTACAAATCCTAAGTTCATACAGATACATCTAATTCCATACAGATACATCTAATTCCAACCCATCCCCAAAGGTTTCCTTCTGCCTTTTCCCATCGATTTTTGTCTTTCTCCTCCAACCAGGTCAACACATTTACTCATATACTAAATCCTATAGCATATCTATTAGAGTTTCAGGACTATTTTATCCACACTACTATAATAAACAAATCTACAGACAGATTTCAGGATTTGTTTGCAATTCTCCCTCCCTGCTCTGCCATCCATGAATGGGGTATACAGTTAAAAACTGTGTTTATATCCTACTTGGATTCACGTTTTTCTCTTTCTTTAGTGCAGTTAAGATATTCATTTGAAATATGGTTAAGTTCATTGATTTAAATGTGCTTTCAGTTCTTAATGATTTATTTTTATTTCTTAATATGTAGAATGTTAATATCCTTCCAAAAGTTCAAGCTAAAACAAACAAACAAACAAAAGGTTCTCAAAGAAGTGTCTCTCCCTCCCATATGCTATCCACCCCATTCCACCTCTTTAGCGGTAACCAACCTCACTGTTTTCTGGTCTATCCTTCCTGGGTTTCTTTTTGTAAAAATAAACAGCTATGTTTATGTTTTGCCTTATTTTTCCCTTCCTTCTCACACAAAAGGTAGCATACTATATATGCTCTTTTGCATGTGTCCTAATCTCCCCTGGAACCACTCCATGTCAGGTCACAGTGATTGCGCACAATCTTGGTCACAGCTGCATCACACCCCACTCTGTGTAAGTACCACAGTTCACTCACCCTTCTTCGACAGTTGAGTGTGTGCCCTTTTCATACGAACATGAACTTGTTTTTAAATCTTTATGAATTGGCTTGTAAAATGTCGTTAAGAACATTCACAGATCATTTTAGAAGCTTCCAAGGAAAAACTTAAAGGATGACAAAACCCAAAAATGAAATGGCAAGAATGAATGATTTCTCAGAAATACTTTATTTCTGCAAAAATAAATGTCATGTGTGTGTTTAATTCCCCCAGCCCTTCTTCTCACATCTACCCTGTTCCCAGCAGACTGTATATAACAGGTTTTATGTGACTGCCTCCTGTTCACTGCTTTGAAATCTCTTGGTTAACTTCAAAAGCACTGAACACGCATGCACGTACACCCAACACTGATGAGAAAACAAAGGGGAAGGAGAGACCACAGGGAATAGATCAATAATGCTGGAAGGAAATTTAAGAAGCTGTAAAAACTGAGAGGACATTTCTCGTGTTTTCACAAAACTGAAAGATAGAAAATTGGGGACGGGGAGGAACTAGTCAGTATTATATGGAACAGACCATGCCCTCTTTTCACACATGTGAATGATAAATTCAAGACAGGACAACAATTCACAGCCGGGAGTTAGGATGATCAAAGTTATTCTTTTTTTCTTTTTTTTTTTTTAAGATGTTATTTATTTGACAGAGACACAGCGAGAGAGGGAACACAAGCGGGGGGGAGTGGGAGAGGGAGAAGCAGGCTTCCCATTGAGCAGGGAGCCCGATGCAGGGCTCAATCCCAGGACCCTGAGATCATGACCTGAGCCGAAGGCAGACGCTTAACGACTGAGCCACCCAGGCGCCCGATCACAGTTATTCTTGTCAGCATTTTTTTTTTAAAGATTTTATTTATTTATTTGAGAGAGAGAGAGAATGAGAGACAGAGAGCACGAGAGGGAAGAGGGCAGAAGGGGAAGCAGACCCCCCGCTGAGCAGGGAGCCCGATGTGGGACTGGATCTCAGGACTCCAGGATCATGACCTGAGCCGAAGGCAGTTGCTTAACCAACTGAGCCACCCAGGCGCCCCTTGTCAGCATTTTCAGAGCATTTCTCAAGTGAAATCTGGGAGCTTTAGGTAACACTGCAAGGAATACTACATGGCTAAAACAGCCACAGCTTCTTTGGAGGGTTTCAAATACAAAACAAAACATTCATTTTAACAATCTGAAAGGCAGCATTTAGTGAGAAATAGCACTGTCTTTCATCGGTCTCTTTTCTGCTTAAGGGTTTATTCATAGCAGGCTTAATTTTTTTCCTTTCTAAAAATCATGTATTTTACGAACATAATTGATAGCCATGCTATAAAATTATATTTTATGGTGACAAAAGGGAACTGAAATCACACACGAAAGCAAACAATAGTCTGTCAGATTCAGTCATAAAAAATCATAAGGTCTGTAGACCTGAAAAACAACTTTTAGAGATAAATAAACTCAAACCCAGAGAGGTGAAGAGACTTTCTCAAGGTCACACAACCTGGTCTGGTAGCAGATGATAGGGCCCA
Source organism: Leptonychotes weddellii (assembly GCF_054177405.1). Classification (NCBI taxonomy): domain Eukaryota; kingdom Metazoa; phylum Chordata; class Mammalia; order Carnivora; family Phocidae; genus Leptonychotes; species Leptonychotes weddellii. The sequence continues at coordinate 50,412,279 of NC_138381.1, forward strand.
AATCTTCTGAAAGCCGGCCAACTATTCGTTCCACATTAGAGGACAGACGTGGAAACAGAACAAGCAAAACAAAACCTGGCTCAAGGCCATGGAAGGTCTTAAGGGCATTTCCAAGGATGTGCCAAGTGCTCTTGGGTACAGAAGTTAAGCTGTTTTGCTTCATTTTCTTTTCCCAGACATTTGCAAAATAATGAATTTTGTCATTAATGATAGAGAAGAATTATTCCAAGTTCTATACCTCATAGCAAAAGCAGGTACAAATTACATACTATTACTAAAAAATAAAATGAGCCCGAGCATTAGAGAAAACAAAAATAAAAAAAAAAACCCAAACAAAACAAAACGTCATGCCTAAAGAAAAGCAGACAGGCTGGGCGCCTGGGTGGCTCAGTTGGTTAAGCGACTGCCTTCGGCTCAGGTCATGATCCTGGAGTCCCTGGATCGAGTCCCGCATCGGGCTCCCTGCTCGGCAGGGAGTCTGCTTCTCCCTCTGACCCTCCCCCCTCTCATGTACTCTCTCTCATTCTCGCTCTCTCAAATAAATAAATAAATCTTTAAAAAAAAAAAAAAAAAAAGAAAAGCAGACAGGCTAACAGCAAAATTCCTTTATGAAGTACAATGAATAAGGCACTCATCACGTGTGTGTGCCAGTAGATCTCTGCTCCAAAGTTACAAATGTACCATGTAAACAGCTCTTGGACTCTTGGTAGATATATGTGAGAAATTCTGGACACTTTACTCTGTTTATCACTGAGAACCTCATTACAAGAACAGAGAGGTTATGGCTGTACTGATTATTTTTGAGCCACTCTGCAGAGACTGCAGAAGGTTGGTGGCCATCAGCACCAGCAGAGCAGTAGCTAGATATGTGTTACTGAGCAGTGTCAATTCTCTAAATGGAAGATTCTATCTGCATGCCCACAGGCATTCTATTTTATTCACAGGCAAGAGTTGGCAGGCAACATATTTTCCTGATCTTAATTCAGTATCAAGAGAAATGGGAGAAATTAGGCATGCAAGGGAATCAAAGCCACTGAAGCCACACACTTCTAGCATGCCATGCAAAGGACAAGTCCAGGACGACAGGCTGCTGGTTTGCAAACCTTCACATGATGGTTGTCAAAGTGAAAGACGTTCATACAAATTTTTTTTTTTAAAGATTTTATTTATTTATTTGAGAGAGAGAGAATGAGAGACAGAGCATGAGAGGGAGGAGGGTCAGAGGGAGAAGCAGACTCCCTGCCAAGCAGGGAGCCCAATGTGGGACTCAATCCCGGGACTCCAGGATCATGACCTGAGCCGAAGGCAGTCGCTTAACCAACTGAGCCACCCAGGCGCCCCGTTCATACAAATTTTAAATGCAGATGATGAAACAAGATTTCTTATAACACCAAAGACCACCGCCATGAGTCCAGTGGTCTTCTTCTCTGGTTTATCTCAGCAACATCTTCAAAATCTCAAACTGTCTCAATGTGTATCTCCTAAGCTGAAATGTCACAATTTTAAATGTGACAGGTGAGATCACAAGAAGTCTTATGTAGGCAAACTGGGATATAGACAGCTTGACCAAAGAGAATTTAACTCTTGGTCAACACTTTTGATTTTCTTTACTCAGTGGGGGGGGGGGGGGGGGAACAATCATGTTATTGATAGCATAAAAAAAATCATTCAAATACTGCAGAAGGGAACATAAAGAAATATTTTCCTAAGACAAATACAACTAAAAAGAAGTTATAAGAAGTAGAGAGAGCCCACCTGCCAGGTTTTGAGTGTGGTATTCTTGTTGGCTTAGCATTTGATAAAACAAAAGGAGTCTGAGCTTATGTTTGATCAATATATCCAGGACAACAGAGATCTATCTGAAGAACCACCAAACACTCGCTATCATAGCCAACAACCTATAATAGTTAGGTACAATTATCTCACTAAGCAAAAATGAAGAATAAGGAATAAGAAGGAATAGGCATAGAGCCTGAGCTATCCTTTATCAATCAGGCCATATACAGATGGCTTTTATACAACAAGCACTTACATAGCACTTAACTCTGGGCCAAATCCTGTTCTAAGCACTTTACAAATACCAATTCATTAAATCGTCATAAAAGTTCTATGAAGTAGGGATTATGTACATTTTGCAGAGAATGAAACTGGGGCACAAAAGGTTATATAATGAGCCTGAGACCACAGTGTGTATCTGGCTTTAGTGTATGAGTGAGTAGTCAGTATAGTAAATCAATACCATCCATTCACTAACTAAGGACTTCATCATTTTCAAACTTTTATAATTAAAACTTAGAAAGAGCCAAGATGCCTTTCAACAGATGAATGGATAAAGAAGATCTGGTCCATATATACAATGGAATATTACTCAGCCATCAGAAAGGATGAATACCCAACTTTTACATCAACATGGACAGGACTGGAGGAGATTATGCTAAGTGAAATAAGTCAAGCAGGGAAAGTCAATTATCATATGGTTTCACTTATTTGTGGAACATAAGGAATAGCATGGAGGACGTTAGGAGAAGGAAGGGGAAAATGAAGGGGGAAAAATCAGAGGGGGAGACGAACCATGAGAGACTATGGACTCCGGGAAACAAACTGAGGGTTTTAGAGGGGAGGGGGGTGGGGGGATGGGTTAGCCTGGTGATGGGTATTAAGGAGGGCACATACTGCATGGAGCACTGGGTGTTATACGCAAACAATGAATCATGAAACACTACATCAAAAACTAGTATGGTGACTAACATAACATAATAAAATAAAGAAAAACTAAAGTTGGTGGTCTGAATATGTGCTATCTGACCATTAAATGATCCCCAAATGTCATATGAGAATTTAATATAAAGGTGGCATTTTGAGTCAGGAGAATAAAGATAAATGTCATTAGGACACATGCACATGACTATCCATTTGAGGAGAATAGTTCAATTATATGCCTACCACAACATCGTATGTAAAAATAATTTTAGATGGAGAGAAAACAGACACAATACAATGAAATACAATGCAGCTATTGCAAAAGCAAGACTGAGACACCTGGCTGGTTCAGTCGGTGTAGCATGCGATTCTTGATCTCGGGTTATAAATTCGAGCCCCATGTTGGGTGTAGAGATGACTTAAAAATAAAATCTTAAAAAAAAAAAAAAAAGCAAGACATAGACCTCAATCTGCTGAGGTGTCATGATAGCCATGACATACTGATAAATATAAAGCAAGCACTAGATGATTAAAACACAACTATTTATATAAGCATTATTCACATATCTACATAACTAAATATATACAGACATGGAAATATATATGTCAAATTATTTTGAGTGGTTCACCTAGAGAGGGGAACAACAGAAAAAGCCTTTTATTTATTTTTTATTATGTTATGGTTTTTTTTATTTTACATTTTTTTATTTTATTATGTTATGTTAATCACCATACATAATAAATAATAATATGTTGGCTTTTTTTTTAACATATAATGTATTATCTTTTTCAGAGGTACAAGTCTGCGATTCAACAGTCTCACACAATTCACAGAGCTCACCATAGCACATACCCTCCTCAATGTCTATCACCCAGCCACCCCATCCCTCCCACCCCCCACCACTCCAGCAACCCTGTTTGTTTCCTGAGATTAAGAATTCCTCATATCAGTGAGGTCATATGATACATGTCTTTCTCTGATTGACTTATTTCACTCAGCATAATACCCTCCAGTTCCATCCACGTCATT
>NC_138381.1:50416508-50448645 GCF_054177405.1 Leptonychotes weddellii
AGTTGACCATAGAGTTGAGGGTCCATTTCTGGGCTCTCTATTCTGTTCCTTTGATCTCTGTGTCTGTTTTTGTGCCAGTACCATACTGTCTTGATGATGACAGCTTTGTAATAGAGCTGGAAGTCCAGAACTGTGATGCCGCCAGCTTTGCTTTTCTTTTTCAACATTCCTCTGGCTATTCAGGGTAAAAAGCCTTTGGTTTTTATACTCTTCTTTCTTGTTAGAATTTTCAAATGGCATTGTAATTAGCTAAAAAATCAGCACACACATACAATTAAGTGATGACGATGCTAGGGAAGAAGACAGGACACAGGTCACAAGAAGCTTTGTAGAAGATCTTGTTAAGGACCTTTCAGTTTATTCTTAGTCGATGAAGCCTTAGCAAAAGCTTTTAAGCAGAGGGGAGAAGAAAACATTCTTGCCTTCTATAAAGATCTTATTAGTGGCAGTGTAGGAAATTAATTTAAAAAACAGCAAGACTAGAAATAGGAAAAATAGTTAAGGAGGTTTTTAATATCTACCGATAATTGAGAATTTGCCATGTGCCACGTATAGGTATCTAACTCAGCTCACTGAAGCCTTAAAATCCCCTGTATTGGAACTCTACAATCCCCACGTTGCATCTAGGCTTGGAGACATTCACACATATCACACTTGCACAGCTAGTCAGTAAAAAACTGGAATGTGAATTCAAACCCTGGTCTGTGTGCTTCACTGCAAAGTTCCATTCCATTCCAGAACATGGCAGAAGCCTGGACAAGTGACAAAGAGGACCGTGACCAATGCAGAACCAGGTGGGAGGGGCAGATTCAGGACCTATCAAGGAGGCAAGATGGGTAGTACCTGAGGACTGGCTGGATGCAGAGAACGAAGAAGGCAGGGAATTTTAAACACACCCAGGTTTCAGGCTTGGAAGAAATACCCAGATTTTCCATAATGTGTTTTTACTTTTATAATGTTATCAATACCGACTGATACCTTCAAGGACTCTATAGACAGCTCATGAACAATGACATTTTTGTACCTACTTTTCAATTCCAAATTTCTAGTGCATTACTATAGCTTCAACGCCCCCCCAGGTACAGTATCTTGCAATGAATCTTTCATCCTAAGTCTATTCACTGCAAATACTGGCAAGCTATGAGAGGTTAAGAAACTTTTTCCTTGCTTTCTCCTCTGGGAGCTTTGTGATTTTCACCTGAGCTAACAATGGAAACTCCCAGGAATATTAGAATATTAGAATCCCTCCTGGCTTTCTCTTGTTTCAATCACAGAGGAAAAGGAGACCTTGAATACACCTGTATCTATGGATATAGAGATATAGAGACATATATACACACACGCACTCACACATAGCATACAATCATGGATGTATACACATTTTTTTCTATTCTTGCTTAAACTACACCTTAATGTAGATGTTTTTAATGTTGGAGCAGAGATAGGGTACATGGTTTCAATGGTAGAGCAGGAGTGGCATCTATGATGTCTTCTGGGATTCTAGAAACCTCCTAAATTTTAAAATTTGTGTGCAAATGGATATAAGCACTTCTCTAAGGAGATTACCAATAGCTTTCATTAGATGTTCAAAAGGGTCTAATACCTAAAAAAAAGATTAAGAACCACATGGCTGTCCTTCAAGGGAATCTGTCATTAATCAATCCCCTGACTACACAACATATTTAGGAGTCTTCAATAAGCAGGCATGAGCAGTTCCTGCAGCTGTTCACCATGGATATACAGGCCAGGCAACAAGGCATGCTTCAAATCCTGCTTTTTCAAACTGATGCCTATTTTTGCCATCTATTTGTTAGGCTAATGGGGAAAAATCGTCACCTACATAATTAAACATAACTTGCTGCAAGGCTTCAGTTAAGACAGTAGTGAAGGATCGCTGATTGTGTATTTTTAAACTCTCATTTTAGAGACTATTTCCTTGTTATTTTGAACATTTTTCATAGGTTAATTCTGTATCCCAAACTGTTGCCAAGATTATACCAAGAAGCATTCTACAGAAAGAGAACACAGAATTCATGGCATAACAAAAGTATTCTCAAGTAAGCCAGTGGATGCAATTCCTCCTGCTTTTTTGTGAATCTACTCTACTATAATCTCAGATGCAGAAATTCTCATTTCCCCAGAACTACTGACCTTATTGGTAGTAGGAAGTTTGGCTGAGGTGTGTGTGTGTGTATCCAGGTACCCTGACCTACCCACTGACTGAATTACAGTCTCAGAAACAAAAAGAAAGCACATAGCAGAGTGGGTGGAATACTGTTGGATTTAGGCAGCTTTACACCAACAAAGATCTTCATAAACAAAGAGAAAGAACCCACCAGTATAAAACAAAGGAGTGCATAGAGAGAACTTTTGAAAATAACTTCTGAAGATGTCTGATAATTCACTGGCCAACATGAGTAGACTCCACAAATCTCTGAGTGTAGCGTCTAAAGCAATAAGCTCACATATTTTTTCCCTAAACGATTAAACCCTCATAGGGTAAAAAGACAAAGATACTTCTAACATAAATTTGCTTCAACTGTAAGAAAAAAACTGTGGAAACTGTCTACTCTTGATCCTGAATACCACTATTTTCTTCTTTTAATTTCTCTTCCTCTGAACATCTTGAAACATGACATTCGGCTTCCAGCTGGAACTGCAGATAAGCAGCCTTTACGGGGGCTCCAAGCCCCTCCCAGTAAGGAGAAAGCAGCCCGATTGGACTGTCCAGCCTCACTACTTCAGATCTGCTAAACTATTTCCCAGGCCTCTGGTACTTTGAATCCCACCATTACGGAGAAGTGGATACTAAGAATAGGAAAAATATCTGAGCTGCAAGATCAGGATGTATCTTCAGTTTTGCCCCAGAACTTACAGCTTTAGAGAACATGAGAAATGAACATGAATGAGAATTCTCTCTGTTCTTCAGAGCCCCAGCCATTAATCAGCTTAAATGACTTCAAAGCTACAGTCTAGTTTTAAAACACACTTCTTTCTCTGCCTAATATACCTTGGGATTTAAGCCCCAATCAAACATGTGAATATAATACACACAGTATTTTTTTTTTTTTACAAAATATGTTCTTTCCTGGGAGAACTCTTAAATATCAATGAAGTTATCTTAAAACTGGGGGCAGCAAAATACACATAGAAGACAAAAACAAATAGGAAAACAAACAAGCACACACTTTAAGTAAATAATAGACCTAGGCTATAATCTGATTCTAAACATATCAGAATTCATAGTATAATGAGGTATTTCATTTTCTCTTAAACTACTAAAAAAGTCATGCATGGTCATCATGTGGCTACTGATTAATAATTTAAAGTATTATCTAAGAAGGATCTATATTAGAACTATGATAGTATTCTCAGTGATTATCAAGTAATTTGGAAGCATGTTCAAAGCACAAAATACTTGACATGTGACTGAACTGTTTTGGTTGGAAAGGTCCTACTTGTCTGAAATCATTCTACAGGGGGTTATAAAATATATGAATTTTCACGGCAGCATCTTTCTGCGCCCACAAAGCTAAACACATATTCAGACTTTATCAAAAACAAAACACAGACATGAGTTTTTCAGTTTCTATTTAATGTACTGGCATATTAAAAAAAACAGATTTTTAAAAGTATAATTCGGGTTTGGATACAGAAGTTAAATTTAGAGAGAGAGTGTAAGCTCTTCCTTTCACTTGGACTTCACTAAGGGAAGGCTCAGAGAGAACAGGCTGTCATATCTAGGGCAATTAGGTGGTTAAATTAGGAAGGTGTCTTTGTTCCCCAACTACTCCCAGCCCTTTCCAAAAGAACCCCCCACCACATCATCCTAAAGATGGCTGAAATTTCCTTCTCAGGACACAAAGTATTTCTTTCCCAAATCATTAGAGATTACTACAGATTTCAAGAGAGGCAGAGGGACCTAGTACAATACAAGAACGTGTTAAGGAGTGTCTGAGATAAAGATGTCGCTGAGGAAAGCAGGGGAAGGAAAAGCAGAAATGCCAAAGTCAACATAATGATTCTGCCTTGTTTTCGGAGACAGAGGAGAGCAACTGAGGAAATATTTTCTGTTCCCATCATGAAGGCAGGAGGACCAGCATCACAGCGAGCATGCAAGGTGTACAACGGCAGTATCTGCCAACACTACGGTTTCAGATGAAGCTCCAACAGTGAGTGGTTTTCAGGAGCTCAGGAGATCAGAAGACTGAGATGGAACAGCTCAGCTGGGAGGCCACACTTGACGGGGAGCGACCAAGAGCCCTGTTGTGGTCATACGGAGGCCGGTCCCGACGAGGACAGAGTCCTGGGAGACGGGGTCCTGCCTAGAGCTCAGAACGAATGCTGTCAAGAAGGGCAGGTTCTGGGGGCAGCAAAGGACTAGAATCTGCGAAGTGTCATCTTAAGAATTCTTGCATCTAAAAGAGTGAACTACATGTCAGACACTGTATTGGGCTAAACACTGTATATACATTTTATGTAACTCCTCAACAGTCTCTAAGAAGCGAGTAATATTATTGTCCACTTTCAGTTAAAAACTAAGAGCCACCCTGCTCCGCGGGGAAGCCTGCTTCTCCCTTTCCTACTGCCCCTGCTTGTGTTCCCTCTCTCGCTATGTCTCTCTCTGTCAAATAAATAAATAAAATCTTTAAAAAAAAATAAAATAAAATAAAAAAAAAAAAACTAAGAGCCAGAGAAACGCTTCACAGAGTCCTTCTTCTATAAAATGAAGGGAAAGAAGCTGAAAGGGCTTAATGAGGCAGCACACGTACCAACACCAAGCCAATAAAAAGATGCTCCAAAATGCACCTCTCTCCGAGAATCATGAAGCAGGGAGGAATTTAAAAAAAGGAAAGAAACCCAGTCAGTCTTCACAGAGATTACAGCTCTACCCAGAGACAAAACACACTACATGTAATCACACAGAATGACAGAAAAAGCAGTCAGACATGCTACGTACACAAATGACAAACAGAATCATAGTTTACAAAGATCATTCCAGCAACAGTGTGCAGGAAGGTTAAAGGTGGGGCCGGTCTGGACAGAGAGAGATCATTTAAGAAACTTTTGTTACAACTGCTATGAAAATAAAATGGGGGCTTCCTCCTACATGAAGGCAGCAGTAGTAGGGGCACAGAGAAGGAGATGAAGGGGCAAACCTGAGCAGACACACGTGAGCAGAGAGAGCAGGAACAGCAGCTGGCCACCGCGAAACGAGTGTGGAGGGCCCTTCCCAGGGACCACGAGCCCATGAGCGGACTCACGAAGGCAGACTGGGAAAGGGAGTCGGCTTTGCACGTGCTGAGTGTAAGATGGTTGTGGGCCACCCAGGGGAGGAGGTCTAGGAGGTTACAGACTCCACTGGGTCTAGGCGGAACTCGAGTTAAGGGGGTAGACGAGACGCCCCAGGGGCCATGCAGAAGGGGGCCCAGGAGAAGCGGATTTTTGGGAGTGCCTGGCAAGGAGTGGCTAGGAGCAAGCAAAAGCACCGGACAGCAGAAAGCATCCCGGAGCAGGGGGAGTGTAGGCCAAGGCCTGATGTTTGTGGCTTTGAAATCAGGGTAGGTGGTCGGGGGGGTGGGGGGGTGGGCACTTCAACGGGCACGGTTTCAGGTCATGGTGGGAGTAAAGGCCAGGATGCAGAGTTGGAGGAGGAAAAGGTTAGAAATGAAGAAAAGAGAAAACGCAGGCCAACATTTCAAAAAGCTAAAGCAGACTAAGGAGATGAGCTATTAAAGGGAGTGCAGGACTAAGGGCCAGTATGCTTTCTTAAAGATGGGACAGACTGGTGTGGAGGAGAAGCAAAGGTAACTTACAAGCAGGACATGAGATGACTGATGGGTCGTTGATCAGTTCTCTCTAGAAAAGCAAAAATGGGAAGGCTCCAGAGCATAGGCAGAGGAACGAGGGGCATGAGGAGGGTACTTCTCCCGGTTCAACCTGGGAAAGAGGTCTGAGTAGGTGTGAGTGAAGGTTTGTGGCAGGGAGTGGAGGGAGGTCGCACCACATCCATCAAGGGAGTGACGTCTTCTGCTGGGAGCAAGGGCAGAGGCCTCAGAGAAGTGCCTTCCCAGGAAGCAGGGAGTACTCAGACTGACAACCAGAAGGATGGCCAGGCACTGCCCTCTTAGCAGAGACTGGTGGTCTACAGTGCCACCAATCTGCAAGGCTTTGTGCTTCTTCTCTAGCAGGGCTTTGCAGCTTAGTTAGGTACAGAAGTTAGATGGCACATGTGATTCATCCAGAGCTGGGATTTTGGCAGGCATTTTGGGGGGAGAGGAGAACAGGGGGACAAGGCAGTGGAAGATCCTGGCAAGAGAATGGCTGAAATGATGGAACTAGGGGGCCTCGCCTGGCCAGAGGAAGACGTGAAGCCAGAAGGAAGAAAAAGGACAAATTCAACAACCACAAGTCTGAATTAAAGGAAAAACTGATACTGTGAGAATGAGGGAGACAGAGGGCTGCAAGGACAGTGGATGGGATCAGACAGTGAGATTGAAAGTTCCACAGTGCAGGAGAGGTCCAGTTCTGATTGACGCAAGTGTGGCAGGAAGCAGGTGGACTGCCCTGGGAAGGAGGGGCAGGCCCCCAGGTGGAGGCAGGCGAGGTACTAGGTGGCTCACGCGGGCAAAGGCTATCCAAGGATGAGCAGGAGACCGGGGCAGAAGCAAAGGGGAGGCTTGGGGAGGGTAGCACGTGAGCACGCACATGCACACAGGTGCACACACGCACAATCCAATGAAGTAACAAGAGTGGAAACCGTAGGGAAGAATGGCATACGCCTCAGGGGAGCGAGGGTTGGGTGCCGAGTGACAAACCTAAGGAGCAGGCAGGAGGCAGGAGGAGCCTAGGCCCCCTGACCTTGAGGGGTGGAGAAGTGAGTTTGGTAGAGGGGAAAGGGCACTCTCGGGAAGCAGAGGTTACAGCGAAGCAGCTTTGCATGCTGGCCGGAGAAAGGAGGGACTGATGTGTTGAGCTACTAAGATGCGTCACTTGCTTTTTTAAAAAAAGATTTTATTATTTATTTATTTGAGAGAGAGAGAGAGAACGGGTGGGGAGGGGCAGAGGGAGAGAGAGAGAGAATCTTAAGCAGACTCTGTGCTAAGCACAGAGCCTGACACGGGACTGGATCTCTCACAACTCTGAGATCATAGCCTGAACCGAAATCAAGAGTCGAATGCTTAAGGAGCCACCCAGGCGCCCTAGTACATTACTTGTTTTGCCACAGGGGTGCTGCAGAGGTCACAGGAGAAGGATGGGAGGGAGCCGGCCATGAGAAGCCACTCAGGCCAGAGGCGGGGACAGCACAGCAATGGGAAGGAGATGGCACCTGTGGTCAGTGGCTTCCAAAGACAGCCACTTCCTAATCCCTGAACCTGTGAATACGGTATGTTACATGGTGAAAGGGATTTTCCAGATGTAATTAAGTGGACCATCTCGAGATGGAGAGGTTATCCTGGATTATCCAGGTGGGCCCAATGTCATCACAAGTGTCCTTGCAGGAGGGAGGCCAAAGGACCACAGAAGGAGATGTGACCATGGAAAGAGAGGTTGGAGTGATATGGCCCCACAAGCTAAGAAACGCAGGTAGTGTTCAGAAGGTACAAAAGGCAGGAAACACACTCTCCCCTACAGCCTGCAGAAGGAACATAACCCTGCTAACCCATTTTAGACTTCTGGCTTCCTGAACTATAAGATAATAAATATGTGTTATCCTAAGCCACTAAGTTCATGGTAATTTGTCATAAGCGTGAAAGAAGAAAGAAAGAAAGAAAGAAAGGAGGGAAGGGAAGGGAAGGGAAGAGAAAAGAAAAGGAAAGAGAGAGAAAGAGAAAAAGAAAAAGAAAAACCCCCTTGCTATATAAAATTCAAACTACAACTATATACTACACTATAAAAGACCCACAGAGAAGTCCAAGAGTTTTAGCTTTTCCATGATGACTTTCATCTTGTTCTGAAATACTAATCATTTTCTGGGGCGCCTGGGTGGCTCAGTCGTGTAAGCGTCTGCCTTCAGCTCAGGTCATGGTCCCAGTGTCCTGTGATCGAGCCCCACATCAGGCTCCCTGCTCAGCGGGAAGCCTGCTTCTCCCTCTCTCACTCCCCCTGCTTGTGTTCCCTCTCTCACTGTGTCTCTCTCTGTCAAATAAATAAAATCTTTAAAAAAAAAAATACCAATCATTTTAAAATATTCAAGTGTCCCTGACCTGCAGGGGCCCAAGCACGCATTTAGCCTATCTACTCGGCTATCCACTGGCTGAGGAGACAGAAACATCTGCTGGGCATAAAAAGCAGAGCTTTCTGGGCCAGTGACTAAGGACAACCAGGATGTGTGGTTTGTGGGACAAGGACGGTTTAGGGTGAGGTAGGGCTATGCTCCCTCGGTCAGACTTGCCCCCAGAATGCTGGGATAGGTGCAGGTGGAGGTCCCTGTGGCTCGTGGCCAGATAACACAAGGGACAGAACCTGCCTTCCTGCTGGTCCTACACTGTCTCCCAAGCCTCACTCCCACCAGCAGGAGCCGGGCAGACAGAGGCTGCCAAGTCCACAGGTCAGAGTGCACAGGCTGGGACAGCTTCCTGAAGGGGGAGGGTCTTGGAGGATTCCTTGGCTAGAAATGTGACTTTAAAATATGTCCCCCCCCCAAGGGGGGACATGGACCTACGAAGTTCAGAGAACAAGAGAAGACATAGAGGCCTCACGCTTGGATAGACTCTGAATAGTTAAGCAGGGCAGCAACATGCTGACCCGCACGGAAGAAGCTCTGTGTTCATGTGCATCTACAGATGGGGCTAGACTGTGGGGACTTGGATTCCAGGCTGGCATATTTGAACTTGCGATGGGCAACAGGGTGGGAAGAATGTTTCAGGGAGATACAGTGGATGGTTAGATGACTGGCAGGGAGAGAGAGAAAAGTTTTAAAACCAACTTCAAAACCAAAGAAATAAATATTTTAAAGTTTGAATCAAATCAAGATAAGGCCCATTTCACCAGTAATGAAGAGAAAATGTTTTTATACTTTCTGTCAACAGAAGATGTTTATATCCTTGTACACTCACTACCCCAGATGGTAAAATAAACCATAAATTATAAAACACTTTACTGTGTCTTGTACAAAAAGAAATTCAAAATAGGCCTATAGATATGCAAAAAGCTTGTGTGCAAATAAAATAAGCATACTCTTTTAAAAATATACACACACAAATATATATACATATATACACACACATTTTCTTCGTAGAATACATGTCTGATTTGCATGATAGAACTGCTCACTTGTGTGTCTGTCACTGGTACACCTTCTAAAACTTGAGTATTAGGATGGAAATGATATAGTAAAAGTAAAGCAATACTCAATATCTTTTTAATAGTTTTCCAATCAGGATATGCAAACTGTTTCATTTTATTTTCAACATTTCGGTGTCAAAAGCTGAGAAGTTCCATCTTAACTGGCTGACCTGAACACCATTATTACAATATTTACACAATTAAAATGGACAGTAAGAGTCAAGAGCACAATGTCACTCTAAGTTCAATCTGATCATCTTTCTTGGAAGACTGGCCTTAACTACCTGCCTTTTTTATTCTACTGAACGCTATTTTCAATTATAAACCACGTCACCTCATCTCAGAATATAAATGTCCAGTCAGAGTAACACTGTATTTGAATACAAGAATCTTCAGTTATCAGGACAAATCAGACCTAATAAATGGTAAGCTTCTTCCTCCTCATTCAGGGTTGGAGGAGATACCACCTCTGCTCGGAACACCTAGGAAACTCATTACTTGTACATTCCGCTGACAATAAACATTCTACCTCACACTGCTGTCATGTTTTCAGGCGTATCTTACATCTCAGTAGATGGCAAGATTTTAAGCAACCATGTTATAAACTCCATAGTGTTTCAGTCCATGTAAACGATGCTTTGTACAGATAGTCAAGCTACTCAATTATGTGAGTAGCTTGACTGTTAAATTCTGAGTGAAGAGAAAGGCATGCCAACAGGTCAGACATGTCCACTTTCGCATGTGCTCATACTTTATGGTCACTTTCAGAGTTGACAAAAATTAGAGTCCACAAGCTTGAAAAAGTCATATTTTAAAGTCACATTTCTAGCCAAGGAATCCTCCAAGACTGCGTTCCTTGCTCACTGCTCATCTCTCCTCTGTGGAGAGAGTCATGGATTCTCCTTACACCCTCCAGAGGGAGCCCACCCCTGCCTTTACAATGCCACGTGTCCCCTCACTTAGCGCTCACAGCACCTCTCTTGTCAGATCTCTATAAAGTCAAGGGAGAAAGTTCTATGACCCATAACCTACTATTACACAATTCCCAATGTTGAAATAGGGATTTATTTCAGGAACAGGAATCTCACATTTGCCCCCTTGGAGGTTTTTGTTAGTTAATACTAGGTCACGAGGGAAAAACTGGGGGAGAAATTCTCTGTTCTGCGGGTGTTCTTGCACTAGTTGATGGACCTTGAGGTGTCCTAGAGGAGAAACCAAGAAACTGTGTTAATCCACTCACTGGCTGAGCTGAGGGAAGAATGCAGGCACTGACCAGAATCTAACTGCTCTCTGCCAACAGCTGAAACCTGCCTTGCTCCGGAAACAAAGGCCATTTCAGCCTAACACGCTAACATGTGGTTCAATTCTCAATGGAGGGAAGAGAGGACCCCGGTCTAGGGACACCCAGGGGTCTGATTCCTAAGACCCTGCATCACTCATGGCCAATTTTGCTACATGGAAGTCCTGACCTCAATCACTGACTGGTCTTACATTTTTGTGGTCTCTGGGTGCCTTGAGACCCTACAGAGATCCCATCCATGCCCAGCCACTGAGTCACAAGCCGGCCTGTGTCCTGTGGTTGAACCTTTCACCCTGGACCCAGCTGAACTACATCTGCCCTTGGGGCTCACAGCTCCTGACAGGCCTTAGCTGGATCTGGGCCTGCCCACTCCACCCTCCTGACCTGCAGTGACCACACAGCATGGGCACAAGATGGGCTCAGAGACAGAGAGAAAGGGCAACTACAGGTTGCACTGGATTGCCCCAGCCAGAGCCAACTCTCTTTAAGGACCTTCCATGCTCGGAAATGAAACACTGACTGATCATGAGCACACTAAGAACAGACATTGTGAGGAAACATGAAAGAGAAGGAAGAAGAGACCCCTTACCGAGGGAACTTACCCTAAGTCTCATCACGCGACAGTCTCATCAGGAGTCAGCAGGGACCTGACTCCTGCCTGAGCAGGGACTGCACAGCTCTTACAAACTACTACCACCTTGGGCCTCCATCTTGCACACAGAAGCCTGAGGAGGTTCTCAAGCTCCAGGGTGCCAGGCCCCACCCACTGAGGTTCTAAGTTAATAGGTGTCGGGAACACCCATGCATCTGGGTTTTCCAAAGCTCCATAAAGGCATCTGATGTGAAGACTGGGCTGAGTATGAAATATTTAGTATTTCTTAAATGTGAGCTGCCAGCACTTGGTTTCTCTTTCTTTCCCTATTTGCTTCACATCTCCCCCATTCTATTTCCATGGCCAGGATTAAAATTGTTAGCCCTTTTGGGGCACCTGGATGGCTCAGCTGGTTGAGCGTCTGATTCTTGGTTTCAGCTTGGGTCCTGATCTCGGGATCGTGATATCAAGGTCATGAGATCGAGCCCTGTGTTGGGCTCTGTGCCCATCGGGGAGTCTGCTTGAGATTCTCTCTCCCTCTCCTTCTGCTCCTCCCTGCTGCACTCTCTCTCTCTCTAAAATAAACAAATCTTTAAAAAAAATTGCTAGTCCTTTTACATAATAAAAAGTACTAGATGTAACTCAACAAAAATGTCCTGAAAAGTAAAGTAAATAAGGAGCGTTAGCTTCTCACTGCTAGTTAAAATGCAATATAATGATGCAAATCTGATGCAATTTTTTTATATAAATCCCCCTGAAACATTGAAAACACAGACCAAGAAGAATAGATAGGGTAGCAGAAGATTTGGTACCCTGGGTAAAGATGATCCCCGTGAAGTCACAAGCACCCCCATGCCAAAAGTCACTTGGTCAAGCAAGCCCACATAGGCTGCTCTTGGCATTGTTAGAGTCAGGTAGAATGTAATTTAGGGGTTTCACTGTCTCCTCCAACATGTTGCCTGACCCACCACTTCCATGCAACACATCAAAACAGATCCCTCGAACCTGATCCTTGGGTGGTCCTGTGCAAGTAATATCTGCTAATACAAAGAAAGACTAGCACGTATTGTTCATTATGTGCACATACATTGCATCCAATGCCCTCTACATGTACAACTGATTTCATCCTCCAACAACCCCAGGAGGTAGGTATGGTAATTTCCTTATATTACAGATGAGGAAACTGAAGCACAGAGAGACTGAAGAACTTGCCCAAGGTCACAGAGCTGGAAGGTAGTGGCACTGGGTTTCAAACCCATGGAGTCCAGCTCCAGAGCACACTCCAGTCCAGCTCTCGATCACTAAGGCTTCCGTTAGCTTCGTTATGTAATTTTCCAGTGAAACCTACAAATCAAATAAGTTGGATGTTCTGTGTAGGCAAATGATTTCCTTTTAGTTACTTCTCTTAAGTGTTCATTCCTTGCCAAAACATAAGACTGTTAGTGGTTCACCTTAGAAAACAGTTCAACAGGTGCTGCTGTTGCCTTCTGTTCTGTCAAGTACTGTTCCCACGACCACGCTTCTTGTGCAGTCACTGAAGGGACTGGAAAAGAAAACACAGTGACTTTTCTTGAAACAGTTAGTGACAGAAAAATAATATCTAACTGAAGATTAACTCAACAAGCAGGCTGATTCATCAAAGAGGTCATCAGGAGACCCAGCAACTGATAAAAACCTTATCTCTCACTTTCCATGAGCATTTGGTAGAGTCATCTAACCAGTCCATACGCAGTTTCTCCTGTTTTAGAACAGGCCTATGAATACATCCCCTGCCAAGAAGACCGCTGATAAACACTTAAAATGGGTAGTTTCTTACTCCTCTCAAAGAAGAGTAAACCGGTACCGGTTTTCTAAAACATGATTTGGTTCATTTTAAGGTGAATGACCTGAAAATATCTGTATCATCTCCTTTCGCTTTCATACCTCTTTTTGGGATGAATGTCACTTGGTACAACCTTTGGAAGGCAATGTGGAAATATATGTCAAAAGCCTTAAGAATTATTCATATATAATTTTGAACCAGCAATTCTGCTTCCAGAATTTGTCTTAATGCGATTACAGTGAATGTGCCCAAGGGGCAAACACGAGGGTTTTTATCCTAGAACTCCTCATAATAATGAAACATTGGAAACAAATTACAGGTCCACCAAGAGGGGGTTAATTAAATGCATTGTACAAACGTGTCATTTTAATAATAGGCTGTAAAATTACATTATAGAAGATTAATGTCAGAGAAAGACTATGTTAATGATACACTACTAGTGGAAAAAAAACAGCAGTTTAGAAAACAAAATGATCCTTTTTGGTAAAATACGTAATTGAAATGTGAAAGACTAAAATTATGTAAATCAAAATCTTAAGTGAAGTCATCTTTAGCTGCCAGGATTATGGCTTCTTCCCAGTTTTCTCTGCACTTTATTTTTCTGCTTTCCAAATTTTCTAGATCAATAGCTATCCTTTGTAATTCAATAAAAATATCATTTTTAAGTAATAAAAATCTGAAAAGCATTGATAATTGTTTTAAGTTTATACTTCTACATCCCAGTAATTCCCCCTCTAGGATTAACATGCTAAGTAGTCATGATAAAAGTTGACAGTAAAAATATACATCAGAACATTATTACAGCAAAAACACAAAATAATATTAATATGAGAAAAAGGTCAAAAAGACTATAATACATGTACCTATATACATAGGCACATATATACATATGATTTTGAAGTTATTGAAAACTATTTTTTAAGTAACAAAATACCTTGAGAATTTTCTAGGTTAAGTAAAATCAAAGTATGTACATAAAACATAAAACAGATTATATTATCCTAAATTTTAAAATATAAATTTTTACATATATTGAGACATTCATTTATTCAACATATTTATAAAGCACCTTCTTTGTGCAAGGCACTATGTATAGATATTTGTCCACACATACAGACACACAAGCATAGAAAAGCAATTGAAAAGGCACAGCAAAATATTAATAGTGGCTATATGTGGGTAGTAGGATTAATGTAAATATTCTTCCCTTGTTTGTTACTTTCTATCATTTTAAAATTCTCTACAAGTATTATTACCATACA
Source organism: Leptonychotes weddellii (assembly GCF_054177405.1). NCBI lineage: Eukaryota > Metazoa > Chordata > Mammalia > Carnivora > Phocidae > Leptonychotes > Leptonychotes weddellii. The sequence continues at coordinate 50,430,773 of NC_138381.1, forward strand.
CATACACACACACACACACACACACACTCTCACAAACACACACTCATATACACACATCCTGGAGAAGATTGGCCAAAAATCACTATGTGAGTTTTAACATTTATCTTGCTGTAAAATGTTCCTGAAGAAGGTACAGATGGTAAAAGGTCAGAACTGCATGAGCATTGCTAGTGACAGGTGGTAAAATGCACCTTTAAGTCAAACATTTGAAGCCTCTCAAGACAATAAAGCAACCTGATGGGATAACAAACATAAAAATCCATCACATTGTATAGGAAGAATTCATGTAGACTTTTAATCATTTAAAAAATATTTGATGAGCTTACTGTGACAAGAAGCTGTCCGTTCAAATAGAAATATAACCCAGTCCCTGATCCAGTAGATGAAAAATAAATAATATATACGATTTATCTTTTGATATACATCTATATATAATTGACCAAAAGGGAGTAATTTAAGCTCAGATTATAAAGAAAAAATCATATCAAGTTAGAGTTTAGAAACAGACACAGAGTATATACATTAATATTTACTATTTATCAATCATAACATACTAACATGGTTCTTGCTAAGAAATACACTTACTAAAGTATGAGAATTTTGAAAAGCATTTTAATCATCAAATAAGGCTAACAGAATTGTCATCAATGGATTTTCTTGCTTTGTTTGAAAATAATGAGACATCATAGTGTGATTTCCATCAAGGAGCTTACAGTCTATTCAAACATTATAGCATTTACAGGTTTACTGCCACTTCTACCACAATATGAGATATTTTATTTTCCAAAGTAGAGAAAGCAATTTGACAAACCCTGAAGATTCCCTAGTAAGATTATTCAACATCCGTATTTTCACATAAGCATTTTACTACATTACAATTATATGCTTTACAAAAAAACATCACGGCAGTGTTTTCTCTAAAGCAAATACAGATACCTCATTTTCTACAACAGCTGTGTTCTTAAAAAGATTGTGTATAATTTCTCAACTTAGTCATATTTCCCATTGTTATATATCATCATTTCACCAGCAGTAAATCATATCTACAATCATCTCTTATGATCACATAAGTCTGTAATAACCCTTCTAAGTTTTATCAGAAAAAGAAAACATGATACCAAAAATAACAATTTTCCATGGATTCAGTATTTTTGTAAAGCAAGAGGACTAGTCAGCAACACAGTACCAGCCAGTGAGACAGGGAAATACCACGTTCCTCTGCTCCTGGGGCCACACGCAGGCCTTGCGTCTCATCACTGACTCTAGGGGGACTCACGCCAGCTGAGAGGAACCAGTTTGCTTATTTAGAATTAGGATGTAAATTCTTAAAAAGAAAGGATCTCGCTGATCTTGTCCATCACTCTATCCTTGGAGTTATAACCATGCCTGGCCATAAATATTTGTTTAATGAATGAAAGGGAAGGGAGGCAGGTGAGATAATAATTTTGGCTTTTTTTTTTTTTAAATATATATTTTTTATTTATTTTGAGAGAGCTAGCACACAAGTGAGAGAGCACAAGCAGGGGGAAGGGCAGAGGGAGAAGCAGGCTCCCCGCCGAGCAGGGAGCCCGACATGGGGCTCGATCCCAGGACCCCGGGATCATGACCTGAGCCGAAGGCAGATACCTAATGACTGAGCCACCCAGGCGCCCCAATAATTTTGGCTTTTAAAATGAATTCAAAGAGATCTATTTTGACCAACTCATTGCTCAATTTCCTGGAGAGAAGGAACCAATTATGAATAGCACTGCTTCAGGCACCAAATTTTCTTTATTTTTTATGCAATTTTCTTGAACATTCTACAGACACGACATTCATTTCACAGAGTATTAGATAGGCACACAAGTTTGTAAATCCTAAATTCCATTTCTTTTCACTATATACAGTGGCTACAGCAAAACATTCCAATTATTACTCTTCTGCCACACATTACTAATATACAACATATATTTAATTTTACATAACCTGTCACTTAATATGTACCTATTCTATGCCAGGTACCAAATTACAGGGGGTGTGTGTATGTGTGTGTGTGTGCATGCATGTACATGATGTAAGCGTATATGTACGAATGTGTATGTTTCCATTTATTCTTTACAACACTGAATATCAGATTTGTAACCTCATTTTATAATTATAGGAAACAGGCTTACAGAGGTCACACATCTGGAAAAATGTGGATTTAAACAAAATGTCTAGCCCATGCACTCCCATTATATAATACTGTCTCACTTTAGCTTACACGGTGAAAATGTAGCAGAAATACCTATTAAATTACTAAATTTTAATGTAGCAGAAATGCCTATTAAATTAATAACTTTTAATTTGGCAGAAATGCCTATTAAATTAATAACTTTTAAGTTTAAAAGCACCACAAATAAGTCTGCAGGGTAATAAATAAGCTCACTCACTCATGGTGGCTGTGTAAATTGGACTCAAACTTGGGAAGTCATGTTGACAATGCATACAAGCATATCTCGGAGATACTGCAGGTTCAGGTCCAGTTCCAGACCCCGGTAATCAAGGAACTATTGCAACAAAGCTAGTCAAATGAATGTTTTGGCTTCCCAGTGCATATAAAAGTTATGTTTACACTATACTGTAGCCTATTAAGTATGCAATAGTGTTGTGTCCTAAAAAACAACGTACATAATGTAAAAATATGTTATTGATGGGACACCTGGGTGGCTCAGTCAGGTAAGCTTAACTCTTGGTTTCAGCTCAGGTCATGATCTCGCAGTTGTGGGATCAAGCCCGTGTCGGGCTATGCTCAGTGCAGTCTGCTTCAAATTCTCACTTCCTCTCCCTCTCATTCACTCTCTCACTCTCTCTCACTCAAATAAATAAATAAAATCTTTTAAAAATATATATTTTATTGATTAAAAAATGCTGTCATCTGAGCTTCCAGTGAGTGACAATCTGTTGGCTGGTGGAGGGTCTTGCCTCGATGCTGAGGCTGCTGACTGAGCGGGCGGGGGTTGCTGACAGTGGGGGCAGCTGTGGCAAAGTCTTCAAGTAAGACAACAATGAAGTCCGCTGCACCGAAGGACTCTTCCTTTCACTTGAAGGCTTAGAAGTCATGGTGGGGTTATTCACCGTCCTGATGTCAATACTGCTGTGTCTCAGGGAGGAGAGAGGCCCGAGGACAGAAAGAGAGCGAGGGGACTACTGGCCGGTGGGGCAGTCAGAGCAAACACAACATTTATCGATGAAGTTCACCATCGTAGACGGGTCCAGCTCATGGCACCTCAAAACCTTTACAAAAGTACCTCAAAGACCACTGATCACAGATCGTCATAACAAATATAATAATAATTAAAAAGTTTAAAATATTGTGAGAATTATCAAGCTTGACACAGAGACACGAAGTGAGCAGATGCTGTGGGAAAAACACACCGACAGACTTGCTTGACGTAGGGTTGCCACAAACCTTCAATTTGTAAAAAACCCAGTATCTGTGAAGCACAATACAGCAAGTTACGCCTGTATTTATAGACAAAAAGTAAGGTGCTAATACTTGTTGATCAATTCATCCCAACTTTAATACTATATTCTAAAAAAATGCAAAAGGAATAAATACAGCCCCTACAATAGCACAAAGTTGGGAAAAACCTAAATATCCAACAAGGGAGATCAAGTAAATTAAGGTGATGAAGGCCACACAGTATAACTTTTGCAAATGTTAGATTAAGCACAGTTAGAGCACTGTTGACATGCACTTCCGCACCAGAATGTATGTGCTTACATATGAATACAAACCATAAGGAAACAAAGAAATGAAGATGGCTGGGTTAAGTGGTGAGATCTGTCAAGCAATGCAAGACAAAGGCTGATAGATTTGGCCAGTAAAGAAAGAGGCCCCTTTTTAATATTAAGACAGTTTATGATTTACATGGCCAGCAAAAAGCAAAAGCAGCTTCAGAAGCCAGCTCCCATGTCTCTTGCACAGGGTGACACTGAGATAAAGGGTCCAGATACTGCCACATGGGTGCCCAGACGCCCTGCTCCTGAGGAGCCCATTCCATGCTGCCCTTCTGCACTTGGACAGCCTGCAGGTGGACCCCGAGCACAGGTGACGCAGGACTCAGGCCTCATCAGAACCCCGGGAGGCATAAGAAACTGTCCTGATGGCCTCCTGGGGGTGGCCTTCTGGGAGCAGCTCCTCCTCGAGAGCCTCCCATGTTCTCCTATGCCCGGAGGATCACAGGGCACTCTGTCAAACTGAGGTCATCTGCAGGTAAGCCTCGTCTACCTGGCCAACTGCATACGTGCACGGTTGCCAAGACACCACGGCAGAGCCATTCCCTTACAAAAGGGGATGGACGTGGCTTTTGCAAAACAGCAACAGGACCCCTTGCCTTGTGTGGAAATAAAGGGCCGCCTCTAGTTCTCTGAGCAGGATTAGGTGATGGTGGGGTGTGTGGGTTTCCTTTCTCATAAAGCAAAGAAGATCCCTCAACTTATCTACAAACCTGTGGCTTTTGGTTTACGTGGCCTCAGCCAAATTTGCAGATCAGCAAAACCTGCAGCACTTCCTTCACAAAAAGCAGCAATTTGTGCCTGCCAAGATGACACATTTATGCTTTACCACCTCACTGAATTTTGCTTTGTTGTTCTACACACACCTTGAGGTTTGTTGGCTTATTCATCAGATTAGCAAGAGCAAAGCCTGGAAACTGAAAGTAAAGAATGCAGAAAAAAACTGAAAAAACCACAGGAGATGAAATCACTGCGTACATGCCACACTTCCACAGCATGCCTGTTCACCCCACCCCCATGCTTTAAACCATGGCCATGAACCAGTGTCCTCCTCCACTGACCACAATCATTTTTCTTGCCTGCAACCCCGAGTACAAGCCCATTGGAACTATCAACAAGAATGGGCGGATGAGAAGAACCATACTGAGCCCAGACAAAACGGCCACCAGACCATTCACAGTGGGGGTCAGCTCCAGAAATAATGGTCCAGGGAAGACAGTGCTGGGACAGAGGATTCAACTTGGGACAGTGAAACAGGAGGGTCAACTGCTGAGAAAAACAAATCTAACAGGGTGACAAAACAAAGGAGCTAAGCAGAACCCAAGTCACAAGTCAAGGAAAGGCAGGGTCAGTGCGTGGACAAGTTGAAGGCTGGTGCAGTGACTCATTTTCTTAATGGTGTGACATATGGTAGTAATGAATACGTGGGTGCACGTCACTGAGCCAGGCCATGTCCTTACAGAGAGCAGCACACTGAGACACTAGAGTTTTAGCTCTTGGAAGTACTCCTTTTACAAAATGCTCACAACATCTAATAGGATCGGGCAGTAATATCACCCTATAAAAGGAGCTTGTGCAAGGACTATGATATATCCCAGATCAGATACCCTTAATCTTGAGAGTATTTTTCAATTCTGTAAACCACAGCTGTCTCCTCTTTTATTATTTCAGATCTGGAGTTCTGAATAATTGACTTAAATCAATTAAAAAAACCTTTACTTTGTATGTAAATTCTTCAGATGAGTACTCTTCCATCTATGGGTTCGAATTTTTGTTCTCAATTCTTCTTATTAAAATCCATCACCCAGGGGCGCCTGGGTGGCTCAGTCGGTTAAGCATCTGCCTTCAGCTCAGGTCATGATCCCAGGGTCCTGGGATCGAGTCCCACATCGGGCTCCCTGCCTGGCGGGAAGCCTGCTTCTCCCTCTCCCACTTCCCCTGCTTGTGTTCCCTCTCTCGCTGTGTCTCTCTCTGTCAAATAAATAAAATCTTAAAAAAAAAATTAAAATTAAAATCCATCACCCATAAAGCATAGCATGCTATTTAAATATGGAAAGAAGCCCTGGTTGTCATCTAACACTGTGATTTTTTCAAACTTTGAATTTCTCTCTCACATGACCCAATTTTCCTCCTCTTAGGAGCCCCGATATTAGAAACCCCACCAGTGCACCTGCCTCCCATTTGTCCCCCTCAGGGATGACAGATTGAAAAATCGCTGATAGACAAACTCCTCACTTTGGCAATGGGACCATCCAGTTCTAGGAAACTGCACAATATTTGTTAGTAATTCTCTGAACTAAAATTAAAAATGGCAGGGGGTAAGGAATGCATAAATTATCATTTTTAAGGCTAGAACCACGTAAATCCTAAGGCTCCTGTTGCAGAGAAATACCTTGTTAATTTCATTAGCCATAAGCACAACCCTTCACGCCAATATTCCTTCACTTCAAAAGATGCGCCGCATACAGCTCCATCAGGTGACAACTTAGGAAATGTGAGAAAAACAACTGTCAGTGGCAACCAACCCATCTTATCACACACTGATATAAATAATGCCTTCTTTTGTGGCACCAATTAGAATGATACAGTTTTCCTAATGTTGGCAGCTTATCACTGCTGAGTAACAACCTTGGAAGCTGGAGCTCCCTGAAGATACCCACACTTTCCAAGCGTCCACACTTTAATAATAACTCTGCCCTGCCACTTGTCCATGCGCTGCTAAAACATTTTTCACTTGCCCGTTCAGGCTGCTTCTCATTTCAGTACAAATGAACTCAGGAATCCTTTACTGCTCATCTCCCAGACAAAGCGGGTACCAAGTGCTGGGAAATACACAAGGAGCTTGATTCCTGTCCTCACATGGTATTTACTTGTGTTGGAGAGACACACAGGCAGACAGACAAATGTCACGCCCAACATGGCATATGGTAGAACTCAGTGTTTTGGTGAATAAACAAGAAGACACGAGGGCTAAAAGACACTGGTTAGGGAACCCAAACAATGTATCTGGGAACAAAATGAAGAAGGATTAATGATGACCAGGGAAAGCTTCCTGGAGACCGCTGCTTTCGTAGACAAACAGAAATTTAGCAGGCAATCCAAGGAGCGGCAGCAGGAGCAAAAAGCAAGAGAAGCTGGCAAGCAGGGAGCTGTTTCTGCAAATGCCAGAGTCTGCTGAGCATTAACATAAAGCTTACAGGGGCACAAAGAACAGAAGACTGGGCTGCTGGATTGCAAGGAGGCAGAAATGCAATCAGGAAAGTTCCTGAAAGTCTGCCTAAGGAGCCTGATCTTTATTCTTGTGGTTTAGAGAAGCATCAGAGACTTCTGTGTGGTAAGTGGTATCATCAGAATGCACTAAGCAGGGCTAGGTAAGGATGAAGCAGATGTGAGGGACAAAGGCCACAGACTGACAATGAAAACGCAAAAGATTTGGCAAGAGAGAGCGTGGATGTTCCCTAAAGAAAAGGTGGGGACAAAACCAAGGGACAATGCAGAAATGAAACCAACAAGCCACAGCAAACAACTGCTTGGGGTGAGGTGGTATAGGAAGAAGGCTGAGATGATCTTGAGGTTCAGTCCTGGGTACCCAGAAAGAGATTCAAAAGTTGAAGGAGCATTCTAGGTGTTGTAGAAAAGATGGGATTATTTTCAGAGATGTTGAATTTTAGGTAGCTGGAATAATCTGGGTGTATAAATCCAACAAAAGGCAGTTCCAAATTTTTCAGAAAGAGGCAACAATGGAAGAAGTCCCAAGAAAGAAGCAAGGACAGAATGTGAAAGCCTGTGTCAGAGGTAAGTGAGGTGCTGGGGAAGCACGAGGAATACTCGGAGTTGGAAGGGGCCTAAGGAGACATACAAGACCTGGGAGCTGGGCGGGGGTGGTGGGGAGGAGAGGGTTTCCCAAGGGCTAGAGGATCAGCACCATGAAATGTTGGAGAAGGTCAAGTAAGACTAAGCAGGGAGAAGAAGCCACTGGGCTTGGCAGCCGGGGTGTTGCTGTTATATCACGGGGACAGATGTCCATGGAAGAATGAGAGCAGAGGTCAGACTCAAGGGGCCAAAGTGTGAAAAGGAGGCCTGGTGAAAGCCACAAGTAGGGGCTACACCTAGAGAAGTTTGCAAATGAAGAGGAAGAGACAGGTAACCAGAGAGCCGGAGGGGGAACAGCATTAATGAGAAAGGAATTCCTCTTTTTTCTGGACTCCAGAGAGAAGAGAGCATCTCGGTTGCTGAGCTGAGGGAAATGAACTGAGAGAAGTGCAGTTCTTAGAGGAGAGGGGATGAGCAGTGGGGGAGAGCAGCAGAAGGAGAAGCATTTCCACAAGGACCCTAATATGGAAAGGCAGCGATGAATGTCATTCCAAAGAGAGGACTTGCAGGGTGCGAGGGCAGATGGAGGGACATCACTCCCTCCCTCCTTCATGAGGTAGGAGGGCATCTGCTGGAGTCCAGGAGACAGTGGGGAAAGGGAGCATGGCAGAAATTCAACCAGGACCAGACGGAAGGAACACAGAGCAGTTCTGAAGCTGGTCATTCTGCACAGGGGCAACGTGTACCACAGGCCCTTCTCCGTCAGCTCTTGGCAGTCTGGGCGTGGGAGCAGATGGTTACGTTTGAGTACAGCCAGGAGCAGAGGAGGAAGGAGATGGCCAGTGGACTGGGGGACATGCAAACATGAGGCAATATGTGTAAGGGGCCCTAGCTGGTGTGGGAGGCACAGGAAGGCTGAAAACAACGGACACGGAACAAGAAGGAATAGAAAAGCTAAAATACAGGACCTAAGTATTTTTTAAAGCTTCCCCAAAAACAAAGGAGTGAGGAGAGGTAGAGGTTCTGAGGATGTGATCTCGAAGTGCATTTCAGAATTCAGGATCTGGTAAATCAGTAGTTTCTCCAGCACACATGTATGGCTGGTGCTTGTGTTCAGGTGTTGCAGCAAGTGGCTAGAAGGACAATGTAAGGGACTAACACGGGAAATCTGAGATTTGCAGAGAAGAGAGGTGTGTAAACAAATCATTCGAATACTGTGGTTTTTCCAAGTGTGGGCATCCCCTGGAAGCTTGTCAGAAATGCGAGTTTTAGAGGCCATACCCCAGACTTAATGATTCAGAAACTGGGGGTGAGACCATCAACTTGTGTTTTAACAGTCCCTCTAAGCGATTCTGATACAGGCTAAAGTTTGAGAACCACTGCTTTTATTTTTTTAAGATTGATTGATTGATTGATTGATTGGGGTGCCTGGGTGGCTCAATTAAGTAACTGACTTCAGTTCAAGTCATGATCTCAGGGTTCTGGGATCAAGCCCCGCATTGGGAATCTCCACTCATTGGGAAGCCTGCTTGTCCCTCTGCCTATCCCCTTCTCCCTGTTCATGTGTTCACTCCCTCTCTCAAATAAATAAAATCTTATTTATTTATGTGTGAGAGAGAGAGCAGGGGATGGGCAAAGGGAGAGGGAAAGAGAGAGAATCTCAAGCAAATTCCCCACTGAGGGTGAAGCCCGACGTGGGGCTTGATCCCATGACCCTGAGATCGTGACCAGAGCTGAAACCAAGAGTCAGATGCTCAACCGACTGACCTACCCAGGCACCCCAAGAACTGCTGTTCTAACATAACATGCAAAAATCTGAAAAGTAGAGAGAAAACTAATTCTGACTGATATCATCAAAGAAGACTTTCCAGATGACATGACACTTGCCTTAAAGGAAAAATGTTCTTGAAGTGTGGTACCCGGATCTGCAGCATCAGTATTACCTGAGGAATTGTTAGAAATACAAATTTGGGGCATCATTTAAAATCTCAGTGTCTGCTGAATCAGAAAATCTGGAGCTGGGGCCTAGCAATCTGCTTTCTTAAGCCCTGGAGGTGGCTCTGACGCAGCTAACATTTGAGAACCATTGCCCTAGAGTGGGGTCAGGCTCCAGCTACTGATGGCCCTAAAGACAGGGGCAGGATGGGCACACTCTGACCACAATCTTGTCCCAACTTCCATGAGTCTCCATGCTCTCCCCCAACATGTACTTTTACAGTAGAGCCCCTTACTTGAGAAAGCTTGAGTGATCGAACTCTCTTGCAAAAGAAAGAATCTGATTACAAGATGCCAAGAATTTCAGTCTTAGCCTATATTGCTGAATGTTTTTAAGCAAAGCAATGCCATAAGTTTTGGTCTTATTTCTCCTCTGCCCTGTCCGTTGTTGGTTTTGTAGTTGTTTTGATTAAAAAAAAAAAAGATACTATGGGTGGAAGTTGGACAGATAATGGAATTGAACAGGGAGGGAGGACTGGTAACAGAGACACCAGAAAGAAGGCTGTCTCAACAGGCAGGTATGAGCTAGTGAGGTCTGGACATGAGACAGCTGCTCTGGCTTTGAGGACTGAGGTTGAGAGGAGCAGAAAGAATTCAGAGGGACATCTGAAAGGGAACTGACAAAATTATACAATCGATGAGATGGGAAAGTGAGGACTTTGACATTTCAGGCTTAGGAGACAGAGTCTATGAGTGTGTCTGCCCCTGAGCAAGACAAAACTCAGAGGGGCAGACTTAGAGAGCAACATGAACACACTTTCAGAAATGCTGAATCTCTGAAATCTAAAGGGGTCTAAATGATATTTAGGGTAAACTATGTGGAGGCATTAAGAACACAGATTTTTGAGGAGAAAGATCAGAACTGGGATCTTGGATTTAGTGGCCATCCGTGAATAAGGGGTTAAAGCAGAGGAGATCCTCAGGGAATGTGTGCAGAGCACAAAGTAGGCAGGGCCAAGAACAGAATCCTAGGGAATGGCAGCATTTAAGATGTGCACGAAAGAAAAACAATCAGTAAAGGATAGTGAGAAGGGACAACCAGGGAAACAAGATGAATGAGGAAGTACTTTCAGAAAACAATACTTTCTGCAAGAAAACAAGGAATGGGCACTGGTCCAAGGAAGTCTAGAGGTGACTAGGAGGAACACTGGAAGCAGAGTCTGTGATGAAGACAAGGCTCATAGGTCTGCATATGGACATGGATACCAGAAAGAGTAATCTTCAGAAGTGACAAGGCTCAAAGAGCCATGAGATTCCAGTCATGAGGAGCCATGTAGGACAGAGACAACCAAGGTGAGCCAGGTACGCTCACTGATTCTACAAACAGAATCTTCTATGACAGAGACCCTGTGTTGTTAGGTGCTAATGATTCAAAGATTAATAAAATAGAGTATTTGCCCTTCAGGAGCATGCAGCTAACTATTGGAACCAGATAACTATTATGGAATGAGATAACTATTATGGAACAAGGAAAATTGCCACTGCAGAGATGTGAGCTAAGAGCTGTGAGAACACAGTGGACAGGACAATTAACACTGTCTTGACGACACTATCTATTCTGTTTTTATTTTTCGTTCAAGAAATATTCATTGAATGCTTACTGTATGTTAGGAGCTCATAATACAGCATGAAACAGACTAAACAATCCCTACCTTTATCCACCACCAATTCTAGTGAGTGAAAACAGATGATAAGATAAATAAGTAAAATAGATAGTGTGTCAGGTGGCAATAAGGGTTAAGGAGGAAATAAAACAGAGAAAGGGGGTAGGCAGTATTAGCAGGTGAGGCTCTGTAATTTTAATATGATGACTTCTCATCAGAAACAAAGCATGTAAAAACATAACGGAACAGCATCTTTAAAACCATGAAAGCCATAAAATTGTCAAGATTATATATCCAATGAAAACATCCTCCAAAAAGAGTGAAATAACAGTATTTTCAGATTAAATACTTATTTTGACATGTCTATCATTTCTGTCACAGAATACAGTTTCCACTCTGGACCAACTTCTACCTCAGACCTAAGAGAATTCATTTTAGTCTCCTAAAAATATTCTTGTAAAACCTTTTTTTAAAAAAATTTAAGTCTTTAATCTATTGTAATTCATTTTTATATAGACAGATGTTCAGTGTGACAAGCATAATCTATCAAAAAGTCTACACTTTGTTCTCCTGAGCTGATTTACCTGTATGTACTATGTATATTATATTAGCCTATATGTAATATGTTACATACACCTCTTTCTGGTTTCTCTATTCTGTGCCACAGATTCTTGCCTATTACTATACAACCAGAATGTTGGGGAGTTCAGTACATAATTTTAACAAGTTTAAATTAAAACCACTTGGGATTCTACTTTGGAACTGAATTAAATATTAATTTGGGAGCTTCTGGGGAAGAAGGTGGAGGAGGAGGACCCTAAGCTCACCTCATCCCATAAATACAACTAAGTAACATTCACATCAGTGTAAATGACCCAGAAAAGGACCCAAAGACCAGCAGAACAGACTCTCCATGGCTACTTGTAGAGAAGAGGCCACTCTGAAGAGGGTAGAAAGGGCAGAGATGTGGTAGGGAGTGAAACAAACACAGGACTGGCCACAGGAGGGAGGGACACCGTGGGTATGGAGAGGGAAAAGAAATAGATTCTCACCCCAGGGACCCCATGGGGAGGACAAATCCCCATACCATCTGGTTTTGAAAACCAGAGGGGCCAAATTTCATGAGTTCTTACAGCCAGCAGGACTTAAAATCTGGAACATTAAAAATCAGCTGGCTCAGCTCTGAAAGAGCCAAGAGGGCAGGAAGAAACAGTCTACACCCTTAAAAAGACAGCACAACAAATAACCCTGAGGAGATACAGCACAGAAGCAGTTTAAAAAACGACTGGGGTATACAGAAGAGCAATTTGTTTACTGATGTCAGAGCCTGTGCTGGAAGAGCAGTGATTGTTGGGAGACTTCTGGAACAAAGGAGCTTGTAGGTGCCATTTCCCTCCCCACTCCCCAACATAAACACAGCCACCTACAGGAACCAATGCAGTGCTGACACGTAATTACTACCTAACTTGCTAACATCACATGTGCCCTCCCTCACACTTCTACAAATCTACCCTCTTCAACTCAGCCTGCCTCAGTCCTGTGGACCAGCACAAAACTCACTAACACTGCGCCTCAAACCCCACACACTTCTGCAGTCCTGCCCCCTCCAATACGCTCAGCTGGAGCCCATCCAAACTGGGCTACAAGCCTGGCAGTGTGTCAGCAGCCCCAACAAGAGCCAGCACCACTCCAAAGTGACTCCTGCCCCAGGGAAGGGGGAGAGATAACCACACGCAGCAGTCAGACTGCAGATGCCTCAGCCGGCTGGGAGCACACAGCTACTTTGACTGCAGGCCCTGCCCATCAACGAAAGTTTCGCAGGGGACAACACAGAGAAAGTGAGTGCTCTGCCATCTGGGGCTACTGCATCTCTGGCAAATGCATGGTCTGATACAAGTTAAGCCCAGGGCGTTCCCAGACTGGCCACTAACACCACAGGGACCAGCACTGCCCACAATAGGCAAAGAGAGCCACTGCAGATGACTGCACCAATGGAAAAAGCAGCTCAGCCACAACAGTAGAGCACACAAAATATACAGAGTTGACACCCCTGTAACACCAGGCTCTGTTGAACAGGAGACACCACAGGGCACGACAGGACCTCTTCCTCAAAAAGCCATACTTTCAAGAGCAGGCAATGTAGCTGATTTTCCTAACACAGAGACACCAGAGAAGCCAGTCAAAATGAGGAGACATAAAAATATGTCCCAAATGAAAGAGATATAAGTAATATGCCCGATAGAGAATTTAAAATAATGATCATAAAGATAACTACTGGACATGAGAAAAGAGGACATCAGAGAGACCCTTAACAAAGATTAAAAAAGAAAGAGTCAGACATGAAGAATCTAATAAATGAAATTTAAAATACACTAGATGGAATAAATATTAGACTAGAGAAAGCAGAAGAACAAATCAGCAACCTGGCGGACAAAGTAATGGAAAGTAAGCTGACCAGGTGAGGAAAAAAAGAATTATGCAAAATGAAAACAGATTTAGGGAACAGAACAACCCCATCAAGCATAATAACATTCACATTTTAGGACTCTCAGAGGGAGAAGAGAGAGAAAAGGGGGCAGAAAATTTATTTGAGGAAATAATAGCTGGAAACTTCCTAAATCTGAGGAAGGAAACAAATCCAAATCCAGGAGGCACAGAAATCCCCCAACAAAATCAACCCAAGGAAGTCCACACGAAGGTATATAGCAATTAAAATGGCAAAAAGTAGTGATAAAAAGAGAACTTTAAAAGCAGCAAGAGAAAAGAAAACAATTACATACATGGAAAACCATATAAAGCTATCAGTGGGTTTTTCAGAAGAAACTTTGCAGGCCAGAAGGGAGTGGCATGATATACTCAAAGTGCTGAAAAGGAAAAATATGCAGCCAATAATACTTTATCCAGCAAGGCTTTCATTCAGAATAGGAGATATAAAGAGTTTTCCAAACAAAAGGGAAAGAAATTCATGACCACTAACCAGGCCTACAAGAAATGTTAAAATGGCCTCTCTGAGAAGAAAAGATCAAAGCAAAAGTAAGGAAAGTAGGAAACAAAGAGCAATAAAAATAAGTATATCTGTAAAAATCAGTCAAGGGACTCACAAAATAAAAAGATGTAAAGTATGACACCATATACCTAAAATGTAGAGAGGAGTAAAGAATGGGCTCAAACTTAAGTGGTCATCAATTTAATATAAACTGCTATGTGCAGAAGATGTTACATATAAACCAAATGGTAATCACAATTCAAAAATGAGTAAAAGAGATGCAAAAAACAATCAGAAAATAATTCAAGTAAATCACTAAAAAAAAGCCAACTAATTATGAGAGAAGAGTACAAGATAAGAAAGGAACAGAGAAAAACTACAAAAACAACCATAAAACAGTAACGAAATGGCATTAAATACATAGCTATCAATGTTACTTTGACTATAAATGGATTAAATGCTCCAATCAAAACACATAGGGTGATAGAATGGATAAAAAGAACAAAACCCTTCTATATTCTGCCTACAAGAAACTCATTTCAGACCTAAAGACACATGCAAATTGAAAGTGAAGGGATGGAGAAAAATTTATCATGCAGATGGATGTGAAAAAAAGCCAGGGTAGCAATACTTACATTAGACAAAGTAGACTTTAAAACAAAGAATATAACAAGAGACAAAGAAGGACACTATATGATCATTAATGGGACAATCCAACAAGAAGACATAACAATTGCAAATATTTTTTCACACAGCATGGGAGCAACCAAATATTTAAAACTGTTAGTAACAAACATAAGGGAACTAAAGGATAGTAATACAATAATAGTAGGGGACTTTAACACCCACTTATATCAATGGATAGATCATCCACACAGAAAATCAACAAGAAAACAGTGGCTTTAAGGACACATTGAACCAGATGGATTTAAGAGATATATTCAGAACATTCCATCCTAAACGACAGAATACATATTCTTTTCAAGGGCACATCGAATATTCTCCAGAACAGTATTAGGCCACAAAACAAACCTCAACAAATTCAAAAAGATCAAAGTCATACCATGCATCTGTTATAACCAAATGATATGAAACTAGAAATCAACCACAAGAAAAAATCTGGAAAGAGCACAAATACATAGAGGTTAAATAACTTATAACTAAACAATGAATGGGTCAACCCAGAAATCAAAGAGGAAATCAAAAATATATGGAGACAAATGAAAATGAAAACCCAATGGTCCAAAATCTTTGGGATCCAACAAAAGCTGTTCTAAAAGGGAAGCTTATAGCAATGCAGGCCTACCTCAAGAAGCAAGAAAAATCTCAAATAAATAATATAACCTTACACCTACAGGATCTAGAAAAGGGACAAGCAAGACCCAAAATCATTAGAAGGAAGAAAATAGTAAAGATTAGAGCATAAATAAATGAAATAGAAACTAAAAACAAACAAACAATAGAACAGATCAATGATCAATGAAAACAGGAGCTGGTTCTTTGAAAAGATCAACAAAATTGACAAACGTTTAGCCGGACTCATCAAAAAAAAAAAAAAGGAGAGAGAACTTAGACAAAATCACAAAAAGGAGAAATAACAACTGACACCACAAAAATACAAACAATTGTAAGAGAAAATGAGGAAAAATGACATGCCAACAAATTTAACAACCCAGAAGAAATGGATAAATTTCTAGAAACATAACCTCCCAAAACTGAATCAGGAAGAAACAGAAAATTTGAACAGACTGATTACCAGCAACGAAATTGAATCTGTAATCAAAAAACTTCCAAAAAACAAAAGTCCAGGACCAGGTGGTTTCACAGGTGAATTCTACCAAACATTTGAAGAAGAGTTAATACTATTCTCAAAGAAGAGTTAATACTATTCTCAAACTATTCCAAATAATGGAAGAGGAAGGAAAACATCCAAATTCATTCTACAAGGTCAGAATTACCCTGATACCAAAACCAGATAAAGACACTGTAGTAAAAGAGAACTACAGGCCATTTTCTCTGGTGAACATAGATGAAAAAGTCCTCAACAAAATATTAGCAAACCAAGACCAACAATACATTAAAAATAACATTCATCAGAGGGGGCAGAGCAAGATGGTGGAGGAGTAGGAGACCTGGATTTCGTCTCCTCTCAGGAATTCAGCTGGATAGGGATCAAACCAATCTGAACACCTACGAACTCAACAGGAGATCGAAGAAAAGAAGAGCAACAACTCTCTGAACAGAAAAACGACCACTTTCTGGAAGGTAGGACGTGCGGAGAAGTGAATCTGAGGCGATATTTGGGAGGATAGACGGCGGGGGAGGGGCCTCCGTCGCCGCTTCTGGCAAGTGATAGAGCCCCGGAGCACAAAATCGGAACTTTTAGAAGTCTGCTCCGCTGAGGGACGTCACTCCAGTAGCTAAGCGGGGGGTGGAACCCTTGCGGGACACTGTGGTCTCAGGACCCTCGGGGTCACAGAAAGACCAAGGGGTGCCTGAGTGCGGCAGAGCTCCCAGGCATCGGAGCGGGGAAGCCAGCTGCAGAGACAGAGCCCAGGCACGGGCTCTCAGCTCGGGGTTGCCATAAACCGTGATCCGTGGCACAGTCGGGCCACTGCTCCTCCATCAGGGACCCAACAAGCGGCAGATCCGGGGAGACTCACCTTCCTCCCCGAGGAGGAGAGGTGCAGGAGCGCACCGCAGGAATCTGCTGGGTTTGGAGATTCCACACGGGGTTGGGTGCCAGAGATAGAAATGTGCGGTCACAGGCCGGGGGAGCACGGAGTGTGGCCAGAGACCGGGGAGACGGGAGTGAATGGTGGCTTTTCTCTCGGGGCTCACTGAGGAGGAGGGCCCCGAGTTCTCGGCTCCTCCGGGGCGGAGATTGGGAGGCCGCGATTTTCACTCTCCGCCCAAAGCACTACCGAAAGCTTGAAGGGAACAAAACCTCCTGAGAGCAAACCCGAGCAGATTACTTAGTCCGGACTGGGCAAGGGCGGGGCAATTCCGCCTCCAGCAAAGACATTTGGGAACCACGGCAACAGGCCCCTCCCCCAGAAGAGCAGCGAGAACAGCCAGCCAAGACCAAGTTTACCTATCAATGAGAACGGCAGAACGCCAGCGCTAGGGGAATACTGCACATAGAATTCATGGCTTTTTTACCATGATTCTTTAGTCTTTCAAAGTTAATTTTTTTTTAACTGTCTTTTTTTTTTTATGAATTTTTCTTTTTCCCTTTTTCAACCAACATCTTATCAATCCCTTTTTTAAAAAAAAACATTTTTATTTTTCATTTTTAGAGTCATATTGTATCCCTTCATAGTAGTTACCCGTATTTTTGGCATATAAATATATAAGTTGTTCTCTCTTTAAAATTTTGAGATCGTTTCTTCTAAAAGATCAAAATATACACTACATCTCTATTGTATGATTTTTTTCTACTCCCCTGCCTGATCACATTCTTTTTTTTTCTTTTTTTTTAAATCCTCTTCTTTCTTTTTTCAAGCAACTTCTTATCAATTCCTTTTATAAAATTTTTTATAATTTCCATATTTATAGTCATATTCCATCCCTTCATCATATCAACCCTTATTTTTGTACATATATAAGGTTTTCTTTCTTTAAAATTTTGGGAGGCACTTTCTTCTAACAGACCAGATACACCCAAAATCTAGTGTGTGGCACTGATCTATATACCAGCCTGATCATATTTGATC
>NC_138381.1:50449145-50500570 GCF_054177405.1 Leptonychotes weddellii
AACTTCTTTCAAGATTCATCTCCAAAGGCTAGTGAAACAAAAGCAAAAATGAAGTTTTGAGACTTCATCAAGATAAAAAGCTTCTGCACAGCAAAGGAAACAGTCAACAAAACAAAGAGGCAACCCACGGAATGGGAGAAGATATTTGCAAATGACCCTACAGACAAAGGGCTGGTATCCAAGATCTATAAAGAACTTCTCAAACTCAACACCCAAAAAACAAATAATCAAGTCAAAAAATGGGCAGAAGACATGAACAGACACTTCTCCAAAGAAGCCAATTGGTAACAGACACATGAAAAAATGTTCATCATCATTAGCCATCAGGGAAATCCAAATCAAAACCACCTTGAGATACCACCTTACACAGTTAGAATGGCAAAAATTGACAAGACAAGAAACAACAAATGTTGGAGAGGTTGTGGAGAAAGGGGAACCCTCTTACACTGTTGGTGGGAATGCAAGTTGGTACAGCCACTTTGGAAAACAGTGTGGAGGTGCCTCAAAAATTTAAAAATAGAGCTACCCTATGATCCAGCAATTATACTACTGGGTATTTACCCCAAAGACACAGATGTAGTGAAAAGAAGGGCCATATACACCCCAATGTTCATAGCAGCAATGTCCACAATAGCCAAACTGTGGAAAGAGACGAGATGCCCTTCAACAGACGAATGGATAAAGAAGATGTGGTCCATATATACAAGCCATCAGAAAAGATGAATACCCAGCTTTTACATCAACATGGATGGGACTGGAGGAGATTATGCTAAGTGAAATAAACAGAGAAAGTCAATTATCATATGGTTTCACTTATTTGTGGAACATAAGGAATAGCATGGAGGACATTAGGAGAAGGAGGGGAAAAATGAAGTGGGGGAAATCGGAGTGGGGAGATTAACCATGAGAGACTATGGACTCCGAGAAACAAACTGAGGGTTTTAGAGGGGAAGGGGCTGGGGGGATGGGTTAGCCCAGTGATGGGTATTAAGGAGGGCACATACTGCATGGAGCACTGGGTGTTATACGAAAACAATGACTCATGGATCACTACATCAAAAACTAATGATGTATTGTATGGTGACTAATATAACATAATAAAATAAAATTTAAAAAAAAAAGTGTATGACACTGTCACTTCACCAAGTACAGTATGTAAATGCATAACCACAACCCACATGAAGACCCCAAAATCCAGACCAAAACATGGTGAGAGCACATGAGAGGTCACTAATGAGAATGCTCTAATGGCCCACTATCACCAAAATCGTCACTATGGAGGTCTCCTGGTCACTTCTGCCACCTCGAAATTTGTAGGACTACAAAAAGTTGCCACGGGGAAAGAACACAGGTAACTAGAAGCAAGATGCATATCATACCATGTAGCTGTCAAGATGTCACTGTGAGGAATTTTTTAGATGTCATTTACATTCAAATAGTAGACTCTGAGTAAAGCACATTATCCTCCACAATGTGGGTGGGCCTCATCCAATCAGCTAAAGGCCTTAAGAGAAAAAAAGACTGACCTCTCTAAGGAAGAGGGAATTTTGCCTCCAGAATACCTCTGGACTCAAGGCTGCAACATCAACTCTTTTCTGGGTCTCCAGCCTGCCAACCTGCCCTGTAGATTTCAGGCCTGTCAGCCCCCATGATTGTATGAATCAACTCCTTAAAATGAATCTTCCTATATACATATAATATATACCCATATACATATAATTCATCATTATCAAGTAGGGACAAAGATTGTGAACAGGGATTGTGACAGGACTGTCAACTACTCCCGTTGGTTCTGCTTCTCTGGAGAACCCTAACAAACACAACCCCCTTCCGTCCACAATCTCTGCCCCTCACTT
The DNA here is from genome assembly GCF_054177405.1 of Leptonychotes weddellii. Classification (NCBI taxonomy): domain Eukaryota; kingdom Metazoa; phylum Chordata; class Mammalia; order Carnivora; family Phocidae; genus Leptonychotes; species Leptonychotes weddellii. Next base: position 50,451,002 of record NC_138381.1, read on the forward strand.
GATAATAATCGATTACCACCACTGTTACAAAGAAAAGTCTCTTTGGAGCTCCTGGGTTGCTCAGTCAGTTACATGGCTGACTCTTGATTTCAGCTCGGGTCATGATCTCAGGGTAGTGAGATTGAGCCCTGGGTTGGGCTCCACAACGAGCGGGGAGTCTGCTTGAGGATTCTCTCCCCCTCCCTTCCCCCTACCCCCACTCACAAGTGCGTGTGCTTGCTCTCTCTCAAATAAATCTTTATAAAGGAAGGAAGGGAGGAAGGAAGGGAGGGAGGGAGGGAGGAAGGAAGGAGAGCAAGACCTCTAAAATTCCCACTAAGATATACCAGGACTAATATTTGATGGATTTTCTTCCTGGCAATTTCCTATACCTATGTATAACTTTATCTCTAGTTCAAAAAGTAACACATGTTAATGGTAAAGTATTTGAATAGAAAGACAATATAAAAAAGCATCTGTATCCAATCATCTAGTAATAACTACTCTTTTTTTTTTTTTAAAGATTTTATTTATTTATTTGAGAGAGAGAGAATGAGAGAGAACACATGAGAGGGGATAGGGTCGGAGGGCAAAGCAGACTCCCTGCCGAGCAGGGACCCCGATGCGGGACTCGATTCCGGGACTCCAGGATCATGACCTGAGCCGAAGGCAGTCGCTTAACCAACTGAGCCACCCAGGCGCCCAGTAATAACTACTCTTAACCTTTTAGTCTATGTGTCCACATCAAATTAAAGCTCCTCCTTAAATGACTGTTAGATAACTGATTTTGCAAGGGGTGGTAAATTATTTTTTCTTTTTATCTTTTAGAATTTTTTTAGATTCTTCATCAAATAATTACCTTCAGTTGGAGAAATACCTCTTTCTAATAGGACATAAATTATATGTGCTATATTTAGTGGGGAATTAAGAGAAAAGGAGATTTAAGAAATTTTATTTGATAAAATCTTAAGTATCAAAGCATTCATCATGAAAGATAAATCCTGTATTTTTCACAGAAGTAATTATCTTATCATAGCAATGCACTGTGTCTGTAAATACCAGCATAAAATCTTGGACAACACTGGCCAGTCAAAGCATATCATAAGATATAACTGTATTAATTACCATATCATGTGAGATATACATAGTACATTTGATTTACATGTATGCAATATGCTATATTTAAAATACATGTACATGTAAATGTGTTCAAAGGATATGCATTAAAATGTTCTTAAAATAAAAGAAAAAAGGTCTCCTTTCACTTTAAAATGAATATTACCCTTTAAAATGTTATCAGGCTTTAATGACATTTATATTCTATACCTCTGTATATAAAACTCAACCACAAGTAACCAGCTCCTAGTCATTGAAGAAACAACCTCTGCTGTGGTTACACAAACTATACAATTACATTGTAAATTTCCACAGTGAGCACAAACTAGAAGGAAGGGCCCAGGAACTGACATCTTACCAAGCACCCATCCTGATTCAAATGCTCTTTGGAATCCATACTAAGCTTCCTCTTTCTGTTGGGCTGTTTCATTGCCACTTTAGCACTCCTCAGCAGTGTTTTTCTGCAAAATAGTGCCACATAAAAAAGTTTAGGAGTTTTGCCCCTTTAGAATAACAAAAACAAACCCCAAAAAACGCTTTCATTAAACTTCTAACTGGTTGCCATAAATACCCTGAAAAATGAGCTGACATAAAAATTTCACTGTTGCTTTTATAGACCCCACTAAAATAATAAGTTAATGGGGAAAAGAGATGAGTTTTCTACCTCATCTAGAATTATATCACAAAGAAAACAGATACTATTTCCTTGGTCTATCTATCACAACATTTTTGGTTGTTTTGTGGGGGTTTTTTGGGGGGCGGGTTCTTTTTTGCTTAGCTGATTTAACCAATTCGGATTCACTGCAGTCTACCTATTCAGATTCTGTACTCACATGGTCTGACTGTCCACCAGTGTCAAAGCAAAGGTATTCTTGGTGAGAGGACTTTTGTCATACAAGGCATAGCACAGCAATCTGGAACAGAGAAAACAAAAAAATTACGAATCCAATTTATCATGACCATTCTTTGGTATGTTAATAAACAGTAGTAGACTAGTAACAAAATTAAATCAGTAATCAAAAACCTCCCAACAAAAAAAAGTCTAGGACCAGATGGATTCACAAGTAAATTCTACTAAACATGTAAAGCAGAGTTAATACCTATCCCTCTCAAACTATCCAAAAAAATATAAGAAGAAGGAATTCTTCCAAATTCAGGCTATGAGGCTGTATTACCCTGAAACCAAAACCAGACAAAAGTCCCACAGAAAAGAAAATCACATGCCATTATCCCTGATAAACACAGATGCAAAAATCTTCAAAAAAATATTAACAAACTGAATCCAACAATACATCAAAAGGATCATTCACCATGATTAAGTGGGATTTATTCCAGGGATGCAAGAATGGTTCAGTATCTGCAAGTCAATCACCATGACACTTAAACGAAGAATAAAAATCATGTGATCATCTCAAAAGATGCAGGAAAAGCATTTGACAAAACTCAAAATCCATTCATGATAAAAACTCTCAACAAACTGGATTTAGAGAGAATATACCTCAACATAATAAAGGCCATATATGACAAAACCACAGCTTACATCATACTCAACAATGAAAAGCTGAAAGCTTTTTCTCTACAATCAGGAACAAGACAAGGATGTCCACTCTCACCACTTTTATTCAACATAATATTAAGTCCTAGCCACAGCAATCAGACAAGAAAAAGAAATAAAAGGCATCCAAATTGATGAGGAAGAAGTAAAACTTTCACTATTTGCAGATGACATGATACTATATACAGCTGGCCCTCAAACAACACAGGTTTGAACTACACAGGTTCACCTACATAAATACAGTACAGTACTGTAAATGTATTTTCTCCTCCTTATGGAATTTTCTTAATAACATTTTCTTTTCTCTAGCTTACTTTATTGTAAAAATATAGCATATAATACATATAATATACACAACATGGGTTGACTGTTTATGTTATCAGTAAGTCTTCTGTTCAATAGTAGGCTCTTAGTAGTTAACATTTTGGGGGGCTGAAAGTTATATGTAAATTTCCAACTACATTGGGATTGGTGCCCCTAATCCCCACATTGTTCAAGGGACAACTATATAGAAAACCCTGAAGACAACACCAGAAAACTATTAGAATTAATAAATGAATTCAGTAAAGTCACAGGATACAAAATTTATATACACTATGAAAAAAGTAGCAGAAAGAAATTACAAAAACAATCCCATTTAAAGCTTCACCAAAAATAATATAACACCTTGGAAAATATCTAACCAAGGAATTGAAAGACCTGTGCTCTAAAAAATATAAGATATTGATGAAAAAAACTGAAGATGAAACAAATAAATATAGAAATAATCTCTGTTCATGGATTGGAAAAATTAATATTGTTAAAATGTCCATTCTACCCAAAGTAATCTACAGATTCAATGCAATCCCTATCAAAATGTCAATGCTATTTTTCACACAATTAGGACAAATAATTCTGAAATTTATTTAAAGCCACAAAAGACCCTGAATATCTAAAGCAATCTTGAAAAAGAAGGACAAAGCTGGAGGTATCACAATCCCAGATTTGAAACTATACTGCAAAGCTATAGTAATCAAAACAGTATGTTACTGAACAAAAACAGATGCACAGATCAACAGAAGAGAATAGAGAGCCCAGAAATGAGCCCAAACATACGTGGTCAGTTAATGTATGACAAAGGAGGCAAGAATATAATACAATGATAAAAAGACAGTCTTTTCAATAAATTGTATTGGGAAAAGTGGAACAGCTACATGCAAAAGAATAAAGAATGAAAATGGACAATTTTCATGCACTATACACAAAAAAACAACTCAAAATAGATTAAAGACTTAAATGTAAGACCTGAAACTATAAAATTCCTAAAAGAAAATGTAGGCAGTAATCTCTTAGACATCAGCCTTAGTATTATTTTTGTGAATTCTGTCTCCTCATGCTAAGGAAACAAAAGCAAAAATAAACAAATAGGACTACATCAAACTAAAAAGATTTTGCACAGCAAAGGAAAACATCAACAAAACAAAAAGGTGGCCTACTGAACAGGAGAAGATATTTTCAAATGATATATCTGATAATGGGTTAATATCTAAAATATATAAAGAATTCAGGGCACCTGAGTGGATCAGTCATTTGAGCATCAGACTCTTGGTTTTGGCTCTGGTCATGATCTTGGGGTTATGGGATCAAACCCCACATCAGGCTCCACTCTCAGTGGGGAGTCTGCTGGAGATTCTCTCTCTTTCTCCCTCTGCCCTCCCTCTCCATAATAAATAAATCTTAAAAAAAAACAAAAACAAAAAATTCATGCAACTCAACACCAAAAAAGCAAAGAATCCAATTAAACATGGGGAGAAGTCTTAAATAGACATTTTCCCAAAGGAGATGGCTAACAGAGACATGAAAAGATTTTCAACATCACTAGTTATCAGAGAAATGCAAATCAAAGTCACAATGAGATATCACCCCACACCTGTCAAAACAGCTAGTTATCAAAAAATCAATAAAAGGGCGCCTGGGTGACTCAGTCAGTTAAGCATCAACTCTCGATCTCAGCTCAGGTCTTGATTGTGGGGTCATGAGTTCAAGCCCCATGTTGGGTTCCATGCTGGGTGTGGAGCCTACTTTAAAAAAAAAGGTCAATAAATAACAAGTGTTGGCGAGGATATAGAGAAAAGAGAACCTTCTTGCACTGTTGGTGGGAGTGCAAACTAGTGCAGCTACCGTGGAAAACAGTATGGAGGATCCTCACAAAAATTAAAAATAGAGATACAATACAACCCAGTAACTCCACTTCTAGGTATTTACTCCCCCCAACCCCCCACCCCCCAAAAAAACCCACCACACTGATTCAAAAGGATACATGCACCCCTGTGTTTACTGCAGCATTATTCACAAAAGCCAAGATATGGAAGCAACCTAAGTGTCCCTCAACAGATGAATGGGTAAAGAAGATGTGATATATATATACGTAAATATACACAATGGAACATTACTCAGCCATATAAAGAAGTGAATTCTTGGCATTCATGACAACATGGATGGACCTAGAGGGTATAATGCTAAGTGAAGTAAGTTAGATAGAAGAAAACAAATAGTATATGATTCACTTATATGTGGAATCTAAAAAACAAAACAAATGAACAAACAAACAAATTCACAGATATAGAGAAAAAACCGGTGGTTGCCAGAGGGAAGGGACATAGAAGGATGAGTGAAACAAGTGAAGGCAATTAAGAGGTACAAACTTCCAGTTATAAAACAAATACATCATGGGGATGAAAATGTAGCATAGGAAATAAGATCAGTAATATTATAATAATGTACAGTGACAGATGGTAACTACATTTATTGTGGTGACCATTTCATAATGTATATAATTGTCAAATCTCTATGTTATATTCCTGAAACTAATATAATATTGTATATCAAATATACTTCAATAAAAATTTAAAAAATAAATGAATAAACACTAGCAGACATTCTTTGAAAGTTATCTGGAATGCATTTTTGATAAGCAGATTAACCATTTTAGAGAAATTACCCCTTAGCATTATATGAGTACCACTGGAGCAATAATTCACTTTGAATAATTTTAACTACAACTGACACATAATTAAAAAAAAAATTTAGCAGACCTAAATCATCTATAGTCTCCAGTGTTTTAGAATCATATACCCAAACTTCTTCCCTGATATGTCCTCCTGGACAATGACCCTAGATACTACAAACTGAACACATTCACAACTGAGCTCATCATTGCCCCTTTCACTGCCCCCCAGTTCCACTCTCTCTTCCTATTTGCACTAATGACATGACTGGTCACCCACTTGCCCCCATCTGCCCTTTACAGTTCTTCAGACCAGACACTGCACAGGAGCACCAAGCCAATGGGCAAGTGGAGGTCAAAATCCACTCTGCACACATGCCACTCCCCCTACCACAGGTTTAACATCTGCCAGTCAGAAAATGCATCTTCTTCTGATTCAAACAAAGACACCTTTTGGGCTACTGGCGGCCCTGACTGCCTGAGACAGAGACCTAGGAGTTAGCATCATTTCATCCTTTACATCACATCTATACACTCTGTCACCAGGTTTTGCTCATTTTTAATCTAGTTAACATTTCTTTTTTAAGATTTTACTTATTTATTTATTTGAGAGAGAGAAAGTGAGAGGGGGGAGGGATGAGAGAGAGAGGGAGATCCAGAGCGGAGCCCGACATCTCAGGACCCTGAGATCATGACCTGAGCCAAAATCAAGAGTCAGATGCTTAACTGACTGAGCCACCCAGGTGCTCAACATTTCTTGAATTTATTTTCTCCCCCTACTCCTATTAAATCTGACCACCTCCAATCTTACGCTCCTGTCAAGTTCTTTGGAACACTATGCCCCTGCTGCTTCTCAGCCCCACACTTTTGCTGGTCCCTCAACCTTGGAACAACTTCCCTACTATCCATCTCTCCTTTTTCAATCTAATTCTTACCCATCTTTTATGACTCAACTCAAAGAGACTTCATGGCCTTGAGAAAAGCATTCCTTGCTTACCTCCTGCTCCCAAAGGACCAGTTGTGTCTTACATAAAATTCATTGTACTTGTGCGTATCTTTGTTACATGATTCAACACCTTATACTATATATTTTTATTTATATATAGGTCTCCCCTTATGTGGCTGATGACAAGGATTGTGAATTACTGATCCTTAATTTTCTATTGTCTACAGAGCCTCTGGCTCAGTATATGTTTGTGGCCCTGAATTGCATAAGCACATCTCTGAATTACAGAGAAGCCTCAAACACCTTAAGTTAGTGTTACAGTTCTTGATCCACATATTATTCCTTTTACAGTGCTATTTGACTAGCGTGAGTGTAGTTCTCTAACTTGACAACTCCTTTCTCTTTTTCTTTCATATATTAAAAAAACAAACAAATAAACAAAACACATTTCCTCATATCCATTTCCTTCCAGTCATTTGGTATTTATATGTCCTTAAGATAGGCACTTACCTACTAAATTCAATAACATTACATTCATTTTGTAGGATGTAAATACAACTTATCATACCTAGGTCCCAAGAATACTCTGAACATCTATGCAGATGAACAGCTTAGACTTGATGCCTTCAGCAAAGTATTATTGCACAAGACATAAGCACTGCCAAGGCTAGCTTGCATTTCACGTCTAATAACACCCCATGGCTTGTCAAACTGAAATCATCTGGCTACCAAGGCTTTTCTCCTGCCACCAAAGTGATCTGTCTTGCTAATCCCTAGTAATTATCTCAATAATGGTTTGTTTAAAAAAACAAGAAAGCCTGAATTCACATTATTATGTATTGGGGAAAAAAAGATGAAAATTTTTCCACTGAGAAGTTTCAAAATACAACTTAGTAACTATCGGATTCCCTTTAGATAATAAAACAAAAATATAAAAGATACCTAACAGCCCATATAAGGTTTTGTGGCCAGACAAAAAAAGGAATCAAATATAATATTCTATCAAATGCAAAACAAAGGAGATGGATGATATGACAGAAGACAGGATGACACAAAGAAGGACAGACAGGGAGGTTTTGTATGATCCTTTCAAATGTCAATTCGCAAGATGTATTCTGACCAACAAAACACTCCTTTTGATATAAATTTAAGCTGATATCCTTGGCACAGTATCAAAATATATGGATTATTCTGATTGTCTTAATACAACGCCCAGTCCCAAACGCCCCAAATGTCACATCAGTCACATGCCTCCTTTCTGAGTTTGGAATAAAAAAATTTTAGAGCCAAGAAGAATAACCTTGGACTCTAAAACACATCAGAGAAATCAAGAGGAAATGAAGAATAGTGAGTATGTGGCACTACTCTCCAGTGCATGTTGGCTTTGTAACTATATCCAAGCACTAACTGTAACAGACAACGGGATTTTAAGTTATTTTAATTAAAGACGCTCTTAATAGTATTTTATATTAAAACAAGACAGATAATATATGGAAATGGTTTGTATTTCTGTAGAAAATTTGGTAATAGTGCACTGATTTTTCAAATGAATCCTCTGAATCAGTTTGATTTCCCTTCAGAGTTAGTGGAATTTTCACATGCATACTGTCAAACACTTGTGTTACTGACGTTCTAATTAAGCAGACAAATTAGATTATTATTTAGAAAACGTATAAATAATTTCAATACTTCAAATTTTAAAAGTCTGTAAATAACAAAAATAATGCACTGCCTGCATATGTCCACTTGCTATTTGGTAATTCTTGCACAAAATACTTACTGACCACTTGTTACCATCAAGACTGTCATGGGTACTTTGCAGAATATAAGGATGATTCAGGGGCGCCTGGGTGGCTCAGTCGTTAAGCGCCTGCCTTCGGCTCAGGTCATGATCCCTGGGTCCTGGGATCGAGCCCCGCATCAGGCTTCCTGCTCGGCGGGAAGCCTGCTTCTCCCTCTCCCACTCCCCCTGCTTGTGTTCCCTCTTTCGCTGTGTCTCTGTCAAATAAATAAATAAAATCTTTAAAAAAAAAAAAAGAATATAAGAATGATTCCTAAGACATTCCAGAAAGGAAGGTAATGAAAGTAGCCATTATTGCCCTGGATAACCCAAGATATCATGCCCCCCATCCTGGCATAATTATCAATAGCACCACCTTCCACTCCTGAAAATGTTCCAGTTTAGACGGTAAGTCCTATGCTCACTGTATGGACAAGAACCATACATAAATTAATAAGAAATATAATACATTCCATTAAAGAATTACAGGTGGGCAATTCGTTCACAGGAGGGAGAGTATGTCTTTTTTTTTTTTTTAAGATTTTATTTATTTATCTGAGACAGAGAGAATGAGAGAGACAAGAGAGCACATGAGAGGGAGGAGGGTCAGAGGGAGAAGCAGGCTCCCTGCCGAGCAGGGAGCCCAATGTGGGACTCGATCCAGGGACTCCAGGATCATGACCTGAGCCGAAGGCAGTCACCCAACCAACTGAGCCACCCAGGCGCCCGAGGGAGAGTATGTCTAACATTGATTAGAAAATGCTCTGTGGAAGAACATTTCAACTGCTTCTAGGATGCTGCACAGAATTTAAAGTGAATTTAGCACCACAATATCAAATACAAATATCTGACTATTGCACTGATTTGCCACTATTTCAAAGATGCTACCAGGCTAAAATGTATCCACTGATACTCAATGTCAATAATAATACATGGTAGTTGGTGTCTGAATAAATTAATAACAATTACAACTGAGTGTAGTTTGACAATTTCTGCATGAATTCCTGCTCTCTCTTAACTGCATGAATAGTTAACATTACCTGAATATTCACATATGCCTGGCATAGCTATAACCCCTCTACATATAGACTTTCAATTAATACTTAGGATAATCCAAGGACATATGTACCATTATCACTATCTCTTCACAGATGAGGAAATACTCCTTTGCTCTAAACAAAGAACAAAGCCATTAAAATATACACCAAACAACCCTCTGTAAACATGCAGTAGATCAGAAACAAAGTGGCAAGCCTTGAGTCTGTTGGGCTCCAGAGCAAGAGAAAGGCAGAGGAAGTTAGGAGTCCAGCGGTCAACACAAGATGGGTGCTGGAGCCAGGTTACCCCTTGAAGCCAATAGGTGGCAGGAGGCTCCACCAATGGTGAATGGGAGCCAAATGGAACTTCCGCCACAAATGCCTGGAGTGATGGGTTATAACTATGAGTCTAAGAAGGCAGGAAGAACAAATGCTAACTCCCGACAATGAAGTGGGCTCCAGGGAGCCAGGCATAGGCAACCACAAACACGAAAAAGCCAGGAAGAAGTAGGCATGTATAGAATAAGAAAACAAAATCGTTCCACCCCAAGTGCATCTGCAAATCAAAATTCAAAAATACCTAAAGAAATCAAATGCTAAGAAAGACAATAAAATCAGCCACTGGGGGAAAGAATTCATCCTGATAAAATTTAAATTATAGAAAATAATGAGGGCGCCTGGGTAGCTCAGTCAGTTAAGTGTCTGCCTTCAGCTCAGGTCATGATCGCAGGGTCCTGAGATGGAGCTCCTCATCGGACTCCCTGCTCAGCAAGGGGTCTGCTTCTCCCCCTGCTCCTCCCCACCCTGCTCATGATCTCTCTCTCTCTCCCTCTCTCAAATAAATAAATAAAATCTTTAAAAATATAGATTGATAAGTATTTTTTTAAATAATTAAGTTTAGGATGTTCAAAAGATAAATGAAGAAAAGACAGTCCTAAAAAATGAACAAGAAGGGCGCCTGGGTGGCTCAGTTGGTTAAGCAACTGCCTTCAGCTCGGGTCATGATCCTGGAGTCCTGGGATCGAGTCCCGCATCAGGCTCCCTGCTCAGCAGGGAGTCTGCTTCTCCCTCTCCCACTCCCCCCTCTTGTGCTCTCTCTCTCTTTCACTCTCTCTCTCAAATAAATAAATAAAATCTTAAAAAAAAAAAAAAGAACAAGAAATTATAAAGAGTAATACAAGTATATAAAGCAAAAAGAGTTGGGTATGAAAAAAGTTTAAAACCTTGGTAATTTCAAGTGTAGTCAACAAGATAACAAAGCCTGACATACTGTTTTAGCTAGACCCATAAAAAAGAGAATATTCAAATTACTAAAACCAGAATGAGAGAGATTACATCATTACTGATCTTACAAAAATCAAAAGGATTGTAAGGAAATACAATTGATCCTTAAACAGCACAGGGGCTGGGCCATGCAATCAAAAATTCACTTATAATTTTGGACTCCTCAACAATTTAACTGTTAATAGCCTACTGTGGACCAAAGCCTTACTAATAACATAAACAGTGGACACGTATTCTGTATATGTATTATATACTGAATTCTTAAAGTAAACTAGAGAAAAGAAAATGCTGTTAAGAAAATCATAAGGAAAAGAAAATACATTTACAGTACTTACCCTATTTATCAAGAAAAATCATGTGTAAGTAGACCCATGCAGTTCAAACCTATGTTGTTCAAGGGCCAAATGTACTATGAAAACCGAATGCAGACAAATTAGATAACTTAGAAATTTCTAAAAAGACACAAATTACTGAAAATGACTCAAGAAGAAATAGAAAATCTGAATATATCTATAACAAGAGATAAAAGTAGCAATTTTAAGACTTCCCAAAAAGAAAAGCCTAGGCCCACAAGATTTACACTGAACATTCAAAGAATTAATACCTATCCTTTACAAACTCCTTCCAAAAAAAGAGAATATGAAACAGTACTTGCAACTCATTCTATGAGACAAACCCAGTCCTGTCCCGATTCCAAAAACAAAGATAACACAAGAAAATTAAACTATATACCAATAGTTCTTATAGATATTCAAAAATCCTCAACAAAATACCAGCAAACTGAATCCAGCAACATATAAAAGAATTGCACAGAGTGACCAGGAATGGAAGGTTAGTTTAACATTAGAAAATCAATTAATGTATAATACCACATTAAGAGAATTAAGGACAAACACCACACAGTCCTATCAATAAACACAGAAAAAGCTTTTGACAAAACTTAGGCCCTTCAATGATTAAAAAAAATATATATATATTCATCAAAATAGGAATTTCCTAAAGCTGATAGTGTTTAGCAAACACCTACAACTGACATTATACTCAATGGTAAAAGATTAAAAGCTTTCCTCCCAAAATCACAAACAAGACAAGGATGTCTGCTCTTCACCATTTATATTTAACAATATGCTAAAGGTTCCAGTCAGGGCAACTAGACAAGAAAAAGAAATAAAAGGCACCCAGATGGGAAAGGAAGAACTAAAAATGTCTCTGTTTACAATGATATGATCTAGTATTTAAAAAATTCCTAAGCAAACAACTAAAAAGCTATTAGAACTAATACATTTTCAACCTTTAAGTTAAAAAGATCAATATATACAAATCAGTTGCTTTCCTATACAAATGCAAGTAACAAACCAAGAATAAAATATTGCATTCATAAGATCAAAAAATAAACATAAGCTTAATAAAGAAGTGCAAGACTTACAAACTGCAAACTATAAAATACTGTAAAAAGAAATAAATGAAGAAATCAATAAATGGAAAGATATTCCTTATTCATAGATTGGAAGATTTACTAATTTTAAGACAGCAATATTCTCCAAATTGATATACAGATTCAATACAATCTCTATCAAAATCCCAAGTTGTTTTTTGCAGAAATTGATAAGTTGATCCTAAAATTCATATGGAAATGCAAAAAAAAAAAAAAAAAAACCCACCACAGAACAGCCAAAACAATCATGAAAAAGAAGGACTCACACTTCCCGGTTTCAAAACTTAATACATACAAAAATAAATTCAAAATGGATGAAAGACCTAACTGGGAGACAGGAATGCATCAAAATCCTAGAGGAGAACACAGGCAACTACCTCTGTGACCTCGGCTGAAGCAACTTCTTGTCTTGTCTCCAGAGACAAGGGAAACAAAAGCAAAAAATGAACCATTGGGACTTCATCAAGATAAAGAGCTTTTGCACAACAAGGGAAACAATAAACAAAACTAAAAGGCAACTTATGGAATGGGAGAAGATATTCACAAATGACATATTAAAGGGCTAGGATCCAAAATCTATAAAGAACTTATCAAATTCAACACCCAAAAAACAAAAAATCCAGTAAAGAAATGGGCAGAAGACATGAACACACATTTCTCCAAAGAAGACATCCAAATGTCCAACAGACACATGAAAAAATGCTCCACATCACCTGGCATCAGGGAAATACAAATCAAAACCTCAATGAGATACCACCTCACACCAGTCAGAATGGCTAAAATTTGCAAGTCAGGAAACAACAGATGTTGGCAAGGATGCAGAGAAAGCGGAACCCTCCTACACTGTTGGTGGGAATGCAAGCTGGGGCAGCCACTCTGGAAAACAGTCTGGAGGTTCCTCAAAAAGTTGAAAATAGAGCTACCCTACCACCCAACAATTGCACTACTAGGGACTTACCCGAAAATACAAATGTAGTCATCCAAAGGGGAACTGCACCCCAATGTTTATAGCAGCAATGTCCACAACAGCCAAACTATGGAAAGAGCCCAGATGTCCATCGACAGATGAATGTATAAAGAAGATATGGTATATATATACAATGTAATACTACTCAGCCTTCAAAAAATATGAAATTTTTCTATTTGTAATGACATGAATGGAACTAGAGGATATTATGCTAAGCGAAATAAGTCAATCAGAGAAAGATAATTCCACTCATATGTGGAATTTAAGAAACAAACGAACAAAGGAGGGGAGAAGGAGTGAGGAAGGCAAACCAAAAACCAGTCTCAACTATAGAGAACAAATTGATGATTACCAGAGGGGAAGTGGGTGGGGGGAATTATAGGTGGGGGGTTAAATAGGTGATGGGGATTAAGGAGTGCACTTGCTGAGATGAGCACTGAGTGTTGTATGTAAGTGTTGAATTAGTATCATACTCTATGTTAGCTTACTCTAAATAAAAACTGGGGGAAAAAAGCCACAATAATCAAGACAGTGTGGCACTGGCATAAAGACAGACATACAGACCAAATGAATAGACTGATGTTCTAGAAAAAAAACCCATACATCTATGTCTACTTAATTTTCAACAAAGGTGCCAAAACAATTTGCTAGGGGAAAAATAGTCTTTTCAACAAATGGTGCAGAACAACTGGATATTCACATGCAAAAGCATGAAGTTGGAGCCCTCCTTCACACCATACAAAAATACTAACTCAATGTGGATCACAGACTTGAACATTCGGTAGAATTCACCAATGAAGCCATCTGGTCCTCACCTTTTCTTTGCTGGAAGTTTTTTGATTGCTGATTCAACCTCCATAGGAGTTACAGATCAGTTCAGATTTTCTATTTATTCGTGATTTAGTCTTGGTAGCTTGTATGTATCTAAGAATTTTTCCATTTCTTCTGGTTTATCCAGTTTGTTGGTGTAGAATTGTTGATGGTAGTCTCTTATGCTTCTTTTTATTACTGTAGCATCAGTTGTAATGTCCCCTTTCATATTTGATTTTGAGTCTTTTGTCTTTATTTCCTAATTAGTTTAGCCCAAGATTTTTCAATTTTATGTTTTCAAAAAATTCTTATTTTCATTCATTTTTTTATATTGTTTTTCTATTTTCTATCTCATTTATTTCTGCCCTAAACTTTGTTATTTTCTTTGTCCTGCTAACTGTGGGTTTAGTTTGTTCTTTTTCTAGCTTCTTGAGGTGTAAAGTTAGCTTGTTTGAGATCTTTCTTCCTAATGTATTCACTTACCACAATAAATTTCCATCTTAGTATTGTTTTGGTGTATGCCATAAGTTCTGTTATGTTGTATTTTTGTTTTCATTTGTCTCAGTATTTTCTAACTTCCTTTTTGATTTCTTCTTTGACCCATTGGTTGTTCAAGAATGTTCACTTAATTGCACATATTTGTGATTTTTCCAGTTTTCCTTCTGCTACTGATTTCTACCTTCACTCCATTGTGATCAGTAAAGATACTTGGTGTGATTTCAATAATTCTAAATTTGTTAAAACTTGTTTTGTGACCTAACATATGACCCGTCCTGGACAAAGTTCTGTGTGTGCTTGAGAAAAACAGGTATTCTTCTGCTGTTGAGTGGAATGCTCTGTATTTGTCTGTTAGGTCCATTTGCTGTATACTATTGTCCAAGTCCTCTGTGTCTGTATTGATCCTCTGTGGTCTTCTATCCATTACTAAAAGTGGGGTACAGAATTCTCTTACCCCCACAGTTACTACTGTCCATTTCTCCCTTCAGTTCTATGTTTATTTTATATACTTAAGTGCTCTGATGTTAAGTACATATATGTTTACAATTGTTATATCTTCCTGATGGATTGACCTTTTTATCATTGTATAATGTTCTTTGTCTCTTGTGACAGTGTTTGACTTAAAGTCTATTTTGTCTGATATAAGTATAGCTACCTATAGCAGCTAAGTGGCTCTCTTTTGGTTTCCATTTACATGAAATATATTTTTCCATCCCTTTACTTTTCTCAGTTTAAATTCTTGACTTGTAACAGAATGAGACATCCTCACTCTTGCCATGGCTCCATCTGAACCAAATACACTCAACTTGGGCTTATCTATGGCTCACTTTGGCCAGTGGGAGAAACAATGTGAGCAGAGCCTTAAAATGTGCTTGTGCAATTTGTGTTGATCTTACTCACTACAACTATCCACAATTAAAAGAGTATGCCTCAGTTGGCCTTTGATCCTTCAGAGTGGACCACATAATGAATACAGGTAGAACACACTTGAACCTGACTCAGCTTGCAGCCAAGCCTAGCATACGAATGGCCTAAATGCTTTCATAAATCACCCAGGCAAGCCCAGTGACAAATCACTCAAAGATCTATTAAGATCTTGTGATGCAGTAGTTTTGGTAGCAATAGCAGAGACAGAGAACAATCCATGGCAGGGTGGGAGGGAGCAGGGGGGAGAGGGGCAAAACCATGAATAAGTATTTCACACAGAAATTTAGGAAAAGTTTTTCTTGTTAGTAATCAGGGAAATTAAGAATAAAACCACAATGAGATACCAATTCATGACCATAAGAGTGTCAAAAATGTAAAACTCTGACAATACCAGATGTTGGCAAGGGTGAGGAGCAATGGGAACTCTCACACTCTGCAGATTAACCACTGAAAAACAACTGAAGTTTTGTTGAAGTTTAAGATGTTCCAGCAAATCCTATGACCCCAGAACTCTAGCAATTGTACTCCATTAGGAGGTAAGTTTATATTAATGGGGGAGAAAAGACTGGGAACCATCCAAATATCTATCAACAGGAATCTGAAAAAATAACTTGTGTTATATTCACACAATGTAACATTGCATGATGAAAATGAATCAGCTGCAACTACATATGCAAGAACATAATTAGCAATAACATTGGATAAACAAAGAAAACCAAAAGACTGCATACTACATTTTTAAAACACAAAACCAAGCAAAAGCACTCAATATGTGCCTTAGAGATACATTATGTAGCAAATTATTTTGAAGAAGCAAGGAAATGATAAACATAAAATGCAGCAAAGGAGTTGGAGAGGAAAATTAACAGCACTGTAATGTTTTCATTCTTAAGCTGGATATTAGCTTCATAGGTATATATTTTTCTATTATGCTTCATAACTGACACATAATATATGTTGTTTTTGTGGGGCGCCTGGATGGTGTAGTTGGTTAAGTGGCTGATTCTTGGTTTTGGCTCAGGTCTTCATCTCAGGATCGTGAGATGGAGCCCCACATGGGGCTCTGCACTCAGAGCAGAGTCTGCTTAAAAGATTCTCTTTCCCTCTGCCCCTCACACCCGCACACACTCGCTCACTCTAATAAATAAATCTTAAAATATGTTGTTTTTGTATATATATCACGGCAAAAGATTTTTTTAGTCATTTTATTTTTTTAAAAAGATTTTTATTTATTTATTTATTTGACAGAGAGAGAGAGCACAAGCAGGGGGAGCGGCAGGCGGAGGGAAAGGGAGAAGCAGGCTCCCAGCTGAGCAGGGAGCTCAATGTGGGGCTCGATCCCAAGACCCTGGGATCATGACCTGAGCCGAAGGCAGACGCTTAACCGACTGAGCCACCCAGGCACCCCTTTTTAGTCATTTTAAGTCATCCAAGATAAGGAGAGAAAAGCTGACAGAGGTTATAAAAAAAAAATGGACATAGCACTTTCTTCTAATTAAACAATCCATTTTTCTTATTGCTAAATCCCTTTTTTTTTTTCATCAAGACTTGCTGCCTTTTTCTCTTATGTTTGGGGAAAAAAAGTCTCACTAGACCTTTTCTGGACATGTACTGAGTGCAGTCAGCCAGGGGCAGATAGTCCAGGAACATGTGTTACTCCTACCTGCCTTCATTAGACCAGGCTACTCTCAAAGAAGGAGGAGAACCAGGGGTGTTAACTGAACCAGGGGTGTTAGCCTCCTCCATGCTGCTTGTCAGACCCAGGGCATAAGCTGAACCCCAGCATTTCTAGTTGCACTGAGTGAAATCTCAGCAGGGAAAAAAGATAGGGATGTAAATCACAAGTCCCAGAGAAACAATCTGGTTCTCCTAAGCAAAAAGGCATTTACTGGAAGAACAACCAGAGCTCAGAAATTTAATGTTCTATGGCAGGATCGGATAGAAACAAAGAAATGCATATTAAAAATAAATATCCTCTTACACCCAGTAATGTGACTGGCAAGGACTTATCAAGTTGTAGAGAGAATGTGAAGCAGCAGGAATTCTCACATATTGCTGAAGTGTAAACTGACATAACTACCAACTGGACCCAAATGTTTCCAGATACACAGGAAAACTCTGGCACAGGTGTGAAAAGAACATGTTTACTGTGACACAGTCTGTAATAAAAAATTAATAATACTCCAAATACTCATTAATAGGAAAATAAATGAGTAACTCAGTAATATATTTTAAAAGGGAATACTATACAGCATTTAAAAATAAATGAGCTAAATATATATCTCATCACAGATAAATCTCTAAAATACATTTGAACAAAAAGATCAAGTTGCAGGATGATATATATACCGTAGACCCATCTATGTAATGTCTGCTTAACAGATACATAGATGTCTATTCAAAATATAAGAACATGACTGAGGATGATACTTGAGGCAAACTCAAGTTTCTTCCTTTCTATGTAACAAATCTAGTTTCTTCTGCCAGCCTTATAATTCTTCTAACTGGAAAAATCTTTTGCAGTTACTAAGCATATAACTAAATTTTAAAAATATATTTATGTGTGTGTTTGTGTCTTTGTGCCCTGTGCAATTTCCACTATGTGAAAGACAATATACTAGGAAATACAGATATGCAAAATAAGTAAGTGACTTCTGGTCAAGATGGGAAATACAACAGATACAGGGAAAAAAATACATTGGGAAAACATAACAAAAATGTTTGTATTATACAACTGAGCTCTAGATCATTAAAAGAGGGAAATCTTCAGATGCCAGAAACAAAGATAAAACTGAGGAAATGAAACCAGATATACAAATTAGGAGCTTTGATTTTTATTCCCATCAGCGGGTAAGAACTAAAACCATAAGCTGCAAGCATGGTTATAAGAAGAGGGTCACCTTCACTAAAACATTGGTGGAAAAATAATCACCAAGAAATCAGAAACACAAACCTGTACTACACATAGGTATGGGGCTCCACTCCCCCCATCCAGAAAGCGCAGATCAGTGACAGTGACAGCAATATCTCACCCACCAAAGACACTCTCAGAACTCACAAGAAACTCTCCCTGAACATGAACTCATAGCCTAAAACTACAGACTACACAAGGAAACCCGTAAGAGTCAGCAAAAGCAACCAAGAAGAATTAACACTTTGGAAGTCTTCATAATAGAAAAAGACAAGAAGGACTTAAATATAAGAATGTATAAACTCTTGAAGAAATAAATGACAATACTGACTCCTTAAGACAAGAATATAACATTGTTCGGGGCGCCTGGGTGGCTCAGATGGTTAAGCGTCTGCCTTCGGCTCGGGTCATGATCCCGGGGTCCCAGGATCGAGCCCCACATCGGGCTCCCTGCTCGGCGGGAAGCCTGCTTCTCCCTCTCCCACTCCCCCTGCTTGTGTCCCCTCTCTCTCTGTCGCTCTCTCTCTGTCAAATAAATAAATAAAATCTTTAAAAAAAAAAAAAAGAATATAACATTGTTCAATTTTTTTAAAAAAAGCAGATTTCAGGGGTGCCTGGGTGACTCAGTCGTTAAGCATCTGCCTTCGGCTTGGGTCGTGATCTCAAGGTCCTGGGATCGAGCTCTGCATCGGGCTCCCTGCTCAGCGGGGAGTCTGCTTCTCCCTCTCCCTCTGCTGCCCCCCCTGCTTGTGCTTTCTCTGTGTCTGTCTCTCTCTGTCAAATAAATAAATAAAAATTCTTTAAAAGAAAAAGCAGATTTCAAAAATAAATAGAAAATATAGACATGAAATGCAGAATATGGTATGAAAGCTATGTTAAATAAGTATACTTTTTATTTTTTTTTTTTTAAGATTTTATTTATTTATTTGACAGAGAGAGACACAGCGAGAGAGGGAACACAAGCAGGGGGAGTGGGAGAGGGAGAAGCAGGCTCCCCACCAAGCAGGGAGCCCGATGTGGGACTCGATCCCAGGACCCTGGGACCATGACCTGAGCCGAAGGCAGTTGCTTAACAACTGAGCCACCCAGGCGCCCAAATAAGTATACTTTTTAGAAGTGAAAACTGGTAAACTGGAATCCAGAGCTAAGATAATCACCTAGAATAATAAGCACAGGAAGAGCATGTACTAAAAATAATGAAAGAGAAGAGATACAGAGGATAACGTGAGAGGCCCCAACATATATCTAACAGATCTAGAAGGAGAGACTAAGAAAAAAATTTAAAGAGTCAAAATATTTAAAAGGCAGGATCAAGTACAGTCCTTACCCTCCAGGAGCTCACAGTGCAGCAGAAAACTTACTGGCCTATGTTCTCAGAGCTGAAAATAGCACCTGGGACTCTGACGCCCAGGGAAGGACTCTTCCAATCTTGACACCCTGCCTCCATAGCATGTCATCATCTAGTCCCCCTTCAGACTTGATTGACATCATTTTGAAGTGGGGAAGTACTATTACCCTACAAGCCTGAGAGAGTCAGAGCTGAGGTGAGGGATCTACTCCCCCGGATCGAGTTCCAGATTCACTACTGTAGTTTTTACTTTCCCTACTTGTTCACATAAGCCAACTAGATTACATGTGCTGTAGACCACCGGCTTCTACTTAATAGTGCCAGCAAAGAGAATCCATTGTTTTGGCTAACCCAACATCCTCCTTCTTTGTCCAGCTACTTGACTTTTACTTTGGGAAGCCTCACTCTGAGTCCACATAGTTCCAGAGTAGGAAGGTAATCCAGGAAGGTTAAAAAAGGGCCAACCCGATAAAATCCACCCTCTTGGCCACAGTAAGTGCTTCTAAATAGACATGCAAATTAAGAAGACCAAAGAGATCTGGTTCTAGGACTCTGACTGGAAATACTGGGCAAACAAACCTTTCTTCTGAGATTGTTAAATTACTAGAAGCTAAGTGTGGAGCTGTAGAGGCCAAGTAAAAGACAGCTTCACTGAGAGCAGCACAGAGGAAGGCAGAAGCAAATGGTGAGAGTGATAAGCCCCTGGATCCAGCCATACCTGATCCAATGCCACACCAGGACTTATTACTTTTATGAGCTAATCATTTCCCTTTTCTGCTTAAGCCAATTTGAATTGGATTTCTGTCATTTGCAACTAAGAGTCAGGCTAATAAAAATTTTAGTAGCGAAGAAGCAGCAGTGGCAGCAGCAATATCAAGAGGACAGCTGCTCTCTAAATAGTCCCCCACTTTAGAACACTGAGAACGATTTGGTTGTAATCAAACTCAGTAACCAAATCTTACTCTGTGAGTCTAATTTTCATTTTATAATGTCTTCATGCTCTTCCAACCACCTTCAAAGACTTCACAAAATTATAAGCAACAATTTCAAAACAAAATGATTGTTAATTATTTGAAATTTTTAAAAATATGACATTCAGAATTTTAGGGAAATTAAGAAATGGCACAAAATAACAGTATCGTTTAAAGCTTTAAAAGAGTAGGAATCAATAATAATGATAATGATTGGGTTCTGGAAGATGTAGAAGCAATAGTAGGGGAGATTTTGGTTCACCAAACCAACAAAGCACCTAACTGTTTATGAATAAGACATGAGCATGTAGGGGAAGGACAAGGGTGGGGTGGGGAGTGATGTTCACATATGTGGTTATGTAACTTGGAGAACAACTCCAGCTATATGAGAAGAGACTACAAAAATCTCTCAGGCAAATCAATGGAAACAACACATCTTTTTTCTGTCATCCACTTTCAGAGTCTCTAGTGCCTCTTTATGTTCCTAGTCACTCAATAATGTTAAAATGATCTTCCCATAAGCACCAAATATCAAATAATAATGTCAAGCAGTGTGCTAAATTCATCCATTCTCTCCATACTGTCTGCCTGAAAACATGTATATCTGTGGCCAGAGATACAGGACATGTCACGTACAGGGTATTAAGTGGCCGTAATATATAATAATGTCTGCCATATTGACAAAATGACAAAACCCAGCTTGCCCAACTTAACAAATCTGAAATCAGGATGGTCGTGCAGTTCTGCCAGCCAGGTAGCAGTTCTTATGTAATTATCACTGCCTGCTATGCACAGACCTGGCTGTGCCTCCTGGGGGCTAGATAGAACGACATCCCTTTGATGCTCTGGTCAACAAACCACTTGCAGATCATTTGAAGAAAGAATACTGAGCCTTTGTTGTTGTCAGATAAACCATCTGATGATACCATCAAAATGCACAGAATGTATGCCAACAGCCTGGAAGAAATCCCATAGACAATATTGATACATTCTTTTAAGAAATGATTCAACATTAGCACTCCTGAGGGCACAGAGGCTGATACTGTGTGGGAAAACACAGATGATGATGAGTGAGTCACAGTGATTCAGTGGAGTTGTACTCTGAAGGTGATTAAGTTTAGAAAAGCCCAATCCAAAATATTAAACTAATACTTTCCTTTTTGAATATGTACAGGAGTGATAAATAATAGAAGTATATGTTTAAGTAAGTACAACAGAGTTCTTTCAACAAAATATGAATTCTTAGTGATATGAAAACACCATATAACTGTTTAATTGACATCGCTTTTTCATATATTGGCACTTAAAATAATGGAATGACTTAAAATCAATAGTGCCTTTTACTAGATGAAATGCAGTGATTTGTACCTATACAAGAGTCATATGCAGCAAATCTACCTTCTGGTTTGTGGAAGGTATACTTTGTTCTGGGGTAAGGAGATGTGTGATTCCCAAGAAGATATGGGCTGATTTCTTTATAATACTGCTCATGTAATTTAACTCTCTATTCACATTATGTCTTTGTATCTCTGCTCTGCCAAATCTGTGCTTGGAGTTAAATAAGATCATTTCATTTATTTCTAAAATGTCCCCTTTTGTATATTGTCAAATCACTGAAAGGAAAATACAACCCCAATAACACTAAAAAAGCATGTACTAATACCTCTCCTAAACCATTAAGGTTTTACTTTTGTCTCTCCAAAATCTTTCTAAGGTATCAAGGCTCTCAGAAATCAATTTCTCTCTTAGAGATAAAAATAATATGCTCTCACAGCATACTAATTATATGAGTATTGGAGTTTTGTGACTGCTCTAAAATCAATAGGAATTTACAAACTAAAAATAATTCATTTTCTTTACTTTAATGACAAGCCCTAAAGATCCCCTATCAACTTTGAATTATTCTTCCAAAGGCCATATATAGTCATTCTTTAATTTCTAATACTTAGCTTTCATTTATTAAGTCAAATTTAGTAGTTAAAGACTTAAATTGCAATCATAGGTCAGACCTATGATATCATGTGCTTCTAAAAGCCATTAATTTTTGCAAATAAACATTTATTGAGGACATCCAAGTAGAATTAAATGCTCAATAGCAAACTAATACTTCCTTGAATAATATCAAGAAAAGCTAATAAAATACTAAACTGATAAAGGCATCAGAGAGATATGAAAGTAATGAGAACTAGAAAAGCTAAAATTAAAAAGAGAAAGAAAGAAAAACTCAGGAAGGTGAGTAGTTGATCTTCATCAACACTTTCCTGGTTATACCTGCCCATGTGAAGGATCAGGATAGAGCTTATGGGATCTTGTGAGGGCTACAGGGTCAAAATCAAAGACTTGAAGGTCCTCAAACATTTGACTCATTTTACTCTGATATATAGCAAGGTGAAAAGTGAAAAAGCTAAGCCATAAGCATCTATAAGCAATGTAGAGTTTTCTAAAGTCTCACAGTACTGTGCAAACAAAGATCAGAATTGAAGACTCTGAAGAAAAAGTAAACACAACACAGTCTCAGTTAAAGTCCTTGAGGGGTGCCCCTAAGGAACAGGGACCATCCAGAGGTAGACTGAGATTTATGAAACTGTGATCCAACTTCAGCTCAGCTAGATTAAGGTGATCAATCTTCAATTTTTCTGCCTTGCAGAGAAAAGAGTAACCCTTCTCTAGAATAAGATAATAGCCATTTATAACATCTAGAGCCTCTATGACTTTTTACACACAATGCCTGGCATTCAATCAAAAATTACTATGCATGATAAGAGATAATTTGACCAAAACCCACAATAAACCCATTGATAATACAGATATTAAAGCTAATAGCCAAGGATTTTAAAATAACTAAGATTAATTATGTTCAAAAATATTAAGGAAAAGATGTGAAAATAGATGTAAAGATGGAGAGTGTCACCAGATATTTGGAATATATAGAAAGAACCAAATGAAAATTCTAGAACTAAACAATACACTATATGAAGTGCACTGACAGATGGGTTTAACAGCTGATTGATACTGCAGTAATCTGATGACAAGTCAGCAGAAAGCATCCAAACTGAAGCAAAAGAAAGGAAGAATGGGAAACATAGAAAAAAGATCATAAAAGATGTGTTGGACACAGTTTAAACATGTAAAATGTCACTGGGTCCCAAAAAGGAAAAGAGAGAACTAAGCAAAAAGCAATGTTCAAAGAGAAAATTGCCAAAAATGTTCCAAAACTGATGAAAGACATCAAGCTACAGGTTCTACCCCAATCCTTCCAAGAAATCAAATCATTAGGGCTAAAGAAGATCTGAATAATACAATTAACAAATATGACCATGCACAGAAAACACACCAACAAAAATAATATAAGAATTCATTTCAAAAGCACATGGAATATTTACCAAAACTAACTATATGTTCAGCCATAAAGCAAATTTCAAGTAATCATAATACTCAGAATATATTCTCTGAACACAGTGGAATTAAGTAATAAATATTTAATGAGAAAATCCTCAACTACCTGGAAATTGAGAAGTACACTTCAAATAGTCCATTGACTAAAGAATATATCACAACAGAAATTTGAAAATATTTTTAAATGAATGATAATTAAGATATGACATATCAGAATTTGTGAGATACACCTAAAATGGGTGCTTAGAATGAAATTACAGCCTTAAATGAACTATCAAGAAGCTAGAAAAATAAAAGAAAATCAAACCCAAAGAAAGCAGAAGGAAGGAAAATTTTTAAAAAGAGAAAAAAATCAGGGCGCCTGGGTGGCTCAGTCAGTTAAGTCTGCCTTCGGCTCTGGTCATGATCCCAGGGTCCTGGTATTGAAAACACATTGGCTCCCTGCTCAGTGGGGAGCCTGCTTCTTCCTGTTCCTCTGCTGCTCCACTGCTTGTGCTTTCTCTCGTTCTCTCTCATGCTCTCTGTCAAATAAATAAAATCTTTAAAAAGAAAGGAAGGAAGGAAGGAGGGAAGGGAGGAAGGGAGGAAGAGAGGGAGAGAGGGAGAGAGGGAGAGAGGGAGAGAGGGAGAGAGGGAGAGAGGGAGGAAGGGAGGAAGGGAGGAAAGGAGAAGGGAGAAAGGTAGGTAGGAAGGAAGGAAGGAAGGAAGGAAGGAAGGGAAAAAATTAGCAAAATAGAAAACAAATGTACAACAGAAAAACTCAACAAAACCAAAAGTTTATTTCTTTGAAAAGATTAACAAAAGTGATAACCTCAAACAAGACTGATAAAGAAAAATAAAATAAAACCAGAAAATACAAATTGACAATACGAGGTGGAGATAAGGAAAAATGCCTACTAAGTTTACAGATGTTAATAAGATAATAAAACACTTCACAAATAACTTTTCACTAATAAGTTTGACAATTTAAATGAAAAGAATAAACTGCTTAAAAAGAAAACACATTCAGTTAAATCAAGGAAAAATTTAAAATCTGAATACTAATTTCCCTAGAAAATAAAATGTATCCCTTATTAAAACCTGCCTACAAAGGAAGCTCCAAGCCCAGATCCCTTCACTGGTGAATTCTTCCAATTATTTAAGGAAAAAATAACACAAAGCTCACATAATCTCTTCCAGAGAATAGAAAAGAATTAACCCTCTCAATCTATTTTCAGAGGCCAAAAACAAACAAAATAAAACAAAAACCAATAGTATCAAAACCTGACAAAGACAATACAAGAAAAGAAAATTACAAACTCATCTTTTACGAGTACGGGTGCAAACATCCTTTTTAAAAGGGAGAAATATTCCATTGTATATATGAACCACATCTTCTTTACCAAAGGATATCCAGTGCATAAAGAAGATATGGTTCATATATACAATGGAATATTACTCAGCCATCAGAAAGGATGAATACCCACCATTTACATCAACATGGATGGACCTGGAGGGGATTATGCTAAGTGAAGTAAGTCAAGCAGAGAAAAATAAGTATCATATGGATTCACTCATATGTGGAACATAAGGAATAGTGCAGAGGACCACAGGGGAAGGGAGGGACAACTGAATGGGAAGAAATCAGATAGGGAGACAAACCATGAAAGACTCTGGACTCTGGGAAACAAACTGAGGGTTACAGAAGGGAGTGGGGTGGGGGGATTGGGTAAGCAGATGATGGGTATTAAGGAGGGCACGTGTTGTGATGAGCATTGGGTATTACATGCAACTAATAATCACTGAACACTACATCAAAAACTTATGATGTACTATATGTTGGCTAATTAAACATAATAATAAAAAATAATTTTTTTAAAAAGGGAGAAAAAATTATATGATTATCTCAATAGATACAAAAAGAAGCAACTGACATTCAACACCAATTCATGATTGAAAAAAAAACTTATCAAACTAGGAATATAAGTGTCTAATTCTGACAAATATTATCTATAGTAAATCTTAAACATCATACATATAGGGTCAACTATACTTCAATTAAAAAAAAGACACAGAATAAAAAAAGTCATACCTAATGGTGAATTACTGAAAGCTTTCCTCCTAAGAGAGCAAAGAAGACAGATGCCCACTAGCATTTCTATTAGTATTACACTAGATAACCTAACTAGTGTGATAATGCAAGAAAAAGAAATAAAAAGTGTTAAGGACTGGAAAGGAAGAAAATAAAACCCTCATTATATGCAGACAACATAATTCCAAAGACCAAAAAATCCAAGAGAATCAACTAACTACTAGAAATAAGTGAATTTACCAAGATTGCTGGGTACAAATCAATGTAAGAAATCAATTTTGTTTCTATAAATCAGCAATAAAATTTTTAAAATTAAATGTTTAAAGGTCACTTAGAGTGGTATTAATATTAAAAATCTAATACTAAATCTAACAAACGATGACTGAGACCTCTACACTGAAAACTATATAACATTATTGAAAATAAATTTTTTAACACTCAAGTAAAGAAAAAACATACCATATACAACTGACCCTCAAACAACACGTTTGAACTGCATGAGTCCACTTATACCTGGATTTTTTCCAGGAAATACATTATAGCCCTATAAATGTACTTTCTCTTCCTTATGATTTTCTTAATAACATTTTCTTTTCTCTTGCCTTATTGTAAAAATACAGTACATAATACATATAATATACAAAATATGTGTTAACTTTATCGGTAAGGCTTCTGGTCAACAGTAAGCTATCAGTAGTTAAGTTTTTGAAAAGTCCCAAAGTTATATGTGGATTTTCTTTTTTTTTTTATTATGTTATGTTAATCACCATACATTACATCATTAGTTTTTGATGCGTTCCATGATTCGTTGTTTGTGTATAACACCCAGTGCTCCATGCCGTACATGCCCTCTTTAATACCCATCACCAGGCTAACTCATCTTCCCACCCCCCTCCCCTCTAGAACCCTCAGTTTGTTTCTCAGAGTCCATAGTCTCTCATGGTTTGTCTCCCCCTCCGATTTTCCCCCCTTCATTCTTCCCTTCCTGCTATCTTCTTCTTCTTTTTTTTTTAACATATAATGTATTATTTGTTTCAGAGGTACAGGTCTGTGATTCAACAGTCTTACACAATTCACAGCAGATTTGTGGATTTTCAACTGCATGGGGGGCTGGTGCACCTACCCCTTGCACTGTTCAAGGGTTAACTGTACATGGAATGGAAAGTTCTATATTGAAAAGATAACAATTCTCCCTAAAGCAATCTACACATTCAATACACTCTATTTAAATCCTAATATGTGTGGTCTTTCTTAAAAAGAAACTGATGAAATGATCCTAACATTTATATAAAAATGCAGAGGGCTAAGAATAAGAAGAACAAATCTAGGGGCACGTGGGTGGCTCAGTGAGTTAAGCATCCAACTCTTGATTTCGGCTCAGGTCACGATCTCAGGGTTGTGAGACAAAGCCCTGTTTTGGGCTCTATGCCAGGATTCTCTCTCTCCCTCTCTCTCTGCCCCTCTCCCCACCTTCTCCCTTTCTTAAAAAAACAAGACGAACAAATCTAGAAATTTACAGTACCATATATCAAGACATTCTAAAGCTACAGTGTAAAATATGGCAGCCAACATCAATAGAAAGATAAACAGGCAAAAAAAAAAAAAACGAAAGATAAACAGGCACCAGCACAGAGATCAAAGAGTTCAAAAACAGACACAATTTATGACAAAGGTGACACAATTTTAAGAAAGGAACTGCAATAGCACATACAATAGGGAAAGAATGGTCTTCATCACTGGATATTCATGTTGTATAAAAAGAATCTTGATCTCTACCTCACCCATACACCAGAAGGAATTCCAGATGTACTACAGATCTAGGTAAGTAATTAAAGTAAAATAATTAAGGTTTTAGAAAAATTAATGGGAAATATCTTCATGACTTTAGGTAAAGATTCTTTAAACAGTACACAAAAAGGGACCAACCATAAAGGAAAAAGGTACATATACTAGACTATCTAGAATACCTGTTCTTTAAAATGCCCTGTTAAGAAAGTGAAAAGGCAATCCAAAGAGCAAGAGAAGGTATCTGCAACATATATGTGAAACTGAAGTCTCATCCAGAAAATACCAAGAATTCCTACAAATCAGTAAGAAAACAGCAATCAGTAGAAAAGTGGCCAAAAGCTTTGAATGGGCACTTCACAAAGGAAGATATACAAATGGCCAGTAAACGTGTGAAAAGATGCTTAACTTCAGTAGTCATCAGGGGAATTCAAATTAAAATCACAAAGTACTACCACCATTCAGCCACCAAAACGGTTAAAATTAACAATAAAAGAACACCAAGTCGTAGATAAGACGTGGAGCAATTAGAGTTCTCATTTACTACTAGTGGGCATGTAAATAAGTACAACTATTTAGAAAACCATCTGGAAGTAACTAAGCCTGATCGTATACATCTCCTGTTAACTAGCAATTCTACTCCTAGGTATATATCCAACAAAAATGAATATATTAATCCAAGGACATGTACAAGAATGTCGTCCACAGCAGCACTATTCCTAATATCTCAAACTGAAAATAAGCAAAATGTCCATTTATAGGAGAATGAATAAACTGTGGTATATTCATACAATAGAGTAATACATAAATTCGTTTTAAAACTACTGATACATAAAATAACACCGATGACTCTCACAGATAATACACTAAGCAAAAGGAGACAGACACAAAAGAATACATACTGTCTGACTGATTGATATAAGCTCAAGACGAGGCAGAATTAACTTACGGAAAATAATCATTATTGTTGAGATGAAGCACTGAGGGGAGTGACTGGCAGGGCAAGAGTGGGGAGGCATCTGCAGTCCTGGTAATGCAGCCAGCACACAGAGGTGCAAGAGCCCTTGGGTGCTAGTGTTCATAATGTACCCACTTTATAAAAATCTATTGAGCTGTATTCTTATGATATGTAAACTTTTTTGTGTTTTGTAGTTCAATAAAAAATTTACTTGAGAGTATACTGATTCAACAAATGGTCCTGGGAAAACTAGATATCCACATGCAAAAGAATGAAGTTTTTCCCTTACCTTACACCATATATAAACATTAGCTCAAAATGGATGGAAGACTTAAATGTAACAATTTAAACTATAAAACTCTACAGGTGAAAAGCTTCATGACATTGGATTTGGCAATAACTGATAGAAAAAATAGATAAATTGGCCTTTGTCAAATTAAAAACTTTTGTGCATCAGGGGACACCATCAAGAGAGTGAAAAGACAACCTGTAGAAAGGAGAAAATATCTACAAATCATATATCTAATAAGGAATAATATCCAGAATACATAAAGAACTCATAAAACTCAACAATGACAAAAAAATTTTAAATGGGCAAAGGACTTGAATAGACATTTTTTCAAAGAATGTATAATAATGGGGTGCCTGGGTGGCTCAGATGGTTAAGCATCTGCCTTTGGCTCAGGTCATGATCTCAGGGTCCTGGGATTGAGTCCCACATCAGGCTCCCTGCTCCCTGGGGAGGCTGCTTCTCCCTCTGCCAATCTCTCTCTCTCTCTCTCTCTCTCTCTCTCTGTCTCTCTCTCTGTTTCTCTCTTTGTCTCTCATGAATAAATAAACAAAATCTTTCAGAAAAAAAGAATATATAATAATGGTCAATAGGCATATGAAAACATGTTCAATATGACTTATCATTAGGTAAATACATATCAAAACCACAATGGGATGCACTCCATACCCAGTAGGATGACTATTATAAAAAAAAATACAGAGCATAATAAATATTGGCAAGGATATGGTGAAACTGGAATCTTTGTACATTACTGGTATGAATATAAAATGATGTAGCCACTATAGGAAACAGTATGGAGGTTCCTCAAAACATTAAACATAGTTACCTTATGATCCAGCAATCCATTTCTAGGAATATACCCGAAAGAAATGAAAGCAGAGGACCGAACAGAAATTTGGGCATCAATGTTCACAGCAACATTATTCACGGTAGCTATAAGATGGAAACAACCCAAATGTCCACTGACAGATGCATGAATAAACAAAATGTGATATATACAGACAATGGAGTAACATTCAGTCTTAAAAAGAAGTGAAATTCTGGCACATGCCACAACACTATTGAACCTTGAAAACTATGCCAAATGAAATAAACCAGATTTAAAAATATTGTATGATTTCACTTATATGAGGTACCTATTAATTGTCAAGTTTATAGAGATAGAAAATACAATGATGGTGGCCAGGAGCTGGAGAAGAAAGTAATGAGGAGTTACTGTTTAATGAGTATAATGTTTCAGTTCGGGATAATGAAAAAGTTCCAAAGATGGATGGTGGTGGTGGTTGCACAACAATGTGAATATAATTAATGCCACTGAATTATACACTTAAAATGGTTCAAATGATTAATTTCATGTTATGCATATTCTACCAAAATTTTTCGAGTTGATTTTTTAAGTTTATTGAGCATGTATTATTTTCCAATCATTGTACTAATTGATGAAATTACAAGTGAATTTTTATTCCTTTATTCCATTCCTCCTAATTACTCAAAAAGGGGTCATTCTAAGCATTCTCTTCCAAATCTCTTAAAATCCAGAGCACCCACCCACTTATAGCTCAAAACCAAGGATCCCAAAATACCATGATCATTCCTTCTTAGTAATTCTATCCTTTTATCTAAATCAAATATGTTCAACCTGATGGGTCAAATCTTTGGTTCAGATTATATCTATTACTTAATGCATTCACTCCATTCCACAAGCAGGCACTTAATAAATTTAAAATATTACTATTCATTCAAAATTTGTTAAGAGCCTATTATGATAAAGAAGAAGGTAAATATTCTCACATTAACTAAGAAAACTTCCATATCATATGTTCTATCTTCTGATCTGGAAAATAAAAGTGGTTGGTAAGATTATTATGAACTCTACTGGGACTAGTTGTCATTTATCTTTCCCTAACATCTAGATAATTTCCAACTTTATGAATCTTGCCTTCCCCAAACCAAAGGCTGGAAAGCCTTGAGCCACAGACTGCCTTGAAAGTAGAATATAGGCAGTGACCTCACTTCTTCCAACAAAATGGAAAGGGAAGCTATATTATGGTTGATAAAATTTCTCCAGCTGTTCCCTACCTTTCCTATGTGCTGAAGACTTAAAGAAAAGAAGATAGTTGCTAGCCTCAAAGCTGGAAGAAACTGAAACAGGCTTCTTTCAGGTACTTCAAACTGTCAAAAATATTTTACTTCTTAGGTTTCATTTTCTCCTAAATTAGTCTTCATACCTTCCTAAAGAATAGTTATATTATCATACAGAGTTTATATAAATTCTTACTTTAAAATCCAAATACAGTTGACTCTTGAACAAGACAAAGGTTAGAGGTTCCAACCCCTTGCAGTCGAAAATCCACAAAAGTTTTTGACTCCTCAAAAACTTAACCACTAATGGCCTACTGTTGCCTGGAAGTCTTATCAATAACCTAAACAGTTGTTTAATATATATTTCATATGTTATTTGTATTCTACAGTGTATTCTTACAAAAAAGTAAGCTATAGAAAAGAAAATGTTAAGAAAGCCATAAGGAAGATAAAATACATTTACAGTACTGCACTGTGTTTATCAAAAAAATCCAGGTAGGCCTGTACAGTTCAAAGGCATGTTGTTCAAGGGTCAACTGTGCCCCCAGTGAACTTCTAGAATAAATTAAATGAACAAAATCATGGTTTATCAATACACTGAACTGAAACATATGTAGATTATGTTACTACAAAATACAACTTAACGCAGAATCTTTTTAAAGGGGCACATTCTGTTTCCTAGGCTTTCCACATATTTCACCTGATAAATACATACTTGAAAAATTAGGTTGGAAAACATACTGGCTCACTGCCATTGACATAACTCATAGTAAGATACAAATCAACAAAACCGACTGTTTATGAGGTAGTTCTAAAACCTCAGCTTTCAAAAGACCATGATTAAAGCAAAAAACCTATGCATATTTGTTTGCTGCTAATCACGTATGCATTCCACTCATTATTTTCAATAAGCACTCTTACTACAGAATTTTTATAGTATGCATGATGAGGAAAGAATTCTATGGACTTTGGTTAAGCAGATGTGATGAAATAAAAGGTACAAAAATATGAGTGGCATGGGCTTTTTAAAATGAATTCTGTCAAGAGCACACAAAGCACATTTCTCAACAGATTTTTAATAAATTAACTCCTTAGTCACTCAAATGTTTTCAATAGCATTAGGATAACACAAGGATATTTGTAGGTTATTTTTTTTCTTTTAAGCCCAAAAGCCAAAGTGCTAGGTAAGCATAACCTCCTTCCATTTTGTCTACAGAGCACCTCAGAACTCAAAAGGGAGGGCTATTATAAAGAAGATTACCCACAGGCACAATCCACCAACTAGAAACAACTATCTGAATGTAAAAGGTCTGGAAATGGAATAGTTCTAAAGAATTATCATTTGATGAAATTTAAGAACATAGGGCTAGTTCAAATAAATTAATCTCAGTGAGTTAAAAACCTTTCAATGGTATTCAGGTCAACTCCTGCAATATAAAAACTCCATTAACTTACATCATGCACGCCTAAACACTGAGCTACATAAAGGTAAACTTCATTAGCCCTATCTTACCTTAATTTGAATTATTTTTTCTTAATCCAAATTTATAACGACCAAAGCAGTGAGAGCTTATGCTAGGGCTATGTGCATGCACAGCAATTCATCAGGATTTGCCTGATTCATCCCCAGTGGGGTCAGCCACTCCCATTTCTATGGGACCACAATCTAAGTCCACACTAGTTAGTAGCAGGCTTGGGGCCTCCCAGGCTCCTCCACTGTCTGGTCCCTGGGTCACAGCTCTCCAAAAGCCCTGAATTGCCATTCTTTTTACTTCACCCTCATGCACCATCTGCTTGAAGCTCTCCTAGTTACCGATAAAAGCCACATGAGTCATTTGGACTTTCTGTGTCTATACATTTTAAATCCAAACTAGTTTTGTGTTTGCACAGGACCTGGGGCAAGATGACATTTACACTCCAAAGAATGCCTTGGGGAAGCAGAGGATACTACTCCTACTCATAAGGAAGCCAAAGGCCAACCTCAGAGAGAGGATGGGAATCAACATACTTCCAAACTCTGTATGTACTACAACTTAATTATCTGTGTGCACATCCTCGCATATGGATATTTTCTCTGATTTTCTAGATCAATCTAAATATATTTGACTTTGGCTGTGCCTCAAAGCACTATCTTATCAAATTAGTTCCCATTTAAAACTTCCATTTTGGCCTGCTTAAGTCTATCCCCAAAAATGTAATTAAGAAACCTCATTTTTCTTAAACAGAAATGGTGATGACAGGCTAGAGTCTTTGACACTACTTTATATTTTGTTATTTTCTTGTCAAACCTTTGAACATCATGTGAAATGCCTAAGTTTGTATCGAATGGAACTGCATGAGAGAATGTTTAGTAATATGTAAAAGTACTAAACAAGAAATCCTGAGCAGTGAGATAAGTAGTACCTTCTTTTCCATTCTGCATCTCATTTAACTTTGCTATCTTTTCTGTTAAACCATCCCCCCCCAAACAATGAACTATTCTAATTCCAGACAGTGAAGATTTGAGAGAAAAAAAAAAAGAGAGAGAGAGAGAGATTGCTCTTCTTCTCAATATGAATGCAGGAGTACTCCAAATGCTGATTGCCTGATTTTAAATTGCCATTATCAAAATGCTATAAAGCAATTGTGAAACTTCCTTTCAACTAGCGGGCCCCAATTATCACAATCTAGGTCTTTTGAAAAAAATCATTAGAGAAAAGTCAAACCACATGCATAAAGGAAAGAGACTGGCAGGATTCTCTGGTCATTTGATGGATAAATCAGCTGCCTAAACATTATGGATTATGTAAGATGGATAAACTGTGATACAACCATCAAAATGTAATTATTCATGCCTCCCCCCCATTAAAAGCTTTATCTTCAGGCTGATGTCATTCGGTGCTTCAAAGTTCAGAACATAAGTCTCATTATCTCACTGTTCTGCAGTTCATGTGAAGTCACAAAACTGTAGCTACTAAAATTTTCAAGTAAGCCATGGACAGATACAGATAAAGCAGGGCAAACATCACGGACACTTCCTCCTTCACAGTCTCATCCAAGAAAGCGGTCCCCTCCATCAGGGGGAAAAACCGATCTCACTAGAAATTATGCAACCTTAAGCCAGGACTCTGCTGCTCTAGGAGTTTATGACCTCATCCGTAGAATAACTGGGTTAGACCCCCCCTAGAAGATGATCTCTAAGACTAGGTCTAATTTACACTTCTGTAACTCTATTTGGGACAATGTCTTTAATTTGGACTCCAGCCAACTGGGTAACAGAATGTCTCCACACTGATGATACGGCAAACATAGAATCCTAAGCTAAGAAATGTTTGTCTTACTTCCATATGTGTTATAGGAAGCAGTCCTGTGAGGAGAGTCCTGGACGGAGAATCAGAAGCCCCATTCAAGGGGTGTCTGGGTGGCTCAGTCAGTTAAGCATCTGCCTTCAGCTCACGTCACAATCTCAGGGTCCTGGGATCAAACCCCACACCCCATATCGGGCTCCCTGCTCAGCAGAGAGTCTGCTTCTCCCTCCCCTCCCCACACAGGCTCTCTCTCACTATCTCTGTCGTTATCTCTGTCTCTCTCTCTCTCTCAAATAAATAAAATCTTAAAAAAAAAATTTCCCCATTCCAGTGTTGGCTCTACCACTTATTAATATTATCACCTGCCAGCAAGGCACTCAAATGATCTAGATTTTAATCTTGTTCTCTATAAAATGGAAATGATTCTTTATCTACCACCATCATATAAAAATATATGAATCAGATGAAATATGTCAGTCATAGAATCATAATCTGTTATTTCTAAGACTTGCTAACATTTACTAAGCACTTATTAATTGAAAGGAATGCTCTCCAGACGTCATATAATCTTCAGGGCCCTATTCTACAGATTGGGAAACTGAGTATAACTTGCCCAAGGCTATATGGCTAGCAAAGGGCAAATTGATTCAAACTGAGCTATCTCCAAAACCCCACACTCCTAACCCTTACTTACACTCTATGACCAAATAAGGTTGAGAAACCCTGAACACTAAATCATTCCTCTTGATGAGTTTTAACAAAGTAAAAGTAGTGAGATCTGCAACTGAAAGAAAAATGTCAACTTGAATCCAAACCTTATTTCTAAACTTAGTTGAAAGTAAATCCTTTCCCCCCGCCAGAGCACCTATTAAATCAATTTGTGTTTGATGGAAACAAAGTTCATAAAATACCCATCCAAATCAACCCAACATTCTTGTTTTACAGAAAGAAACTTGGGGGCGCAGACAAATCAGAGACAGGGTCACAAGGCCAGCTGACAACAGATTCAGGTCTAGAACACTAGGCCACGTCCACTCCAGGGCTGCCTGCACCATGCCCCACTGCCTAGTTAACAGTACCCTCTAAAAAGGCACCACATTAATAATGTTACCACATTTCCAAAGCAGATTCCTCCAAAACCAACAAAGTTTTAGAGCATGGTATCAAAAAGTTTACCCAAAAGGGAAGAAAGCTGTGGCAAAAGTCAAGGCTCTGTGGATGAGAAAGTAACCACCAGCTACATCAGCCAATTACCCTTGTTTCCCCAGCTTATCTGCCTAGTTATTATCTCCAGTGCAAATCCAAGAACTCGTACGATCCTGGCTGGTGTGAGCGTCAAAGCACCTGTGTGTAGTAAAAATTCACAATTTCTCGACTCACCAAACTTGACTTTTCAAATGCTCAAACTGACCTTTTCTCACAGAGAGCAAATGAGAGGACAGTCCCAGGGAAGTCAGACGGCCAGGGGGCAGAGAGGGATACCCTACAGTGCATCTTGGTGATTTCCCCTAGGAGAGTCTTTGTGCAAGAGTACAAGAGATGGAATGAAATTAAACTGAATAGGTTAAATTGCAATTTTCATCTCTATGTGGTTAAATATCCAACATGACAGTCCTGGTAGGATTTCAGGTTATGAAAATGCCCTGCAAAAGTCAAGCATTTTGGTCTTTTTGTATTTACTGATGAAAATCCAACATTTCTATCTTGTGCTAGTTTCGCAGCCTGGTCCCACAACATAAGAAGCTTATTTCATCATTCGTATAAGACATTCTAAAATTGCTTTAACATATAAAATTGTGTAATTTCCTTAATTCTCAGGTCAACATGTAATGATATGGCATAACTGCAAATAATTCCTTACTATATTCCTGAGCAAACAGTTGAAATGAATTTTCACTAAACTTTTTTTTTTCATTTGTACATAGATCACCCTTCAAAAGGAGAAGGCTAGGCCAGGACTTTTTTTTTTTTTTAAGAAATTATTTTTACAAAGTATTCTAAGTAAATTGTTTGTTCTAAAGAATTTTGAGAGGAATTTTACAATGAATCAATCTTAATCTCAGAAAATATGCCCAGAGTTAGGAGAGAATGAGACTCCAATGCTGTGTTGGAAGTACGAGATGACCAAAATAGAGCCTTATTTTAAAAGAGAGAGAGAGAGTTTGAGAATGTCTTACAGATTTATTTCTCAGCCACAGAGACTGGGCCTCTCTGCATCCCACTCTCCATGTCCATCCACGTGTGGGGCAAGCAGAAGGCGGCAGTCACAATGGCTTCTAGGGGAGGATGCATGGGGGAAGCCATGGTCTTCCCTTTTTTCCTCTTTGTGTTTCATAATTACTTAAGTATGAGTTGATAATTCTGAACCACCAGATGACATGCTAATAACAAGTTGGCAAGTAAAAGGTAATTCTCTGTGTCATAAATACAATACTTAATATAGAAATAGACTCGCTAAGGAGGATGTTAAGAAAGCCAGATGAGACAGGAGACTAAATCAGTCACTCCTCTAGAGGTTTTCACTTTTCTAGGGTCTTATATATCAACCATTCAAAAACTTTACAGAAGGCAAGAAATTCCGAAAGGGGATTTATCATTTTAATGTTATAACGAGGTAAACTGAGAAATTCAAAGTGCAGTCAAAAGCATGACATTCGACTATGAGATGTAATACCTTCATGTGTATGTGTGTGTGTGTGTGTGTGTGTGTGTGTGTGTGTGGTTAATCTACTTTCACATACATTAGCTGATTTGATTGCATCTCAAGAGTGACACTGGGTGGGCAGACTGGATAACGATGATAATTATAACAATACCAGCAGCAATAAACACAGCAGCAATGGTAACAGCAAGAGCCCTTGTTCATTTTTCAACAATGTCCTGAAATATGTTACACATAAGACATCGATGAGGACACCGGGAGTCACATCCCCATTAAGAGAAGTGCTCAGGGCCTTTATGGCTCAACACAGCAGTGCCAAGACTCCAACACAAGTCCTCTCACACTAAATTCAGTCCTCCTTCCCAAATAAATTGTAAATGGCCCAGTCTTAACAGCTTCTGCTGCCACCACTCCTTTCAGGAGCTGCCCCATCTCCAGCACCGCCCATCTATAGTTTCACCTGGCAGTTGCCCTGTGGTCACCACGTGATCTTAGCCCCTGGCAATAGCTGATGGGTCCAGAGGTGGCTTCCAGACCCAAGCCAGACACATCAGATTCCTCTCCAAGAAATTTGTGACTGTAACTGCAGCAGATCAGATTAACCTTCCTCTAGGCAGCTAGAATGTAACATAGACTGAGAATTGTGGCCAGACCCAATTTTCATCATGTAGAAATGGACTAAAACAGACCATAGTGACAAAGAATGAAGGAAATATGGAAGGAAACTTAGAAGAGGAGTCCTCAACAGAGTAGCAATCCCAGGGTCGGTTCCTCAGTCCAGCTGCAGTCCCATCCCTGGCTTCCATGGACGGCCCCTCCTACCTTAGGCTACCTCGAGTTGGTTATCTGCATCAAGCAACCAAAGGGCCTAAGTAGTAGAAAATAAATTGTATGAGCAGGTGCCAAGCCCCACACCAGGAGACCTCACATACACTGTCTCCACATCTTGTCTGCTCAGTACCCTTCTTCTCTTCTGGTACAGTATCCCTCTCTATCAGAAAAATGTTCCTTCCCCACTTTGCCAGCCATGTCACTCTTGTAGGGAATGCTACCCCAACCCTGGCTACATTTCATTCATATAATCTGCAGACTCTACAACATCCCTGTGAAGTATCATCATAATTATTTTTTAAATGAGGCTCAGAGAAATTCATCGCATGCCCCAAATCATAACACTAATAACAATACTGCCAGGATTCGAACCCAAGTATCTCTGACTTCAAAATGTGCACTTTTTCCATATCCAACTTTCCCTCCCTTGTGTCCTATAACATCTTAGTATCAACTCACAAACAGTATTTACTGGGCCACTTTCTTGTCCATGGTATTGGAAAGTAATGGGAAAAGAAAAGCAATATAAAATATAAGGAAACAAATGTAAATTTTTTAGAAATGTTAAATCACAATTCTCAAGTTATTCTGGCTTTTGGGGGTGGGGGCCGGGGGTGGCAGGTGTGTATGTGTTTTACATACTGATGCCCAATGAAAGCAATCTACTGTGAATTACAGCAAATACCTCTGTTCTAAAGCATTTTCCCTTGATTCCTGTGAAAATTAAGAGGTTGTTTTCTATGAAATCTTAGAGAGATAATGGTCTAGAACAAATATCAAGGACACAGTTAAATGCTACACACAGATATTTTATCCCTAGTGGAAAAAATAAATAAGAGAAAAATCACCAAATATGTTCAAGTCTCCTTTTTTTCAGCTGGTAAACTGTGGCAGTTAACAATAAGTGGATTTCATACTTTGTTTAACCTCACAAGCCTTTCTTCAAACAAACTCTTTTATGGAAAACCAGCTATAAAAGCAGACCCTGACTACTTAGTACCTATACCTCCCCACCTAGACCCAGGCCTCACAGTAGCCCGTGTGCCTCCAGGAACCCCTGCATATTCCACACTGCAATATTATGAAAGTCAATAATCAGGAAAAGTATACTCAAGTACACTATTCCAAAGCAAACTGAAGCATGATGTGAAAAGTTACAAAGATAAAGAAAATGGTGTTTACTTCCTAGCATAACCATTAAGCTATTTTCAAAAACCCAAATGCAACAATAAAAATAATAGCTAACTTGCTGAGTGCTTACCATATGCCAGACTTTCAAATCCTTTATATGAGTTATCACACCAAGTTATCACACCTTCATAAATCTAGGAAGCAGGTACACTCACTATTCCCATATTATAGACGAACACATTGAGAGTTACAGAGACTAAGAAACTGCCCAAACTTATAAAGCTAGCAAGTGGAGAAGCCTAGAGTTAAATGCAGGTATCTCAAGCTAGGGTTCCCACCCTGCCTAACTGCAAGGCTATACTGAATCATATTGCAGAATACAGATACTGTGTTTCAAAAGCAGTATATGTTTAATCCCCACATGACTAGTAACAGCTTTAAACCTTCCTCCAGGAAGTTTCCATGACTTCTCATTATCACCATACTCCTTCAACCACTTATATTGGAGGAAGGAAGGAAGGAAGGAAGGAAGGAAGGAAGGAAATGAGAGAGAGAAAGGGAGGAAGGGAGGGAGGGAGGGAGGGAGGAAGGAATCTTTCAAATGTTATAGCAACATCTTCACACAGTGGTTCTCAAAGTGTGGTCTGAGTGTCTTTGGGGGTCTCCATGACACTTCCGGGGGGTCCTCCCTTTTCCACCCTAGTCATCCATGTGAGGCTGGGTCTTTCCCATATGCTTCAGCCAGCACAACACATCACAACAAACTGAACGCAGAAGCAGATATGAGAATCCAGCTGTCATCTATGAAGCCAGACAAAGACATTTGCAAAAACATAAAACAATGCAACTAAATATTTTTGTTTTAGAAAATAGTTACTTTTCATTAAAATATTGTTTGTTAACAACTTTTTATTTTTAAATGAACTAACAAATATTTAAAATTGTTCTATTTTAATTTCTAATGCAATAAATATTGATATATAAAACACATAATAATAATAAAAGTATTTTGGGGGTCTTTAGTAATTTTTTAGAGTATAATAGGGTCAGTCCTGAGACCAAAAATTTAAGAACCACCATCTTAAAATATACTAATTAAATCTTTACTTTTAGAGGGGACAGAAAGTCCATAATTCAAACCTAAGTGGAAGACTCACTGAGAACTTATTTTTTTTCCCAAATTCTTCATGATTACGTGAGTTGGTAAACTTCAAAATTGATAAAATTAGTTTACCCCATAAATTTACACTTAACATAGATTTACACCTAAGTGTAACCAAAAGAATATATTTCTCAAATGTAATCAAAAGAATGTATTTTTGTAGTTGATGAATCATATTTAAAATTAATTAGGATTAATTATAACACCAAAAAATTTTATCTATCATATATGCTTTCTATACTACACCTAATAACTTCGTAACTATAATCTCAGACTTCAGTAGCTATGTCTTTAACATCGAAGCAGTTCAGGTTGATGGCTTATATTCATAAGCAAAATTTAAGGTATGTTTCAAAAGCAACTACCCAAAAGGTACTATTAACTTCCATACCAATAAAAAAAAAAAAGACTAGTAACCAAATGTCAGGACAGTCGTTTTATTTTTAAAAAATATTATGTCAAGAAAAATAAGTATAATATAAGTTCTCAAATTAAATGTTAATTCATGCTGCTGTTACTAAGATATGTTTATATATCTTTTAAAATTTAAGCTTGAATATTTATACTTACAATCAATGCAATTACAATCATCATTGCCAAAAACATCTATTAAAGGCAGAGATGATCATATCAAGATGTAAAGTACATATGAATATGTTTTATGCAACAGACATGCTTCCTTCCAGACAAGTAGCTTATAAAGATTACAAAATATATAAACCCAAATGTATAAACATGATGTTTATACAGGGAAAAAAAGAGAGAGAGAAAAAGAGACACACACAAAGAGACAAAGAGATCAAAGAAATACACTGTCCAGCTAGATGTCTAAGGAGATATTTTCCTGTTAGCTTTGTGAAATAAATATACACAGTATAAACTCAAAAAGAAATATAAGTAGGTTAATCATAAATGCACATAATAACAACTGTTTAGGCTAATTTAGACTGGCTCTAAATTATTCTATCTGCTTCTTCCTAAGAGAAAGAAAGGAATGGAGGATTTCTCCTACTGTCACATTCCTGTTTGAAAATAGACATTTTAGCCATCTAAATGAAGAAAATTGTTCAGACTTCTCTTACAAAGATAAGGCAGCAACAATGGTTTGAATCATCAGATCCCACACTTCAGATAAAGAAAACAAGCCCCACAGAGCAAGACAAGCTTGTAAAGTCAAGAAAAGAACAAAATCCTGACCGCTATCTCCTCATATAAATTGGCTCCTCAGCCCCTTCCGCCTTCTGCAAAAATACCAGCTTTAAAATGTTACTTGAAATGCTGCATTGTTTGCAAATAAAAAGATCTTCAAATTACCGCATCACTAGTTCTTCAAGGGACAGCAGATTTTGCCCTCAGTTACTTATTTTTTATAATTAGTACGTTAAATGGACTTAATCAAGGTTACTCTCCTATACTGAATAAAGAGGAGACTGTCATTGCATAAGCTTGGAAAAAGTCACATAGCCTTGGCCAAATGCACCTCACGGAAGAAACAGTCAATAGGGACCTTTCTGTTAGGAGGGCAGTTGTGAAGGGCAGAGAGGTAGCGTGCTTTTGTGAATTCAATCATATACGTGCATGGGCTAGACTGAGGAAAGTGATTTTCAACCTCTGAATTCTAGTCTTTTCCTTCTCTAAATGTATAAACTTAATAATTATATATAACATAAACTCCTTATGGTATTAACATATTTCCTGTCCACAGATCATCAGCCCATTCCTCATTAAACAACTTTGAAATATACGAAACCCCCCAAAATGTAGCCATACCTAGGATACAGAAAAGCACTTTCATATCAAAGAGTGATTTGTGGCTACTTTGTCTGAACAAAAGAATCATAATATGGTAAGTCTATGTTAAGGTCATCTTCCAACAGCTGAAAGTGTTCACAGTATCACTGAATTCTTACGACGGAAAAGTTAATGTTTTTAAATAATGACATTAAAAATAGCTCTTTCAAAATAAAAAAAAAGAAGTGTACAAAACAGAGACTGGGTAAAATTTATGAGTCTTTCTATGTGAAACACATAGCTATTAAGTTCATGATGCAAAATAATTAATATTCAAAAGTTCTAAATATCTCTATTATGCTGCAAAGCAGTGAATACAACTTTAAATGGGTATCTAATTTCATACGTCCCCCAAAAGAATATTCACTGAAAGAAAATCCAGTTGAATGGATTGTTGTAACATTAATATTCTGCCGAATACAGATGTTTGTTTTATGCCCCCAAGATACTGGGAAACCATCAAAATGCTACTAGCTTTTCTATCATAGTTTGCCAGCCTTTTTTCCAGCGGATTCAAGAACATAAATCATTGCCTTTAAAGGAAATTCATGAATTAATTGTACCCCTACCTACAACCACAAGAACATTTTATTTTATTCTAGCCAAAGAAACTACTATCTGCAGAACAGATCTCTGCATTACAAAGACCCATCAGTAACTGGCTGTGATGTGCCTAACCAAACCCCCAAACAGGCAGAGACACCATTTCCTCACAGAGTCCTGGGCTGCAGGCACTGGAAGGCAAAACCAGGAGGAAGGCTCACCCAGTAAGAGCTAGGATCCACCACCTGAGAGCTTCACCCTGGGGTTAACCTGTTCCGTAAAAGTCCTGCTGATGACCTGAAATGCCATCTTTTCTGAAGAGTAAGAAAATTTACTCTCCACATATGTACACAGAACACATCTCAATCTCCAGTAAAATATAGAACAGAGTGTTCTCATTTCAAAACTTACCTAGAAATAATCACTGGAAGGCCAGGAAACCAAGCACGCAGATAACCCCCTGCCATTGCCAGTTTAGCTCAGTTCAAAGCAAACCCTCTTATGGGAGGCCTGAGCTACTTGGCAATGCACTCTTCCTGGAAAATGAGTGGCCTCTTATCGAGAACAGGCTTCCCACCAAGTCTAGGAGGTTTAAGTATTAACTGGCAGGGTATGGCCTCCCTCGGCCTGTCTTGGTCCTGGACCCGCAGAGGATGGATCTTCACTTGGCCTCTCCCATCTGAATACAACAAGCATGCTAAGCCTTGCCTTGAAAGCCAGAGTCAGGACAGACAGCTAGCAGTCTCTTCACTACCACAGCCCTTCACCAAGTAGCTGTCGCAGCTTGTGCATGTTTATCAGAAATCTCCAGGAGCTACCGGGCCTCAGTGCAGAATGTTTTTAGATGGAGCACTTCGAGGGCCAGGCTGTTGCCAGAATGCCACCCCATTTCCAGATTTCCCATCGTCACTGTAAAGGCACATCATCAACAATATTAATGGTCACAAAAGACTATGATTTGCCTTTTAAGAGATGCCACAAACTTTATTCACAAAATATGGATGCAACTCATTTAGTCCTCAGCACAACCCTATGGTGCAGACATTAGTATCATATTCCCATTTTATAAAGAAATGGAAGTTCCATGGGTTTAAAAATGCCTGGCTTGGTTTCTCAGGAAGTTTATCAATATCACTATTAAAAAGCCCTTTGAGTTCCATGAACAT
Source organism: Leptonychotes weddellii (assembly GCF_054177405.1). Classification (NCBI taxonomy): domain Eukaryota; kingdom Metazoa; phylum Chordata; class Mammalia; order Carnivora; family Phocidae; genus Leptonychotes; species Leptonychotes weddellii. Next base: position 50,494,709 of record NC_138381.1, read on the forward strand.
CTCCCCTTCTACTTCACCTTCTACTTCAATACAATGAACACAGGCCTAAAACCATAAAGACAATATATTTTATAACAGATTATTGGGCGAGACAGGGTTCCTGGGCCTTGTGCACTTCTACCCATCTTGCCAGATGTGCCACAGCTGCAAGGCCCTGCCCTTCACCTTCCACCTATGCCACTTAAGGTTGTTTATGCAGCTGATAACCTTGACAGATAAGTCAACCTCTCTCCTCCTTTCTTCACCTCTTCTCCCATCCTCAGCCAAGCAGGCTTACTTACTGCTTGCTATAAAAGCAGTGGACTCCCTCTGTGCATAACTCAGCTGTGATGCAAACACCTTATACGTACAGCCTCCATCTGGGCCATAGTCACCACTGTGGGTCTTTAGGAGCAAGGGAAACTGACATGACCCTGAGGATGCTCATGCTGCTTGCTGTGCCAAAAAGTTTAAACCCTTTTGTCTCTGACCCAGGACTCTCCTCTCTTCTGCCCACATCAGTGAAACAGTAATAAGCTAACTTATTAATTTGTAAGCAGGGTAACATCAAATCTCAGAACCAATAATAATGCTCTTTGATATTAAATAAAATTTGCAATATTTGATTTTATTTTATTTCCTTTTTTTAATATTCATTTTTTAGCAAACATTCTTATATGAAGGGTGATCAAAGTGAAGTTGCTGGTTTGTATAAGATGGTCCAGTTCACACCTGCTGACCTACTAATTCCTGTCCAGTAAGTCCCCCCCTTTCCCTCCCCAAAGTGTCTTGGCTTGTGTATTAAAATATATGATCACCCTAATTATAAGCCAATAGATGAGTATACTTTTTGCACATACCTAATATACTTTTTGCAAATACCTAAATTGCTTAAATTTTTTGCTTGTGATTTTTCTTAAAAACAAAATGGAAAAACGTGATATCACTTTAATTCTTTCACCGAAAACACCTTTTCCCCCAAGAATTTGATCAACTATAATTACATTTTGCAAATAATGGAAAGAAAGTTTTATATTCGGTATCCTCCTGATATAAGACGACAACGAATGCTCATTAAGAGCTATACTACTGCAAAGCACAGACAGTGTAGGATATCATTGCTTAAAATTGGGAATGATACAAAAATCATATACATTCGATTAAATTTTATGTTAATATTTAAACATTGGCCCCTCCACCCACAATAATCTGGGGGGGAAAATCCGCCAAGAAAAATAATGAGGCTGCACCATGAAGATGTGACTTTGTAGATTCTGGGAAGCCATCCAGTTTCCACATCCTTGTCTCTGCAGCCCCATCCACGATGGGAGTTGGACAGCTCATCTCATGCACAGCAAAGAAACAATCTGAACAGAGGAGTCCTCTCTCAAACCTTTCTGAAGAGCAGCCAGTTTCACGCCTCTGAACAACTTCTTACATGCCCTCCACCAGGTTTAATGGAGCAGGTCCCCTCCATTTACTACTCACATAGAAACCCAGGCAGTCACTCAACTCAGTATCCCTAATACTGGTCCTCTTCATCTGTACGCTTTGTGGTCAGCAGCCAAGCACAGCTCTCTAGCAAACCCCACTCCTACCTGCCCTACACATCCCCTACACATACAAGATCTTGAAGATGTGATGAAAGGAAAAATGAAATCACTCTACCCCAAATTATGGTCATCCCTGTCATAAACACCTAAGCCAACCCAGCGTCAGCAAAGTAAGCATGTGGTTAAGTAGATTAGGGACTGTACAAAATATGTCTTCAAGTAAGCCATAAGATAATCCTGAAGAAAGTAAAAGGAAATTATAGTGAGGCCTTGGTTTATAAACTGCTTCAGATGTGCCCAAATGTCAAGTGAATTAATAAAAGGAAATATACCTCACTCTATCATTTCTAGAGGCTAAAATATTTTAAAAATAAACTTGAAAGTGATAGACTAATCAAAATAGAAACTGTGTTTGCTTTCTTCTAGGTAAGAGACAAAGCTAAACTATTGTTTTCTTGAAAAAATGGGTCTGAGAAATTCATAGCAGCAACAAAAATACGTGTTTAAAAGAGGATTTTTTTAAATTGTTCCAATCTTTTGTCTTCCACGTGTGGAAGTGGTCTCCTAAAGAGTGGAAGCCGAATGAAAGCCCTACGTGGTCACCCATGTTTAGCCCATGAACACACTGCTGACCCTTGACAGAGAAGTCACACCCTCCCGCTTCCTGTGCCCACAGTGACTGACTCTGGAACCACCGTCACTGGGGGTGAGTCCAGCTGCACCTCCTGAGAGCTGGGTGATGGAGGCAAGTCTTCTGTGCCTGAGCTCCCTTGCGTGTAAATGCTAATAACAACGGCACTGACCACATGGAGCTGCCATGAGGACGAACGGGGTTACTATCAGTCACGTGCTTAGAGCCAAGCCTGGCACACAGGTGTTTGTTAAAAAGTATTATGAAGAGAGCCACACAAAATAAAACTGCTCAAAATATCTCCCCTTTTAGATAAAAGGCAGGTTTGACGCCTACCTCATGTGAAAAATTCACATTTTTTGTTGGCTAGTGCCTAACACACATTTAATATCAACAAATATGTGTGGGACAGATGGACCCAAAAAGCTGTACAAAGGAAGAAACCAGTCCCCTCTTCCACAATTATGTTTAAAATCCCAAACAGTTCATTAAATTCAAATGACCAGGATGGTAAATTGGGGACTGAGTGCTGTCCTCACCAGTTAGTGATACTTCCTGCCCCTGCACCTCCAAGTTCTGGTCCCAGTGGAAACCATAAAACTGCTCATCTGTGGCCTCCCTCCACCACACCAGTCCCTTCCTATAAGAAAAGGGACAGTCTCCACGCAGACCATCAGCCACACTTCCCACTGTCATTGCTCTCAACACCGCCTCCTCCATTACCAGTATTTATCACCAATGCTAAAACACGAGCCAAATGAAGTTTCTAAAGGAGCGTGAAATCTATGGAAAAATATTCAGAAGCGAGGCTTTCAATTAATTCAATATTTAAATGAGATTCATTTCAGACCCAATTCAATAAAGGTTATATTCTGAAGGCATTCCCAATAATATGAGAAAATGTTGATTTCCAAAAAGATTCTGTTTTAGTATAATCGGGAAATCTTGGCTGCTACTGTATCATAACTCAAATTTGATCTGATGAATTAATTTATAGGTCCACACAGGAAATTCAAATACTGACTCACTGGCAGTCAGACAGATTACTGCCTCACACCCAATCATCACTGTCACTCTGGTCTTTCTCCCTCTAAATCCACTGTCCATGTGTGGCCCGAAAATGCCCTTCTGCCCTCAGCTCTGCCCTGCTGATCCTAGGGCAAAGTCCAGCCTCATCGGGCTCGAAAGGCACTTCCGGACCTAACTTACCCCAGGCACTTCCTGACCTAACTTCCCCCAAGCTCACTGACTTCACATCCTAGCCAGCCCGTGCATCTAACTTACCTTGCTCCCCTCTCGCTTCCTACTCCCCAGAAAGCCCTTCCCACCTCCTATTTGCCCTTGGGTGTCGGTTTAAGTGACATTTCCTAGAACACCCCTCAGGAGAGAGACATTTGCTACAGGTTTTCATCAGCACTTTCCCCACCATGGCACTTATCACATTTCATCACTATTTGTTTATTTCTTAATAGACTAAACTCCAAGGAGACTTCTCTATTACTGTATCTCCAGCACCAGGAATAATGCCTGGGGGACGGTTATAATGCATGGGATGATGATGGCTTAACCCATCATCTCCATCTCCATGAAGATGGAGAAGTAGAGAAGACAGCAAATAGAACATGGTAGAATCAAGTAGGACTTGGTAACAGAACAGACATTGTCAGTAATAAAGAAAGAAGGGTCTAGAAAGTCAAATTTCCACCCTGGGCAATAACACAAACAGTGCCTTTCACCACAAAGTAGGCAGAGGCGCAAATTCACAGGACAAGGTAATGAGTTTAGTTTTAGACATGCTGAATTTGAGGTGCATTTGTCCAAGAGGTCGTGGCTAAGAACACATCATTCCCCTGCTCAAGACACACACAGCTTCCCAGTGTACTTAAGTCAACTCCAAGCTCATTACTGTGTCCAACAAGGCACTGCATGGTCTAGCCCTCTCTAACCCTCCAATATCCTTTCCACTAACTGTTTTCCCCCTGCCTGCCTCATTCTGGCCACAGTGGGTCTCACGGTCCCTGGGAGGTACCAACAAGGCACTCCTCAGCATCCCTGCACCCACTGCGCCCTCTGCCTAAAACACTCTGCCCAAACCCTCATGTGGCTTCCTGCCTCCCATCACACAGGCCTCATCCCAGGTATCACCTCCTCCTGAAGGCCCTCCCTGCCAACCAAAACCATCATCAAAGCAGCCCTCCCTGGCTCACTGTTGCCTCAGACTGCTAATTGTTCTGCATATTTACTGTCTGCCTATCCTACCTACACTGTAAGCTCCAAAAACTCTGGCCCCTCAACCTGTCCTTCACCAGCATGCTCCCAGGACTTAGAACAGAGTCTGGCCCTTGCTAATATTTCAACAAGTTCATTGCATGAATAGGTGAATGGATGAATAAAGCTATCAGGACAGGCTTTGCCCTCCTCCTGCCTTATCACTGAAATAGTTGTAAAAACACAAAGAGGAATACAAAGTGTCAACTAGAGGGGGGGAAAGATGGCGGAGGAGTAGGGGACCCTATTTCAACTGGTCCCCGGAATTGAGCTGGATATCTACCAGACCACTCTGAGCACCCACAAAACCAGCCTGAGATGTAAGAAGATCTGGATCTCTACAAACAGAATATCGCAGGTGGTTGGTTTTGAGGTATGAAGCGGGGAGCCATGATTCCACGGGCAGTTACCGGAGGAAAACGACAGCGGGAGGGTGCCTGGCCGTGGGGATCCTACACCACCGCTGAGCAACAGCCTCGCGCACTTTTTCTTTCTTTCCCTTTCTTTTCCCCTGGCTTCAGGTCTTTTCTGATTTGTTTAGACTATATTTTCTGGGGGCGTTGTTACCCTGTTAGCATTTTGTTCTCTCATTCATCTATTCTCCTCTGGACAAAATGACAAGATGGAAAAAATCACCTCAACAAAAAGAACAAGAGATAGTACCGACTGCCAGGGACCTACTCAATACGGACATTAGTACGATGTCAGATCTAGAGTTCAGAATCATGACTTTAAAGATACTAGCTGGGCTTGAAAAAAGCATGGAAGTTATTAGAGAAACGCTTTCTGGAGAAGTAAAAGAACTAAAATCTAACCAAGTCAAAACCAAAAAGGCTATAAATGAGGTGCAATCAAAAATGGGGGCAATAACTACTAGGATAAATGAGGCAGAAGACAGAATCAGTGACATAGAAGACCAAATGATGGAAAATAAAGAAGCTGAGAAAAAGAGACATAAACAACTACTGGATCATGAGGGCAGAATTCGAGAGATAAGTGATACCATAAGACGAAACAACATTAGAATAATTGGGATCCCAGAAGAAGAAGAAAGAGAGAGAGGGGCAGAATAGTAAAACTTACGAGTCTCAGAAAAAAAGAGAAAATCCTGAAAGCAGCTCGGGAGAAGAGATATGTAACCTACAATGGTAGAAACATTAGATTGGCAACAGACCTATCCACAGAGACCTGGCAGGCCAGAAAGGACTGGCAGGATAGATTCAGAGCACTAAACGAGAAAAATATGCAGCCGAGAATACTCTATCCAGCTAGGCTGTCATTGAAAATTGAAGGAGAGATAAAAAGCTTCCAGGACAAACAAAAACTAAAGGAATTTGCAAACACGAAACCAGCCCTACTGGAAATCTTGAAAGGGGTCCTGTAAGCAAAGAGAGAGCCTAAAAGCACCATACACCAGAAAGGAACACAGAC
>NC_138381.1:50501070-50529661 GCF_054177405.1 Leptonychotes weddellii
TAGCCTGGTGATGGATATTAAAGAGGGCACGTTCTGCATGGAGCACTGGGTGTTATGCAAAAACAATGAATCATGGAACACTACATCAAAAACTAATGATGTAATGTATGGTGATTAACATAATAAAAAAAGTAAAAAATAAAGAACGAAAAAAATAAAGGGTACGCCATTTTATCTTTGGAACTATTTAAAATTAAAATTCCCAGACCCCATTTCAAACTTACTGAATCAGAATCTCTAAGGGTGTAGGCTAAAACCTGACTTTTTAGGTACAGCTCCCCTTGTAGTTGTGATGACCGGCCATTATTTGGGAACTGCCATCCTCCCCCAAGAGGTGCGATCTTCCCCAATCAGGGGGAGGAAGACACTGCTGCCCTATGTGCAAGGCCTGTTGACTAGGGTAGCCAGAGCCCTTCTCCCATGATCTCCTTATCAAGATTCCTCTTCCTGAGTATATAATCATACCTAAGGTGCTTTTTTATACATATACATATGTTTATGTAGAGATACACATGCATATGCACCTTCCTATATTGACACAGAATTGGAATTTCTCTGGAAAGACATATACAAAGTGGTTACAATGGCTGTCTTCAGGGAATGCAAGTGGGTAGCCAGAGCATGGGGTGGAGGGGAGCTTCATATCCTCTTCAAATTGTGTACCGTTTGAGCACATCTATTGAAAAAGCAATAAAGTTGTAAAATTCTCTCTTTTTGCACTGAACGTGGGACATCATTCCCAGCAATGCTGTGGTGATTTTAAAATTTGCCCACAATGTTTTCATAACTACTCGCATCAAGAGATGGGATCTAATCCTGCACCCCTCGAATGCAGGCCAGTTTGGGACTCGCTTCTCCCGAAGAGAATGTGCAGAAGTGATGCCACATGCCTTCCAAGCCTGGGACAGAAAGGACAGTTCCTGCCTGGCTCGCTCCCTCTCTTCAATGCCACCCCTGGGGGAAGCCAGCCACTGTGTTGTGAGGACCCTCAAGAGGTCTCTGCAGTACATGGAGAGGTACATGGGACAAGAGGAAAAGGAGTAGGATGTTTAAAGACAAGGAACAGCCAGTAAAGACACCTGAACAGGGAACAGGAGGGGTGAAGAGTTCCAACGAGGCCCCAGCCTTGGGAAGGAGGAGGGAGAGGCTTCCTCTGAGGTCAAATGGAGAGGGAAAAAAGAAGAGACAGAGACACAGATCTGGATGCAGAAGGGCAGGCTGGTGATAAGTTCAAAGCAAAAGATCTCAGTATTTCTGCGGAGTTAGAGTGAGATAAAAGGCCACAAGTTACAGATAGAGATCTCTAAGAGTCATTAAAATACAGGAAAGAGAAATGAAAAGGTTACCGTTGAGAAGCACCATCCACGATCAACAAGGTTAGAAAGTTCACCCCCTTTAAGTCTATTACCACCTTCATTCAAAGCAACTGTGGTTTATCCACTCCTCAAGATTTCCAAGAAAATATATCAGAGTTTTAAAGCTCTTAGTTCAACATTGTTCTACATGTTAATTCTTGATTATTAGTTATTATGTAAATTAACTCTTTATCCTTTTGAAGGCAAGAATGATTACCCAAGACAGACCCTTCCAAAAACCCTTCCTACTCCTAAATCTCCCTCCGAAAGGCCAGATGGACTCAATTCCCATATGGTCCATCTGCCAGCCCTTTAATTTCTACTATATCTTTAGGAAATCACCAAAATCTCCAGTCCTCCTTACATCAATTACAATGTGAAACTGTCTCTAAATTTGAGCCAATGCCATGGGTTAAGTATCACATATAATTCATTTCAACGATCATTTCACAAGTAATTGGCGTGCCAAAACACCAGAACAAGCACTCAGGGAATACAAGGATTTCCTAACGGCTCCTTCCACTCAGGAGGAGAAATAAGTCATGTATATAAATAACTGTAATACAAGACAGACGGTAATAAATAGAGCTACAAATAACACACTGGGCATGCAGAGGAGAAAGTGCTTAACTGCAACTTGGGCATTAAAGGTTTCATTGAAGAAATTGTATCTGAATTGAGCTTAAAGAATGGGAAAGATTTAAACAAGTAAAAAAAAAAAAAAAAAAAAAAAGCCAAAAACATCTGAGAAAATGTGAGCAGTGTGAGCAAAGGATGACAAAGAGGAGAGCATGGCTTGGCACAGATGGCATATAATAAGTATTTGGGACTTAATAAATGACTGGATGCACCTTTGTTTGACTGAAGTCAGATACTACGGGCCAGGAGCAATAACAGCAAGATTCATTCATTTCTTCAACAAATATTTTACTGAGCACCTACTATGTGCTAGGCACTGTTCAGGGCACTGCACATATGACAGTGAGCAACAACAACAAGACAGTCCCTGTCTTCATGGAGCTTCCACTCCAGTCAGGGAGTGGGCCATGAGTAAGCATATAATACATACATCAGGTAGTGATAAGTGCTGAGGTCAGAGCTGTCTCTCTCGTGAGGGAGAATTTGAACATAAATCTGAAGGAATGAGGGCACAAAAAACTGACATATCTGTGTGAGGAGTGTTCCCAGCAAAGGGAAATGCGAAAGTCCTGCAGTAGTTGCTTACTGACAGGCTCTGAAAATGACAGTGAAGCCAATGTGCTAAAGCAGAGTAAACAGTGGGAGAAAGCAGGAGATGGGGTGAGGGAAGCAGAGAAGAACCACATCATGCAGTTCATGGAAAAGACTTTCATTTTACCATTAATGAAATTTGAATGAGATTCAAGGATTCTGAACAGAAAAAAGACCACAAGGGGCCCTATGGGTTCTATGATTGGAACCCACAGCAGTGGTCCAGGTGAGATGACAAGGGCATGGGTAGAGATGGCGGCATAAGAGGTCACAAGAGGGGGCCAGATTCTGGCTATACCTAAAAAGTGGAGATGCTGATCAAACTGGAGTACCCATATGAGTACTCAAGCCACAATAAAATCCTATAAATCTCCCCCAGAAAGCTAATTGTATTAACAGATCCAGGGAGTGGGCTGTATTTACCAATTATACTTTTTAAAACAGAAAACTGGTATATTATAGAACAGAAGAGAAAACACTGCCTGAACATGTGCATAACAGTTTGAGTTTATGGGAGAAGAACTGTATTTCTTCTCAATTGTCATTGGCATACTTTGATAGAAGAGTTGGAGAAGTTCTGGTTTAAATGGTATCTCTGGACCTTTCTTCTTTAATATTCTGTGTTGTAAATACATTTTACTGGCTTTCAACCTTTAGAGTCTTCTTGTGGGCAAAACAGAGAGTATAGGGTTGTGGTTAACAGAATAAAATATAACTCTTAACATCTTTCACAATGTTCAAGTGCAACCAACAGAAGTTAAATTGGAGAAATGGGGGAAGGTGGAAGAAAAAGGAAGGGTGCAAATATCCTAATCTTGAAAAGCGGGGAGCCAATAGATACTGTCAAAAGTTGATGGAATAAGAAACAAATTGAAATAAAGAGAAGTAGTATAATTCTCATCCTTCCCATCTGAATGTCAACAAATAGTATATGCAAATTGATAAAACAAGATGTAGAGGTATATACATTTTATCTAAATTTATGGAAAAAACAAACCCAATAGCCAACAAACAGATGAAAAGATGCTCAAATTCACTAGACTCTAGAGAATGCAATTAAAATAATAACTAGATGTCCTTTTATAATCATCAGACTGACAAGAAATTAAAAAGAACTCTGACTAGAGATGTGGGGAAGATACCTTCTTACTTCCTGCTGGACGAAAAATGTGATTTTTGTTCTTGTTTTGTTTTTAAAGATTTTATTTATTTATTTTAGAGAGGGAGAGAGTGTAAAAGTGGGGGAGGGGCAAAGGGAGAGGAGGAGAGAGACAATCTCAAGCAGACTCCACACTGAGCACGGAGCCTGATGCAGGGCTCGATCTCACGACCCTGAGACCATGACCTGAGACAAAATCAAGAGTCAGACACATAACAGACTGAGTCAGCCAGGTGCCCCAAGATGTGATTTTTGACAGCCTCACGATGGCAAAGTAGGACACACCAGCCTCCACCCTCCCATAACAGCAATTAGCCAGCTATCCACGAAAGGAAACATCACTGCAGATGCTCTGGAATCCATGTAAGCTTCAGGAATGCAATGGAGCAAAAAACCTGAGAATGACTGCACCAAAAGGTGAGTAAAAAGCTCCATTTTGCCTGCACCATCCCACCTCCCAGGCGGGCAATGCTCAGCACCCAGAGGGAATTCCTCAGCCTGACAGAGTTGTCCTCGCCAGGAAAAGCAGAGCAGGGTGAGTGACCCACTTGCCCCACCTTTCAGGGCACTGTATGAAGGATCCATTTCAATTTCACCCCACCCAGAGACTGGCAGAGTTTAGACATCTAGAAATGGCTAGAAACAAGGAAGAAGGGCAGCCATGCAGTAGGAGGGACTGTAGTCCCCAGTGTCTTGCTCTGCAGAGGATACCATCAGCCCTCACTGCTGGGGACCTCACCAGCCCTTTCAGATGCTGTGGACACCCACAGCTTTCATCACAGAGGACTTCATCATGGACCCCAGCACACCACTCTGCAGAAGACCCAGCATGCTTGCAACCACTGAGGAAACCAGTAGCTAGCACCACCGCCATGAACTCACTGCAGCTTTTGCTGCTGAGGGTCTTCCAAGTTTTCATGCTCACTGACACCGGCTACTGACTCCCTCGCTGTTCTTCCCTCTCCCACCTACACCACCATGACAGCCCAGGTCTCTGCAGCTGCTCATGCACCCAGATCCAGCTTTCACTGTTGTGTACACACCTGCAGCTAGCTCCTGCAGCTACATGCCTGCATGCCCCAAGCCCCAACTCCTGTCACTGGCGTCCACTACTGTGGCCCAATCACCCATGGCTGACCAGCAGCTATATGAGCATACACTGACAGCCAAGGCCCCCACAGCTTCTCATGGGCCCATATGGGGGCCACAGTCCTATCACCTGCCTGCATGGCCATGCGTGCTCAGGGCTAGCCCTTCATCAGTGCACCTCTACTAACTGGCCCCAACTTCTGTCACCAGCACCCACTACCACGCACATGCCTATGACTAGCCCTTGTAGCTACATGAGTGCCTGTCAACAGCCCAAGCCCCTGCAGCTGCTCAGGAGCCCACGGCCAGATGTGACTCCTGTCACTGGCCTGCCCTGTTGCATGTACCCACAGCTAGCCCATGCAGCATGCTGTCAGCCCCAACTCCCTTCACTGGCCTCCACTGCCATGCACACACCTGCAGTGAGAAAAAGAAAGAAAGAGGCTGAATGCTTATTTAAAGAAATGATGGCTAAATACTTCCCAAATCTGAGAAAATATATGGACATCTGATACATGAAACGCAAAGGTTACCAATCAGGTTCAACCCAAAGAAGACTTCACTGAGATACAATATAACTGCCAAAAATCAAAGACAAAGAGATCCTTGAAAGCAGCAAGGGAAAAGAAGCCCACCACATACAAGGATATCAGCAGATTTCTCAACAGAAATCTTGTAAGCCGGGATAGAGTGGGATGATATACTCGAAGTGCTGAAAGAAAAAAACCTGCCAATCAAGAACACTTTACCCAGCAAGTTATCATTCAGAACTGAAGGAGAGATAGAATTTTCCAGACAAACGAAAGCTGAAAGGAATTCACCACCATAAGATCAACCTTATAAAAAATGCTAAAGAAAGTTCTTCAAGTTAAAAAAAACAGGACACTAGCTAGTATATTGAAATCATATGAAAATATAAAATTCACTGGTAAAGGTAAATATACAAATTCAGATTACATTAATATTGCAAAAGTAGTATGTAAATCATTTTTAACTCTAGTATAAAGATTACAAGTCAAAAGAATTTAAAATAACTATACTTGCAATAATTTGTTAATGAATACACAGTATAAAAAGATGTAAATTGTGATGCCAAAAACATAATATATGGGGGGAGGGGAGTAAAAGTGTTGCGTTTTTGTATATGAACAAAGTTAAGTTGTTATCAGCTTAAAATAGACTGTTAGAAACTATAGGACATTTTCTGTAAGCTTCATGGTAACAACACTGCAAAACCTATAGTAGATACACAAAAGATGAAGGAAAAAGAACGAAAGCATATGACTATAGGAAACCACTGAGTCACAAAGGAAGATAGCAAGAGAGGAAAAAACAAAGGATTTATAAAACCACCAGGAAAAAAAAACCACCAGAAAATAATTTTAAAAATGGCAGTAGCAAGTACTTACCTGTCAATAATTATTCTAAATGTAAATGGATAAAATTCTCCAATCAAAAGACACAGAATGGCTGAATACATTGAAAAGCAATACCCAACTATACTCTACCTATAAGAGATTCACTACCACTTTAAGAACACATAGGCAGAAAGTAAAATGAAAAACATATTCCATGCAAATGGAAACCAAAAGAGAACAGAGTAGATACACAAGACAAAGTAAACTTTAAGTCAAAAACTGTAACAAAAGACAAAAATGTCATTATATAATGATAAATGGGTCAGTTTATCATGAGGAAATAACAATAGTGTGTGTATGTATGCATATATATATATATATATATATCTCCAACATCAGAACACCCAAGCATATAAAGTAATTTTTAACAGATCTGAAGGAAGAAATAGAGAGCAATACAATAATAGAAGAGACTTCAATACCCCACTTTCATCAAAAGATAGATCATCCAGAAAGAACAACCTGAACATTCACTGGACCTGAACTACATTTTACACAAATGGACCTAACAGATATATGCAGAACATTCCATCCAACAGCAGCCTATATACATTTTTATCAAGGGTTCACAGATCATTCTCCAGAATAAGATCATATGTTAGGCCACAAAACAAGTTTCAACAATTTAAGAAGACTGAAATCATATCAAGTATCTTTTCCAATCATAATGGTATGAAACTAGAAAACAGTAAAACAAGGAAACCTGGAAAATTCACAAAACAGGTAGAAACTGAACAATACTCTCCTGAACAACCAGTGGATCAAAGAAGAAATCAAAAACAAATCAAAATATACCTAGATAAAGAAGATGTGGTGTATATTTACAATATAATATTATTCAGTCATGAAAAAGAACGAGATCTTGCCATTTGCAACACCATGGATGGAGCTAAACTGTACAATGCTAAGCAAAATAAGTCAGAGAAAGACAAATACCATATGATTTCATTCATATGTGGAATTTAAGAAACAAAACAAATGAGGAAAGAAAAAAAAGAGAGAGACAGACAAACCAAGAAACAGACTCTTAACTACAGAGAAAAAACTGATGGTTACCAGAGGGGAGATGGGGGGGCTGGTGAAATAGATGAGGGAATTAAGAGTACACTTACCATGATGAGCACTAAGTAATGCACAGAACTGTTGAATCAGGAGCACTGGGTGGCTCAGTTGGTTAAGTGTCTGACTCTTGGTTTCAGTTCAGGTCGTGAACTTGAGGTCTTGGGATCGAGCCCCATGTCAGGTTCTGTGCTCACTGTGGAGTCTGCTTCAGATTCTCTCTCCCTCTCATTCCCACTCACACTCTCTCTCTCTCAAAGAAATAAAATCATAAAAAAAAAGAATTTTTGAATCACTATATTGCACACCTGAAACTAATATAACACTGTATGTTAACAAAACTGAAATTAAAATTAAAAACTTAATAATAAAAATATCTATATATACATAAATATATAGATATACATAGACATAGACATACATATATAGATATAAATATCTAGATATATAAATCTTCAGACAAAAGAAAAGGAGACATCAACTTCCAAATTTCAAGCTATATAAAAAGCTATAATAATCAAAACAGTATGGTACTGGCATAAAAACAAACACATAAACCAATGGAACAGAACTGAGAGCCCAGAAATAAAACCATGCATATATGGTCAACTAATATTTGGCAAGAGAGCCAAGAATACTTAATGGAGAAAACAAATTCTCTTCAATAAATAATACTGGGAAAATTAGATATTTACATGTAAACAAATGAAACTAGACTCTTTACATCACTCACAAAAATTAACTCAAAATGGATTAAAGATTTAAATATAAGATCTAAAACTATAAAACTCCTAGTAGAAAATATAAGGAAAACATTCCTTGACTTGGGACTTGGCAATATTTTGGATAGGACACTTAAAGCATAAGTAACAACAACAACAAAAAAAATGGGACTACATCAAACTAATAAGCTTCTGCACAGCCAAAAAAATGATCAACAAAATGGAAAGACAACCTATAGAATGAGAAAAAAATATTTGCAAACCATATAGCTGATAACGGATTAATATCTAAAATACATAAAGAAGTCTTAAAACCCAACAGCAAAAAAAATAAATAAAATTAAAAATGGGCAAAGGACCTGAATGGACATGTTTCCAATGAAGATATATGAATGGCCAACACACACCTGAAAAGATGCTCAATATCATTAATCATTAGAGAAATGCAATCACAACCACAATGAGTTATCACCTGTTAGGATGGCTGATATCAAAAAATCAAAAGACAGTAAGTGTTGGCAATGATGTGGCATAAAGGGAATCTTTGTGCATTACTGGAAGGAATGTAATTTGGTACAACCATTATGGAAAACAGTACAGAGGCTTCTCAAAAACTTGGAAATTGAAATACCATATGATTCAGTAATCCTACTTCTGGGTATATATCCAAAGGAAATAAAATCACTATCTTGAAGAGATATCTGCACTCCCATGTTCATTGCAGCATTGTTCACAGTAACCAAGATATGGAAACAACCTATGTGCCCATTGATGGATGAATGGATAAAGAAAATGTGATACACACACACATTCATATCTGTAGACAGATAGACAGGCACATAATGGAATATTATTCAGTGTTAACAAAGAAGGAAATCTTGCCATTTGAGAGAACATGGATGAAACTGAAGGACATTATGCTAAATGAAATAAGCCAGACATGGAAAGGCAAACATCGCATGATCTCACTTATATGTGAAATCTAAAAAAATAAGAGAAAGAAGTCAACTTTATAGTGACCGAAAATAGAATGGTGGTAACCAGAGGCTGCGATGTAGGGGAAAAGAGCTATTGATCAAGGGGCACAAACTTTCAGTTATAAGATGAGTAAGTTCGGGAAACCTAATGTACAGTATAGTCACTATAGTTAATAATAACATATTATGTACTTGAAATTTGCTAAGAGAGTAAATTTCAAGGACTCTCACCACACACACAAAAGAAAGGTAACTATGGGAGGTAATGGATATGTTAATTAATTTGACTGTGGTACTTAATTTCACTATATATAGGTCTATAGAGAGACATCACATTGTACACCTTAAATATATACAATTTTTATCTTTCAAAAATAAAATACTTTTTTTAAAACAAAAGCAATATGAAAATATATATTAATATATAAATATATAAATACCCATCATCCCAAGAATCCACTCCTCAAAATCTATGTCATAAAAATGAAAGCACCAGTATGTAGAACAAACGTATTTAGGATGTTATTCCAGCAGTAGTAAGAAAATAATGAAAAATATTAATGCTTGGCAATATGGGAATGGTTGAATAAAATATGTTCATGGATGTTTACAGCTACATTACCTGAAGACAAATTTGGGGAGGAAAAAAGTTGATGCCTAACAATATGGAAATTTCAGAATAAAGTATGGTACATCATGACTATGGAATATTAAACAGCCTTTACAAAGAATGAAGTAGACTTATCCCACCTGACTTGGGAGAGCTGCTGTGTGAGAAAAGCAGGACACAGAAAGCAAGATCCAGGGGAGACGGAAGACACTGGGGTGGGTCAAAGGGAAGTAGAAAAAGAGGGAAAAGACAAGCTAAAATGGAAAAGAAAAAAAAATGCAAGGAAAAGCACACATACAATTACAGTGGCCAGGCAAAACTGTGTATATGGGTTTATCTGTATAACTAATAAGAAATGTGGGGATTTTTGTTGGTTTTTCTAGAACTAGATAATCCAATCAGAAGTGGAATTGAGGGTTTGGGCCCAGGACAGGTTGGACATGCCCCTGTGTTCAGAGACAGCCTGGGTCCTCCTAAACAGACTGAACCCGGAGATGTAACAGAGCAGTGAGGCCCAGGTGTCAGCTGTCCCTAATAGGGGAGAGGAGAGGAGAGGAGGGGTAAAGGGGACAAGGGGGGTGGGCAACCAGAAAAAGCATTTAAAACAAAAGAGGTTTCCTCTAGGGAACGGGAGAGCTAGGGATAGGGAGAGTGGTGCATGAAGCTATTGTTTATTATCATAATCTTTTTTAAATTCTTCCATGTGTCATATAGTATATCACCTCACTAAAAAATAAAAATGTTAAAAATAAAATAAAACCCTTATAAAGCCTACCATATATATTTATTTTTGCTAAATTGAAGGACAAAATATAATCATACATTATATGCATTATATATGTGAACTTTTTAGATATGCAACCTATTTTTCTGTCTACTCTCTCATGTGAGCTTTCCATGATACTGGTGGGGTTAGAGGGGTAAATGACTTGCCCTAAACTGGAAATTAGCAATTGGGCAAAGGTGAGCCCAACTCACCTGACTGCTATCTGTCGAGTCCAGGCCCGCTGACTCTGTTCTATACCACCTACTTCTCATAGGGAGCATTAAGAAAATACGCTGGGGGGCGCCTGGGGGGCTCAGTCGTTAAGCGTCTGCCTTCGGCTCAGGTCATGATCCCAGGGTCCTGGGATCGAGCCCCATGTCCAGCTTCCTGCTCAGCAGGAAGCCTGCTTCTTCCTCTCCCACTCCCCCTGCTTGTGTTCCCTCTCTCGCTGTCTCTCTCTCTGTCAAAAATAAATAAAATCTTTAAAAAAAAAAAAAAGAAGCTGGGAGCAGATAAAAAAAAAACCTTTAAAAAACAAAGTAAAGTAAAAGCACTCAATTACAACTTACTATTAATGCTAATGACAGCACTAACATTTATTGAGGACCTACCCTGAGCAGACCTTGGTCTAAGAGTTTCATGGATACTGATCTGTGTTATTCTCACAACAATCATCTGCCCACCCAAGACTTCTTCATCTCAGGTGGCAACTTTCTCATGACAATTGCTTAAGCCAAAAAGCCTGGGGCCATGATGGATTCCTGTCATATCCACACCCATTCAGTCAGGAAATCCCCTTGGCTCTACCTCCACGATTCATTCAGAACACAGCCACTTCTCACCATTTATATTGCGACCACCTTAGTCAGAGCTACATTGTCTCCCACCTTGTTTATAAGAGCCTCCCTAGCAGGTATCCCTCAGTGCTGTACTCCACTCCACAGCCAGAGTGATGGTCCTAAAGCACAAATCCATCCATGTCAATCCTCCAACCAAGCCCTGCGAGGGCTCCCATGTCAGCATAAACACCAAGTCCCCACAAAGGCTCACCTCTCCTCCCTCACCCCAACCTCACTTCTCCAACCTCATCACCTACTACTCCCACATTCACAACAGTCTCCAAACTGTCCCTCAGGCCTTTGGGCCATTCCTCTAGCTGCTCCATCTCTCTAGAACTCTTGCCCACATATCACCTACTTTGCTGGAATCTCTCCTCATGGACACCTGTATCTGACTAGCCAGCACTCCCAGTACTTCTTACCCTGCATTACTTGTTCTTTTCCAAAATATGTCATCTTCTAAAATTCCAAATAATTTACCTATTTAGCATTCTCATCAGTTACTGACTGCCTCCCCCCACAAATCCCCCCTTGTGGATGTAAGTTCCAAAGGATCTTGGCCTGTACACACCAAGCCCCCAATAATTACTTGTGGAATAAAGAAACTAGGTATTATACCCCACATGTTGAATGATGCTATTTGAAATAATGCCACTATATTTACCTAATCGATGAACTCTGTAAATCTGGTGAAAGAAAAAAAACAAAAAAGAGAGAGATCCCACCTTACCACTAAGAATAAACTAGCTTCAATTCTCCTATATTTACACCATTTTTAAGACTGTTTAATGCATTTGGATGGGACTATATGAGATGTAGGGAAAGGTCATTTGCAAATGTAATCTCATGAAAATAAATTTTATACTCCCTTCAATACACAGAAGGATGTAGCTCATTCTTTACAAAACTGATTGTTCTCAAGACTTTGACATACATGTAGATTCCTTTCCTTCTTATCTGTTCTATTACTTTATATAAAATATATATGAACTGCTACTTCCAAGATTACCTTTGATAATAAAAAATGATCATTCATGCACCAACAGCCTAATTTCTTCCATCATATGACACTAGGTTAGCTGACCATCTGTCTTATTCCTATTCATCATATTTTGCTTTCCACATATTTAACTAAATATTTTTCCGGTTTCTTTTGGCAAAGATGATCAAAATAATTGCCCCACCCTTACTGACACAGACGAGGGAAGAAGGAAATGTGTGTACAGTGAAGATGTACATAATGCAAAAAGGTCAACTCAGCCCAGAGTCAGGGAAATTTCTCTTTATTTTAAAAAGTGTAGTATTAATAAAGTGGTGTGTCTGACATAAAAGTTGTGACATGTGTGCCTAAATACCCAATTTACTGTTCTCAGTGCTAAAAATATGCATTGCAATATGTTTGGTGCATTAATTTCAATCACGGATCTCAAAAAATATGATGAGTAGTAGCAACACTTGAAAAGCGGAGGTAACTTTCACTTGGGGAGAAGTAAATCATAATTAAACACAGTAAAAATCGAGACGTGACTGTCATTTGTGCTCCACAACAGCTAAATACATTACCATAACACATAGGTATTCCATATTCAGTTTTCCTTTTGATTATTTTTATAATTTAACCCCCAGGAATATTATCTTCAATAAAGAAGCAGAAAAGGAAATAGCCTTATAAAATTACTTCTTTCCCAAAGTCTTATAAGTATTGAGCAAGACCAAGACTTGAATCCAATTTCTTCTAGTACTAAAACTGGCATATTCACAATACATATTAATCAATGTTTTTTTCCTCTGGGTTAAAAAAAAACAACCCAATCCGTATGAATTAAGAAACAAGAATGCAATTTTGATCTCATTACAGTAAATGAAGATGGCTCGCATTCTGAAACTGACTTTTTGGTATTTAAGTGTTTCATAATGAGAAAGTATCTCCCAAATGAAGATTCAAACAGAGCCCCCCTTTTTAAGATTACACAATTCTTTTCATACCATCCACACAATTTGTAAACAATTGCGAAGCAGCCACGCAGTGTTAACAAAGCTTCGGGGAGGCCATCCGGCAAACTAGTGCGGCCTGCCACAAGCCTCCAGAGGAATCCCTGACTGCACAGGTTAGACCTGGATGTCGGCACCTGGAGTCGCACAGCAAGGTCCTGAGTGCAAGGTGTCACCTGTAGGGGAATGGAGCAGCCGGTTCTGTAGCCTGGACAGTAGGCACCTCATCTGCCACTACCCACTCGTTTATTGGTGCCTCTCATCCCACCCAGTAGAGTCCACACTGCTCTCTGCAAATAAGGTGCAGGAAGGAGTGGATTCCACACCCATGCTGCAGCCAACTAAGGAAGCATCCAGTTTCCAAGGAGAAAACTAGTCCTGTGACTGGCAAAGGCCAACAGTGACCTTCCCTAAGAAAAGAATGCATTTCTCAGCATGCATTTACTTATTCTTTTTGGGAATTAGCATATAATTCTGCAGTGTGTCACTAAATATTTCACCCATTTGAGGCAATATTAAGGTGTTTATAACAACTGACAATCAGTCTATGCCAGTTACTGAACAAAAGCTATGTGCTACTACATTCTAAATGGTTTATGTTTAGAGAGTCATTTCATCTTCCTTCAACATTATTGTCATTCCCATTTTACAGCTGAGAAAGCTGAGGTACGGTAAATAAGTTCACATGGCTATAAAAGGCTGAGCAAGGAGTCAGAGCTGGGGGGCATTTCTGAACATTTGTTTACTCAATCAAAATCATAAACATTTTAAGCGTAAAAATGGATGTTTAGGAATTCTGAAGAACTGAACAAAAAATGCTGAATAAGCATGAGCAGCTAAGCCAACCAGACTGAGACGAAATTCAGATGAGTGGAGACAACAAAGAAGGGGAGAAAGGAGTGCATCAGGAGGCAGGACTGAGGAGAGCAGGACAGAGGCCTCATCAAGGGAGTCCAAAACAATGCATTCCACATCTCTGAACATAACACTGCCAAACCCTGGGAGACTAGCATTAAAAACAGCAGGTAAACACAGTACTTTATTTCAAAAACTACTAAAACTGGCAACATCCTACATTATGACGACAACACGCTGAGCAGAGACTCTTGATTCTCTTTGTCCCGAACTATGTGTAATTGTTTTTAAGTTGCCAGAACAAGTGGACATCCCGTCTTTATTTCAAAGATCACCCAAAGAGCCCAAACTAAAAAATCCATATCAAAAAAAAAAAAAAAACAATCGACATGAAATAATATCAGAGTGTGACATCATAAAAATCATTTTTAAAATATTAAAACTTGGGGTGCCTGGGTGGTTCAGTCATTAAGCGTCTGCCTTCGGCTCAGGTCATGATCCCGGGGTCCTGGGATCGAGCCCTCCATCGGGCTCCCTGCTCCGCGGGAAGCCTGCCTCTCCCTCTCCCTCTGCCCCTGCCTGTGTTCTCTCTCTCGCTATGTCTCTCTGTCAAATAAATAAAATAAAATCTTTAAAAAAATATATATTAAAACTTTTCACATCTGAAAACTTTCATTACTTCCTTTCTTCTGACATAGCAGAAACCCAGGGCCACCTCACCTCCTTAAGTGACTGGCCTGGCCCATAAAGTCTGCACTGAGCAACCCAAGACAGCACCCCAGTGTTTGCTCAGCAGCCCTAAACAACCCGTCGCTTTCTGACTATGGGTTGGAAGATATATTTCAGTAACAGATGGGGCTGGATTTTCACCTCAAACTGGTTTCTAATTTACTTTTCTTATTTGTTTTTAATCTGGCTAGATCTAAAGAAGGCCACATGAAACCTCTTTATATTTTAATTACACTTAATCAAACCTTTGAAAAGAAAAAGGAAACAGTGCCACCTAACTGTATAAGCGGCTTTGTTCTTAAGGCGTTTTTACTGCTCGTTAATCCTCAGCCATAACCATTTATTTCCAATTCATTTTCATCTCAACTGACTGGATATAATTCAGCAAAGAAAGCTCAGCGGTTGCCATCTTTTCAAAAGCCAGCAAAACGTCAAGTTTCGGTATACTTGTATCTTAGAAAGTAACAAATTCTAACTCTCTTAGGTAACAGAGCTAATGGGAAATTAACAGAGTAAGTTTTATTCAACCAATCTTAAGACTTTTCATATGAACTTTCTTTATATGACACATTGAGATATTCAAAATACTAATCATTTTAGTTCCCTCACAAAACCATTACTTCTATTACAGAAATTCTGAGTAGCTGATGCCCTGCAAAACAATGCTTTTGTTCAATTAAAAAATTTTAGGGCCCCTGGGTGGTTTAGTCAGTTAAGAGTCTGCCTTTGGCTCAGATCATGATCCCAGGGTCCTGGGACTAAGTTCTGCTTCCGGCTCCCTGCTCAGTGGGGAGTCTGCTTCTCCCTCTGCCCCTCCTCCTACTTGTTCTCTCAATCTCTCTCTCTCTCAAATAAAATCTTTTAAAAAAATAAATAAAAATTTTTAAATAAAGACAAAGACATATCTTAAATACTTTGGCTAAGAGTTTACTGCCACTAATAACTAGACCTTGAGAAATCACTAGGTAGCAATATCAGCACATGTTTAAAAACAGTAATAACTGAAATCCATATAGATATGTTCTAAAGGTATAAAATACTACAGAAATACCAAACTTTTAAAAGCACCTTATGTGGGGAGAAATTAACCTAAGATGTTCTGCATCATGACCTTTCACATTCTTTCACATTAAGTCTCCCCAAAATTAAACTATCATAAACCTTCCAAAACTCAGTGAATCTTAAACAATTTATTATGCCAATTTTCTCTGCCTCCTATACATCTGATCTAGCTGTAAATCCATATTAATTGACAAACCATTGGATGCATGCTGCCCAGGTGTTTCCACTCTTGACCTCTAGATACAGAGTAAAACAAGAGGAAAAAAAAAAAATGACAGAAAGGCCAGAGATGATATCAAAGAAGAGTGACTATAAAACCTGTGGGTCTGATTTTTGTAAACTACTTGGGAAGCTCAGCAAAAGCTCTGCACATACAGGCAATAGTCAAGAAAATGGCTTAATCCTCACCCCCAAAATCAACACACATTTCCTGAGAACAGACAGGTTCAGAGGCACCAGGCTTTGAACAGTATCCTCAATGCAGACAGTGAAAGAGACCAAACCCACAAAGCCACCCCCTCAGATTCCCACACTGTCCTCATCCTCGCTGTTGAGTGTCAGAAGCTAATACTTAAAATGTGCCCCCATTTGCACTATCAGACCAGGACACAATTTTAATTTGTAGGTTACCAGATGCATTAGCCTACTCTCACCTCTAGTCTGTATCATTAGTAAAAGACTTCATAAGATCACATGCACCACGCTTTCAACACAATCTTACACTATATCTGATTCTAATTATACAGGGGCAAGCAAACTGAATGTAGGTATAATATGCCTTTATACCTCTCATGGACAGTAAGGATTACCAAATCAAAATAAACTGCTCCCAAAAAAGAGAAAAAAACAATACACCCCAAATCGTCCAATGCAAGCATGAGTGTGGAGGTGTTTCAGTGTATATGAGTACATGGTACATATTAACTTTTGATCCTTACAAGCACTATTTATAGATATCACTGCATAATCATTTTATATATTATATTTCATTCTCAGAATTTTGACTAGATGTCAAACACCATTAAAATATTACTTTGTAGAAATTTAAGTCCCTGTTGTGGCTTCTTACATCATATTCAAACTATGAGAATGTTCTGGAATCTAATCCCACCCCCACCTCCCCTAAACCTCAAATCATACCCAGAGCAACAACTGCATGGGCAAGGAGCTTATAAGATGTAGATAAGGTACAAAGGAGTAGAACAAACAGTTTGCATACAGGACTCTCCTAGCCAAACCATACACGGGTAAACCCCATATACTAAAACTAATTTTCTTTCTCAATTCCTTTAAAAAAACAAAGAACTAGGGTACTGTAAAGGCTCTCACTTTTAAAAGGTGAGAATCTCTCACCTGACATTCATGTATATGCTAAACCTACTTATGTTTCTCTAAACATGAAGCATAATTTCATTTTACATATATTCAGAAAGTACTTTTTGCAATGGTTTTAATATGTCCTGTCTTTCCCAGGAATGCAACTCTATGTAAATTGAGGAAAGGTTTTACTTTTTTCAAGCACAACTGTGGCAAATATTTCCACCATTTCAGAAGATGATGTTATTAAGCACAACACTGCTCAAAGACTCCCCTTCCCTGATATAATCCCCCTGTCAGCATTTTTTTAAATATTTATTTATATATGAGAGAGAGCATGCAACACGGAGGGGCAGGGAAGAGGGAGAGAGAAATCTCAATCAGACTCCCCACTGAGCATAGAGCCCAACATGGGGCTCAATTTCAAGACCCTGAGATCACAACCTGAACTGAAACCAAGAGTCGGAGGCTTAACTGACTGTGCCAGGTGCCCCCCTCCCACCGTCAGCATTTTTATGGGTGAATTTACATATAGTACAAGCCATCCAACTACTTCGTTTTATTTTCTAGACTAGTCATGTCCAAACATTTGGCATATCACTTAATTATAAATTACCTTCCATTTATTTCTCCCATTTTATTATATATGGACATTATATTGACTTTTTTGAAAGGATGTGCAGGTAAATTATTCACCTAATAATTTCAAGATACTAAGAGAGATGTTACAAATATATGTTATCAAAGGGTTGGTAAAGTTGGAACCCCTGACCCCAAAACATTCACACATCTTTGTTCTTCCTATATCAAGTTCAACAAACAAGGGAAAAAGGAATACTGGTGACAAGTACAGCCAAAGCCCTTCACTTAAGCTTTTATTTTATGCCTGGCCAGGAGTGAAAGTACAAACTCTGGGAACAAAAAGAAATATAAAAAACTCAATTTGCTTTTCTTTAAAGGTTTTGTCACTTTTGGGGTGCCTGGGTAGCTCTGTGGGTTGAGCGCCCAACTCTTGATTTTGGCTCAGGTCATGATCCCAGGGTTGTGAGACTGAGCCCCCAGCTGGACTCTATGCTCAGTGGAAAGTCTGCTTGGTATTCTCTCCCTCTGCACCTCCTTGTTAGAGCACGTGTGCTCTCTCTCAAATAAATAGTTTAAAAGTAAATAAATAAATAATAAAGGTTTCCTCACTTTTAGTCTCAGAAGAAAGACCCTCATTGCCTGTAGGAAAGTGTGATCCTAAGGAGGGATATAAAAGGGACCTGTGTCTTTGTTGAGCCATAAGAATATTCATTACGGAAACTCTGAAGTGGGTTAGGTAAAAATCAGAATAATTTAAAGAAGGTGAGTGAATTAAATCATCTCTCACAGTAATTTATAAACTACTTCTTTTTTATTTTTGGTTTTGACTGACATTTTTAGTGACTTAGCCTGGGGAAAAGGTGGAGAACTTTTTTAATGCTCATGCAGAAGTGTATATATTGGCGAATTTATTATCTTCACTTGTGATATAAACACTCAATGAGAACAAAGATGAGGACAGAGATTTTTCAATTTCCAAAAAATGAACTCTTCCTTCTTTTGTGCCATATGCCAACAGTAGCCACATAAACAATACAGAAATAACATGACCCTGAAGACATCAGTCATCCCTACAAGGGTTTGATTAAAACCTTGGACTTTTTCTTCCTTCTGTAACACCTGGTCTCTGGAGGGAATGCTATGTGATCTAGCTGACAATGACTAGAACTGGCATGAAGGTAACTCAGCCCTGCCACTGTATGACCTTCCTCAGGCAGTTCCTATGCACCATCTGTGGAGCAGAACAATAATGCTCGCCAGCTATGGACTTGACAAATATATTCTCACTCTCACTGACTTTTAGAAGCACGGTCACTCCCTTGCCAGCACAGGCACTAAGATTTTTCATGCCTCTTTTGTAGAGCCTGAGGGCCCACTCATTAGCAGACACCGTCCCCTCTCAGCTTTATGCTGGGTATTTCCTAGACTAAGAGGACAGAGTACCCAGTGCCAGGCATTGGCCTGGCACGCAGCAGGTACTCAGAAATGCAGTTAAATGAATAAATGAGTGAATAAATCAGGCCATCTTCTCTCATGGAATACAGAGAAGCCTCACATTTGAATGTGTCTGGTTGTGAGGGGGCAGGACCAGCATCTTAACGTCTGACTCCTTCTTGTGTCCCTTACATTCCACAGCCTAGCACATCCTTGGCCAAAGCAGACACTGAATAAATATTTATGGAATGAATGAGGGTCCTCTACTTAGCAGAGTTTTCTATTACTGGCTTCATAATTCCCAACTGTGCAAGCACACAAAGGATTAATTATTACTCTAGAATAAGATTTACCAAGCTATTGAACACAACTTTACTGCAAAGCCTGGCTATGAAAACAAAAGTTGACATGCTGTAATAGCAAACAGCCGGAGCTGGAGCTCAGGAAGACCAAGTCAAGTTTCCAAACTGGCCATTACTCAGGTGGATAAACCTGAGTAAATCGGGCCTTTCACTGGGCTTTCATTTTCCCCTCTCTGCAATAAGGGATTTGGATTAGAACTATATGTGACAAGGTTTTTTTATCCTTGTTATTAGTAGAAATTTATGAAGTGGGTAAAGAACATAAAGCTGTATGACAGAGCTCAAAACCAAGTAATTTTATACATTATTTATCAGTGTGGTAAAATTTCAATTACTTTACAACTTGTTTTAGCTTTTGAAGTACTATTGATAATTTATGTCTTTGCCACAGTTGGATTAACAACAGTGGCAGCTGTATTTGGCTAGTCATGGCAAGACAGAATCAACAGGGACTGTCATAAGAGCTAGTTTTTTTACAAGAGAAAAATAAGTTTTGAGTTGGTAAGAAGTCCCTTCAAGTGAGATAATTTGTTTTTTAATTCATATTCTCACATAGTGACTTCTGACCTTGGGCACACTGCTTAACAAACTGGACCTCTGATTTGTCATCTACAAAACAGATTGAACTGGATAAGTGGTTCTCAGCTGCGGGTGATTCTGCCCTCTCTGTCCTCTCCTCAGGGGACATCTGGAAATGTCAGAAGACATTTTTGGTTGTCACAACTAAGTGGGAGGAGGTGCTATGGACATGTAGTGGGTAGAGGCCAGGGATGCTGCAGCTAAACATCCTACAGTGCAGAGGACAGCCACCTTAGGACAAAAAAATTATTTATTCATAATAAGGATTGAGAAACATCTGAATTAGACTACTTCCAAATCCTCTAAAATTCAAAAAAAAAAAAATGCTGAATCTAAATTGTTAATTAAATGTGGGACAACAGAAACTTCCTAAGCTATAGTCATTCTATGAGAGAAGTTACAGCTACTCTGAGCTGAAACTTCTAAAAACTTGAGAGACAACTTATTTGGACAGAAGCCTAATTTAAAAGCATGTCACTTTGTGCATCGCACTGGTAATTACCGTATAACTGTACCCTCCACAGCTTCTTCCTCACCATTTACTCCACAGCAATGGGTATTGTTTGTTTTGGACACAGATGCCAGCCAGTTCTGAAAAGACTGAAAATAACATTTTCAATCAAACTCAAAGTCTTAGCTAGTTACTCAACAGAATCCCAAAATGCTAAGGATTTTGTGGAACTTCTTTGGTGTATGAGACTATCATTGGTGTATGAGACTATCATACACCTATCAGCACACTATACTGGTGTATGCTAAGGATTTTGTGGAACTTCTTTGGTGTATGAGACTATCATTGACTCAAAATCATTCCCTGTCCTCACAGCAGAAGAATAAAGTGGCCCCAAAGATTACTAATGACTGACTGCAGTAAAATGGCCAAGCATCCTGGTTCACACAAAACACAAAGATGGCAACAGCCGGAAGTGAAGACACGTCTGTACTGGACAGAGGGTCTCCACACAAGACAGCCAACTGACAGCTGCTAATTTGCATGGGGTGCAGAATCCAGCAACGTGACTTACCCTACTATCTTTCTAAAAAGTACCAAATATCCATGACATTCAATTAACAAAACAAATGAAATACACTCATGGTCGTACGCAGAAGTCTAACAACTTGAAAATCACCCATAAGCCTTGGATTTTTCCAAGTGCACTTAGCAAAAAGATGTTCTGTGCTGGTCAAGACTTTTCAAATTCTTGACCTGTTAGCCCTAATAATGCCTATCCTAAGCCCAACTGGATGTGTTCAGCTACTGGAGAAACATCCACATATCTTCTTGAAATAAAATCACAAGTTCACAGTTTTAGAAGAGAAAGGAGAAAAAAATCTTTGTTCTAACCATCCTCAGAAATTGAGTGCATAAAATATAGATTTGGAAGTGCTATCTTGGCATCTGTAATAATTCACCTTGATGATGTGTAGGACCAGGACTAAAGGGTATAATGATAGGGAATTAAAGAATATTCTTTGCCATAAAGCAAAAAGAGAAGAACCTTTACATTCCCTTTGATATATGACCATAATAATAATAATAAAATAGTGGCTGAAAGGTCAGTGCTTACATTTTCAATCAAACTCAAAGTCTTAGCTAGTTACTCAACAGAATCCCAAAATGCTAAGGATTTTGTGGAACTTCTTTGGTGTATGAGACTATCATTGACTCAAAATCATTCAACCTTTATTTACTGGTCTCTGACATGTGTCAGGAAATTACTGGGCTTTAGAAAGACGTGGTGAACTGAATCCAAAAAGTTCCCTGGGAAACACAGAAAAGTAAGGCTCCATCCTTCAGAGTGAACTAGCAGACAACAGCACATTGTGGAGGAAAGCACAGGGGGATGGGGGTGATCCACTTTTAGGGAGAATTGGAGGCTTCTCGGAGCAGGAAAATTCACAGCCACAAGAAAGATAGGTACAAATGTGCAAAAGTCCATAAGCGAGAGCAAACACTGTTCCCCTCCAATCATAGAAAGTACTGTCCATAGGTTACACAAACTCTTAAACAATTGGTGTAAAAGATATACTTTAACAATGGAGACGTATAAAAAAATTCCACATAAACATGACTGAAGGAGTTAAAAAGTCTAGGTTCTACCCAAATTTGGAGAACTCTAGCCCCCTGCACAAGTATGTACCTTACAGAATCAGGGCCGGGCCCAGGGCCGACTCCTCACTCCCAGATTTAATCAATGCAGACTTAAATGGGAAGGAATCAGGGCAACAAAAAGCTGGTATGTTTTCTGATATTCTCCATCATAATAAATAAGAAAAGCATTCATGATAGGTAAGAAAGACAAAATGATTAAATGGAAAGTACATTCAGTTAATCACAGAGCAGACGCCACAAGTCAGGGGTTGTAAAAAGGCAGCCCGCAACTGTATCTGGTCTGTAAATACATTGTCTACCTTACCTTAGCAGAGTCCTAAAAGGTGTGAGCCAGCATTTTTAAGTAGGGAGGTTTCACATTTTTAAAAAATGCAGATATCCAATCTGTGGTTTTTTGGTTGGGGGGGGGGGTGTGTGGGTGTGGGTGTGGGTGTGTGTGTGTGTGTGTGTGTGTGTGTTTAATAACAGCTACCCTTTTAGAACATGTAAGACTACTCCCTATCTGCGGTTTTTTGGCTGGGGGGGGGTGGTGTGTGTGTGTGTGTGTGTGTTTAATAACAGCTACCCCTTTAGAACATGTAAGACTACTCCCTACTGTTTCCACAGCACAGAAGGGATTTTTCTTCCTTCCCACTGTACTGAAAGAACTTCCTAGAGTAGACAAGTACCTATGGCCAATTTTCGAAGGTGAAAAAATAGAAGTGAAATCAAGAGCACTTTGTGAGTTTTCTTCTATCTGCCTGTTTCACTCAGTTCCCTTACCTGCTAGCCCCTTTCCACGTCCAAATTGGTGACCCTGGATTTAGGTCTTAACTCCATTTGCCAAAGACTGTCAAGTCAGTATACACATGAAACATAACACAACCCACATCAACCTGTCTCCCTAAAAACAGCCTATACCCAGTAGGTCTTCCACTGGAAAAATGATCAAAGCAAAGCTACCAGGTCTGCTTCTCACCAGTCTTCCCCATCTCCTCCAGCTCACCCAGTTTCTCATGCATGGTAAGATCTAGAAAACCAAAGACAAGAGCAGAATATACACTCATCTATGAACTGGGCCTTGAACTAGCATCAGTGTTAACTCGGATCCATTCATATGGGCCTGGAAGCCTGTCTATCATCTGCTCCGTGGATTTTCTTTAGAAAGAAATTACAACAATATTAATAATGACCAAAAGCAATTTTTTAAATGTTGTCACTCAAGAAAGTCTCATCTTTAAGTCTGATGTACTCACAAGAGAAGGAACCATGAAGGTAAGCAATGCTTGTAGTTGCAGGACCAGAGAACGTTTAGGGCCTTGGAGAGTCTCCCAGTGACAGGATCAGTATTGGGACACCAACGTAGAAGGAAATTGAGTAATAAATGGTCCGTGTGGTGCATCCAGTAATTTTAGACCTCCTTGGTCAGGACTGAAAATGCTATGTGCAAAGCTGCTTGCCAGCAGACTCTGAGACTACACCTACTGGATGCGTGTGCCCATTTGCAGACAGACTGGCTATTCAAATTCAGGAGTTCCATTAGGTCTGCTGTGAGCTAAGCAGAATACAAAAAAACCTACAGCCACAGAAGAGGGAAAAGAAAGCCCACATTTGCTAAACTACCAAACCATGTGCCCAGCTCAGTGCTGGATAAATAACACACATGACAACGACATCCAGTTATCTCCCTAAAAATACTTATGTCCAGTAGGTCTTTCACTGGAAAAATAGTCAAAGCAAAATTACCAAGTCTGCTTCTCACCAGTCTTCCCCATCTATTACAATTCACCCAGTTTCTCATGCTAAAAACCAGAAGAATAATCTTGGATTACTTTCCCTTACCCTTTCATCTATCAGCAATTTTATAAATTCTACCATCAAAATATTCCCGAAGTCCTTCCATTTCTACCCATCTCCACCCCTACCTGCCTGGCCCAAGCACCAGGACACCCAGCTGGACACTTGCAATGGTATCCTAATTGCTCTTGCCAGGTGCACAAATATTCTGTAGATGGCAGCCAGAGTGGGCCTCACTGGATATAAAGCAGATCATGTCACGCTCTGCTCACACTCTGCAAAGCCTTCCCATGGCAAGAAAGAGAGAATGCATGATCCTCAGCAAGGCCTCCACGGGCAGGAGGCGGCCTTGACATGCTCTGGCCTCATCAACCCTACCAACAGCTCTCCCACCCAGTCGGCACCTCTCCCTTGCTCTCCCTTCCTCCAGAGCACGAGTTCTTTCGTCTTCCAGGGGCTTCACACATATGCTTACCTCTGCCTGATATTTCTTTTCGTCCCGCTCCCTACCTGGCTAGGGGCTACTCATCCTTCGAGAGGACTTCTGTAACCCACAAACCCCTATTAGGCACTCCTGTTGGTCTTTCTCATAGTACACTTAAAAGTTTTTCTTTATACACTTATTTGGGAGGTTGCTTAATATCTGCCCCCTCACTTGACCACACAATCCAAGAAGGCAAGAGTTATGTATCAGCCATCCCCATACACAAAACACGCAACTGACACAAAGTGGATACCAGCAAAAATGCCTTGCCCCCGTTTGAGTTCCTTAGTTCCTCCCTCCCTCAAAAGGACAGGGAATAGGGCAACAATGATTTAATCTAAAAAGCTATCATGGTCCCCAAAGCTATCCATAATAGCTTACACACCAAAGCACAGTGTATGAAAGTACCATACTGTCCATCTTCCTTCTAGTTAAATATGTTCTCTCTAGCAAGTCACGGTGACAAAGAATGATGCATGCACTTCTGCTCCATTGCCCACATCCCACACCTGATACTTTCCAAACAATTTATTAATCAATTATTAATTGTGGCAGCGACCACACTTTCATCATTTAAGATCCGTCTTCAGGAGGGATGCATAAGCATTCTCTACAATGGCTAGCTTCATTAAGAGAACACTTCACACGTGAGCTAAAATCAATACAAAATGAAGAAAGGTTCAGCAGGTGACGCTGAGCAGGGGTCCTACTGCAGTGACATCTTCCCCAAAAGGCACACACAGACTAGGGGAGCAGAGCAGGGACAACTGATGGGATCAAAGTAAACGTTTCATTTTTCCATCGCTACTGTGGAAAACTTGTTTTGTATTTGCAAAATAAAACAGGGATAAATTCTTCTAAGGCACTATTCTAAAAGGAAAAAGGAGTGCAAATGCTGAAACAAAAGACAGTATTACATGTGTGAATGAACTGAAGAGTTTCATTTCTCCCGAGTATGTTCTAATTCATTGTTTTTGCTTTTATTTTGCTGAAATATAAGATACTATCTATATTTACAGTACTTGCTGTAAGAGTATGTGAACAGTCCGCTGGGCTTTTAATGAATCTAAACAGTTTTCACTTGGGAGGTATGTTCCTATAATAAACTATGCTCAAAATATGTTTACCAATACTACAAGGTGGAAATGCTTTGTAAACTACAAAACACTCTTCAAATTAAAGGGGGACCTCTACATACCTAAAACAGAGCAAACACTACCAACAGCTCATACTGAAGCCTTACCACTGAGATCACCTCTTGCCAGCCAGTTCAACCACACCTCCTCAGTTCGGTATTTCATCAGCAACAGATGAGACTTTACACGGAGTCTCCTATGAAACCTCCTCCATTGGCTTCCCTGTTCCTGTGACGCACAGTTTTCCTCCTCCTCCTGACACCATCACTGGGTGTAGCCCACAGTCACTGGACCTGCTCTCCCCCCACTGTGCTCATTTATTCACCCGGTCTCATGCTTTATACTGTCACCCCTATTCCAGCTGAACATTTCCCAGCTGACTCTCTCCTGGCCTAACATTAGAGTTCCTCTCTCCAAACTCACCACTGCAGCATCTCTTTCAATTCAGTATTTTAAAAACTGAACTCACCCGCTCCACCCTGCTCCCAAACCACCTACCAGGCTCTCCTGCTAATTTCCCCATTTCAACAGCAGCACTCTTTCCGAATTAAAGGTGTTGACTGAAACAACGAACGCTTATCTAATTGTGATTTTCAAACTCACCTTTAGCTCTAGAGAAGGAGAACCAAAGACACATGGGAAGGAATGGGGTGGGGGCAGAGAGGCTGGGGCTCCTTCTGCTTCCTCTGTCCGACTGGGTGGCCTGGTGCTTCCCATACAGCTTCAGGTCTCCCTCTTCTTCACAGTAAGAACTCCAGAGCTTTCCATCTGCAGATCTTCCTTCAACATCAGAATGATGTTCCTGACTGCTGCTTTTATCACCCCATGCCTCTGCTCAGCAGCTGCCTGCTCACACTGAATCCCTATTCAGTCCTACAAATATCTGTTGACTATGTACTTAACCACTTGTCAAGGACCATACCGGGCCCTGAAGGGTTATTACCATTTCAGTTAAAAGGATAGAACTTCAGTGCAAAAATATTCTGAATAAAAAGAGAACTAAGGACGTGTTCATATCCTTACAGAAAATGTGTTACTTCAAGACAGAAGCTAAATTGTGAAAAATATATAAAACTGTTTTTTGATGACTATCATTAATGGTGACTATAGTTAATAATACTGTATTGTATGTTTGAAAGTTGCTAAGACAATAGATCTTAAAAGTTCTCATCACAAGAAAAAAAAGTTGTAACTGGTGATGGATGTTAAATAGAATTATTGTGATAATTTCACAATGTATACATAAATCATCATGCCATACACCTGAAACTAATATGTCAATTATATCTCAATTTTTAAAAATAAACAGAAAGTGGCAAAATCTAAAGCCTGGGCCATCAGAAAAAAAACTGTTTTTACATATGCACTTATAGATGAACCAGGAAAAGTAGAAGTCAAAGAATGGAAGTCTGGTGTGAAAATCAGGGACACCCTCGCAGAGGAAGAATTACACTGGCTCATGAAGAATAAAAGGTTTCTAGTTTGGGCAGGTAGGGGCTGGTGGGAAGAGCATGCACAACCACATTTCCCAATGTGGACACTGCAAATAATTTTTCTTAGTCCTAAACAAATCATAATCATTCCTTTTGAGGCATGAAACCCCCTTCTCCTTCCTAGGCCCCCAATCTCTTCAGCCTTCGCCTTGTCAATCTGTGGAAAACCACTCCTCAGGACTCAGCCCAAGGCCCAATTCTCTGTGTTCTTTTCTGATCACTCCACACCCCAAAGACCCTCTCCTTGCCAGACCCCATGACCACTATCTGTTTCAAACCAAAGCATTTTAGTTTAGATTGTTTTAGTCTCAAATCCTATTTATTAGTTCCTGCATATCATTTTGTTCACAAACGTCTGGTTTGCATGCTTTATCTCCCAACACATTAAAAGCTCAAGCTTTTAGTGGTCTGTCATACAAATGTATGAACATACATAGTAAATTACATAGTAAATGGTTTATTGTGCAAATGACAATTGAAATTTTTTAAGGAAAGTAAAGATGAATTAGAAGTGTAATTTAAGATACAAATCACAGAGTATTGCAATGAAATGTTGGTAGATGGTAGAGCTCACCTAAAATTCTTATGATGAACTTAAAAACACACCTCTCCTTTAGGTGAAAGTTAAGACAGTTCCTTAGTTTTCCTTAATTCGATCTTCACCAGATCACCCTCCCACCAATATCCTTTCTCAGAAAACAGATTGAGAACTCATCATAGAGGTGGACCAGTATTGTCCCAAAAAGCACTGAATAAAGAATTCCAAAGTCAAGGGCTACCTCTGATACAAACTCATCAATGTACCTCACAATCTGAGAGCATAATCAATAGCGGTTTTAAGCTCATCTTTCCTACTTAACAATTACACCCTGTGTGGGTATAGCAGAATCCAATCCACTTGGATGCTCCTGAAATCTCTCCTCTTTCAAAACCCTTTCTCCCGGTTCTAGGGTACCATGAGGAGAAACTGAAGTTGGCATTTTTAGCATCTTGTGAAGAGCTAAATGCATTCAAAGTCTATTATCAAGCATCAAGAACAAACTCTACCTGTTTGCCACTTTAACCCTTTTTGAGTTAAGGGGACTAGAAAACACCAAGAGATCCCACTACACTTATTTAAACAAAGAATTGAAACTGGAGGCTGCCCCGAGCAATTTCCAGCAACAGTTCCAACAGTGGGATCCGGGAGACAATGCCACTTTGGTCGTGGAGACCAAATAACTCTGAAGGGTGAGTGGTAGGCACAGAAACGCCCCAACAGGTCAGGTCATAGTGACCAAACTGACTTCATGGGGCTATCACACGCAGAAGTCTCAACAATAACAATGTCCAGATCTTCCTTTTATTTAGTTTCCACCTCCAGGCATGGACAGATTAAGACTATCCCTCTAAGTGGATAAAGGCATATACAAAATAAGTACATCCTATGGACTTTAATCAATGACTACAGGAT
>NC_138381.1:50529761-50550466 GCF_054177405.1 Leptonychotes weddellii
CCAGGAGAGGGCCGAGCTAGTTAAACCGCCACAAATAGGCTAGGCGTCCCCCAGCGCGCACTTCCTCCGCTCCGGCCCGGGGCTGGGCAGAACTTAGAGAGCAGGACCGGGGACGGAAAGCGGGTGGAGCGAAGAAGCGCCCGCGGGGGTCTCGGCCGCAGCCGAGTCCCGGCACACACGACAGTTGTCTGCGGAGAACGGGGAGACCGGGGACGCCCGCCCCGAGAGAAAACAAAAGCCAAACGCCCACCGCCGGGCGCCCGGTGGCCTAAGGCTGGCTTGGGACCGCCGGGAGTCCGGCCCCGGCCTCTCGTCCCGCGGCCCTGGGCTGAGCCGGCGCCTCCCCGCCCAGGTGACCGCGCCGACACCCCCGGCCCAGGTGGCCCCGGCGGCCGGGAGCGGGACGGTGTGGGGCCACGCCACGCCCGTCCGAAGTGGGCGACAAGTGGGGCAGCGCCTCGCGCGGGGAGCCCGGCGCGCGCCCGGCGGCGAAAGAGAAAGAGAAAGAGCCGGCGCCGGGCGGAGGCGACTCCTAACCGCCACCGCCCCCTGGCCCGGCCCGGCCCGGCCCGGCCTCGCCGCGGGCGACGCGCACGCCCCTCGGTCCGGGCGCGGGGCCCGGGGCTATCCTTGGCGGTGGCGGCCGTGGGCGCTCACGCGGTCCCCCGACCACACGGCTCGGGCGGCGGCGTCCTCCTTACCCCGAGCAGAGCCGGGCCGCCCGCAACGCCGACTCGGCGACAGGCCGGCAGGGCGCGAGCCGAAGCGGCGAGGCTCGGCCGACCCAGGCTGCGGCGCCGCTGGCCCCGCGGTGCCCGGCGGGAGGGGCGCGAGGGTGCACGCGCGGGGTGGGGGCGCGGGAGCCTCCCCTGCCGGCCCCGCGCGCATGCTCCCGCCGCACCTGCCTAGCTCCGGGTTCCGCTCCTCCGGGAGCGCAGTGGACGCGGGGCGGCAGTTTGGACTTTCACGTGGGAGGGAGGTGGCTGTGGCTTTCTCTTCAAGTGCGTCTTTCACCTTATTTGTTCCCTGGGAAGGAGTCCCCCAAATCTTGGCTACTTCCTGCCTGGCCCCTCCCCATTCGCGCAGTGGTGTCCCGGGGCGCTCATCCCTGCCTCATCCCAGCTCTGAGGGTTCACCTTCCAAATGTTCTCTCTCGCCTCTGGATTCCTCTCTGTCCTTCTGCTCCTTCCGATTTTGCAACCTCGCCTCCGATGCCCCTTTCCCGCTCTCGACTTTGCTACACACCCAACCGCGGATACCATTTCAAAATAAAAGAATACTCTTTTCAAGTGGTGAGAACAAATTGTTTACTGACCCTGTTCTAGCTGCTTGAGATTAACTAGGAAACAGGAGCTAAAGAGTTCCTGCCCTCATGGAACGTACAGTCTTACTGGTTAGCGTTAGGCTTTCACAAAGCTTTGTTGGTGGTTTGGAGAGAAAAGTATTTAATCATTTGTTTGGGCTTATATTTAAAAGTAGCTGACAGGGCGCCTGGGTGGCTCAGTTGGTTAAGCGACTGCCTTCGGCTCAGGTCATGATCCTGGAGTCCCTGGATCCAGTCCCGCATCGAGTCCCGCATCGGGCTCCCTGCTCGGCAGGGAGTCTGCTTCTCCCTCTGACCCTCCCCCCTCTCATGTGCTCTCTCTCTCTCTCATTCTGTCTCAAATAAATAAATAAAATCTTTTAAAAAATAAATAAATAAAGTAGCTGGCAATCGAAGACCGTATTTTGTGACTTTTAAACTTAATTTTCTTTCATGGAGGTGTCGTGTACAAAAATTCTAGTATGCAAAATAAGAGTTTGTTGAGTCCAGCAAGAAATGCAGTAATTTAACATGATTAACAATAATAATTTCCAAAATGATCTTTTTGTTTGTTGTTAACTACCATAAAGGAACAACTAAAACTATTTTGTTTCTCAGGTGAGACTGGTCCTTTGGTTATAAACATAATTTAGTGTTGTTACTGAAGAAAGAAATATAAAACCTTTGCTAGTGCAGTTTTTGATTTGGGAATCATGATCATAGAAATTTACAAGTACACACACACATACACAAACTGGATTCTGTGCTCTAATCAATTAAGAAAAAGATTTGGGGCAAAGAGAAAAAGAAAAGGAAGCAGAAGGCATCAGTATAGAGAGAACATTTAAAACAGATCTGTTGAAGTGATATACTTTTTTCATCCCATTTACCATGTCTATGCTAGAGACTTTATAGAGTTGTGATGTATTTCTGTGACAACAGGCACACATCAGGAGACTACCTTGGCATACTTGCTCACCTGACTTCATGAAATTAGAGTGGAACCCAGTGGATGGATGAGAATTCCCCCTCCCTGCTACTTATGTGAGCACAGACAACATTTTTGGCAAAGGACAAGTGTTTCGATTACTGCAGTGTAACCCTGGTCTCTCCCAGCAGTGTCTATCATTAAAGACACTAAGTCTTAGTGATATAAACATCAAAATGTTCCCAGCACAAAAAGAGTTAAAAGCACTTCTGGTTCCACCCACCCCTTAGAAAAATCAATGTTAATATTATACAAAATAAAAGAAAGCTGGATTGAAATCCAAATAGAGTGAATTTACATCACCTTGTCTTCACTTTTTGGGGGGAAACAGTTATTATTATGTTTATTGAATTTATTTGGCTTGCTTTGATGAAAACAGAAACACTGTTTTCATGGGCAAGGTTTAAATAGAGAAAGAATGCACCAATGAGACAGGTAACACAGGCAGAGAACCTCATCCTGGATTACTTAAATGTAAATCTATGGGTGCATAGTGCTGACAACCACATATGATTATATTCAAAGAAGCTGACATCTGTTTTAAACAATACTGTTATTCAAATTATATGGAAATATAAGCAGTGTAAGCATTGGTACACTTATTACAAATTTTTGAAAAGCTGTTGTAGTAAATCCCTTTTATTTGAACAGCTGCAGATTAAAATGAAATAGCCACATTGTTGAGTATTGCAATGTTACCAACAGTCCCCTTGTGAACGAACAATGGGGTTTAGAATACTGATGGTTACTAGGCATTTTTTATTTATAATTCAGTTGAGTCTAACAAACTAAGTGGCAACACTAATGTTGGCCAGAGAGATAAGGATGGCTTCTGGTGGCAGAAGAGCCCCTTTAGGCATGTCATCAAAACATGACAGAGTCATGGCAGTTCTATAATGTCTATCTCATGGGTGGAAATGAAATCTCATTTGCTGAGATAGTGATTGGCTTTATTTAAGCAACACTCCCTTTTAAAGTTTGCTAAATTTATTTACTTTTTTCTAATTGGGAGAGAGTTCTTTTATTTGTTGATGTTATATATATGTTACTTATATATGTGTGATTTTTTAAGTAGAATTAAATTACATTGCTTTGTTATTTGATCAATAGTGGGATTTCCCATTAACACAGAAGTGTTTTTAAAATTCATGATTGTTTCCTAGCATATACTTAGGACCATTTGGGAGTGAAGCACAGAGTAAATTCCTTTCTACACTTCAGTGTAATCGAAGAGAGGTTATGTTAACAGCATTCTATGCTTACTCCACAAATTGTCCGTTGCAGCTAAAATCATTTCATTGGTCACCATTTATCATCAATAATTATTATCCTCAAGTTTATTTTCATATTGATGCCATTGTTAATAATTTTACTCACACCACACTATATTTTCTCTGTTACAGCAATATTTTCTTAAGTAGATTGTCCAATTTTAAACTTTCCTAATGAATTGAGATATAAATAATTGCATAGAGTTCTGTTTAAGTATAAATACTGGTTCAGACAGAAGTGTAAATAATATTGAAGAATTAAAGCTAACTTTAAATGATACTAAAAAGCTTCATAAATAAAATAATATGCACATTATACAAATTTGAATTAAAGACTTAAAATTTATAAAGAAATCTATTTTTACGCTTGTACTTTTTTTGGTAGAACAAAACTATCATAAAGTAACATAAAAACACCATTTCCAGGTACACTCCCTTGAATTTTTAAAAATCCAAACCCTACACAATATTTCTGATGATATTTAAAATCTGTATAAACTGAACGAGATAAGGATCCTTACATCAATAGGCAAACTTCAATTTCCACTACAACCATACTGAATGAACTAATAGGATTTGGAGAAAGGCCTGAAAACTGCAGAAGGCAAGCAAGCAATCCCTTTAATCGCATTTTCAAAGATATTGATGACACAACCATACCATCTCCAAAGTGAGAGATCTGGAAAAAGAAAAATGGAAAATTCGGAGTAGGCAATTCATACTTTCTTGAAAAGATATATGCCCCAAATAACAGTAGCTAGACATGCATTCTCTAAGAAATAACAGTAGGATAGTATGTAGAAAACATTCCAGGTGTCAGGAAAGACGGTTGTTATTCCTGCCTCTGTCGTTGACCCATCATGGAAGAAGCCACCTGGCTACAGAGGATATGTCTCATGGCATAGTATTCCCTTTTGAAATCACCAAGTTTAAGGTCTAGGTCTAGTTCTTAATATTGTAGGTCCAGAAATCTGAGTCTGTTAATGCTCCCAGAAGTGATCGGGCTAAGGCAACCAGCTAAAAACAAGAATACCAATGAAACTGAAGATATAAATGCCAAAAAGATCGATGTTTTGGGGTCAGCACATCCCCACCACTATAGTCTACAAAGGAAGGCAAGTTAATTAAAAGATTGCTCAATGGCCATGAAATCAAAACAAGGTAAGCTGGCTCTTGGTGGGAAGTGTCGACAAGTGGCAATTGTCTGATATAACCTTTCTCATAAAGGGAGGTCTTCAGCCAAGATGCCCAAAAGCTGTGTCAGCTGGATTTGATGCTATTCATTTTTTTTTAAAGATTTTATTTATTTATTTTAGAGAGAGAGAGCATGAGAGGGGAGAGGGTCAGAGGGAGAAGCAGACTTCCTGCTGAGCAGGGAGCCCAATGTGGGACTCGATCCCAGGACTCCTGGATCATGACCTGAGCCAAAAGCAGACGCTTCACCAACTGAGCCACCAAGGTGCCCTTGATGCTGTTCATTGAGGTCCAGTTTCCTTTGGCATTCCAATCCTTGGAATATTCCCTGGTCACCTTGACTGGATGTGGGTGCTTTAAAAAACTCCATCAGCAGTATATTTACCATCTTCTGTGAGGGCTGCTACTACAAAATAATATGTTCACTTGTTTTTTTTCAGCCTTCTGAAAGGATGGCTTTTTCCTAACTTTTTCTTGACCCAATCTCAAAAATCCAAAAGTACCTATGATTCCTTCCATACTAACTGCCTGAATAAAAATGTGTTTGAATTATTTCCATTTTAGATTTAATTTCCCTATTTTATTAAACCTTTAACCAAAATTAAAAGGTCAGGGGTTTTTTTTAGGACATTATCGTAACATCTATTATTCCATTAAAAAAACATAGAGTCCACTTTTTCTGGACTGAATATGCATGTATTCTTTTTCATTATAATACCTCCAATACAAATTCTTAAAAAATTCATTTCCAATTCTACATATATGAATCAACCTAAAACTACTAAAGTGACATTTGCTTGAAGAAGTAAAAGACTTTATCCATTCTCATAGGAAAAGAAGATGCATGTTTCTTTAGACTTTTAGTTACCAAGTGAATACCTTGAACCTAAGTATTTTGTATTTATTTCTGGATTAAAGACAATTGGTTACTCTATATTACTGAATTATTAATATTACCCAGAAAATAAGATGATTATCTATCTATATCCCTGAATGGAACAAAGCTCACCAGCTTAGTCTAGTCAAGCCAACAACATAAAATATAAGAATAAGGGGGGCGCCTGGGTGGCTCAGTTGGTTAAGCGACTGCCTTCTGCTCAGGTCATGATCCTGGAGTCCCGGGATCGAGTCCTGCATCGGGCTACCTGCTCAGCAGGGAGGCTGCTTCTCCCTCTCCCGCTCC
Source organism: Leptonychotes weddellii (assembly GCF_054177405.1). Classification (NCBI taxonomy): domain Eukaryota; kingdom Metazoa; phylum Chordata; class Mammalia; order Carnivora; family Phocidae; genus Leptonychotes; species Leptonychotes weddellii. The sequence goes on from NC_138381.1 coordinate 50,535,701, forward strand.
CCACTCTTGTGCTCTCTCTCTCACTCTCTCTCTCAAATAAATAAAATCTTTAAAAAAAAAAAAAAAGAATAAGGAAGTTGTTCCTAAGTAATTTTAAGCCTTCTATTTTAGTACTAACCTCAGCTATTCATGACATCCTTGAAAAACCCCTCATTGACCTTCAGATACTTCCCTACTCCATCTAAACAGGAAAAAAACACTTCTTTGTGAGTGTGGTGGATTAATTAAATTAACGCCTTCAATCACAGATGGCCCAGGACTTTGGTTTGATTTAGGATTTTTCAACTTTACAATGGTGCAAAAGCCATATTCATCCAGTAGAAACCGTATGTCAGATTCGGAATTTTGATCTTTCCCCAGGCTGGTAATTTACTGGAAGATCCTCCTTAGTGATGCTGGGCAGCAGCTTCAGCTTGCAGGCGGCCACGCCATTACAAGGGTAAACAACCAATATACTGAGAACTGTTCTGTACCCATACAACCACTGTTTTTTCTTTTTAGTACAGTATTCAATAAATTACATGAGATATTCAATACTTGATTATAAAGTAGGCGTTGTGTTAGATGAGTTTATTCAACCGTAGACTAACATAAGTGTTCTGTACACGTGTAAAGTAGGCTAGGTTGAGCTGTGATGTTCAGTGGATTAGGTGTATTAAGTGCATTTTCTACTTACAATATTTTCTACTTAGGATGGGTTTATCGGGATGTAACTCCATCATGAGTGGAGGAAGATCTGTAGTGGCCTGCCTTTATCCATCCCCCTTACAATGTAACTTTGTATTTGTTTCCATCATGAGGTGGAAACAATTTCCCACTGCTTGAATCAGGGAGGCCCTGTGACTTACTTTGGCCAATAGAATATGATGAAGTGACAGCATGCCAGTTCCAAGCCTAGACCTCAAAAACTCTGTGTGCTCTTATTTCTGTCTTGCTCCTATGTGATCACCCTGAGAATTAAGTGCTCCTGCTGGGGAATGGGACAGAGCCCAGTTGTTCCATTTCAGGCCCTAGATGTGTGAAAGAGCATATAATGCTCAGCCAACCCACCAGCTGACCACAGAAGCATGAATGAGTAATCCCAGCAAGACTAGCTGAACCAAGATAATGGAACCATCCGGCCAACCTATACACTCATGAGAAATGATAAATAAATCTCCAAGTGTTGGGCTGTTTCTTTATGCAAACCAACAATCATGTGATATTGTAGTATTAATGTAATTTTTTTTCCTTGTAGAGCAAATTCATTAACTACCTAAGTGTTCTGTTCCCTAAAACTTGAATGTTGCATAAGTTCAGCATTGCTGATTTCAGTCATTGGGTGCAAATGCAGCTGTTTATGTTTTGCACAAATATGGGTCAGTGTATAGAATCATCACTCTCCAGACTATGGACTCTGAGAAACAAACTGAGGGTTCTAGAGGGGAGGGGGGTGGGGGGATGGGTTAGCCCGGTGATGGGTATTAAAGAGGGCACATATTGCATGGAGTACTGGGTGTTATACGCAAACAATGAATCATGAAACACTACATCAAAAACTAATGATGTAATGTATGGTGATTAACATAACATAATAAAATGAAATTTAAAAAATAAATAAAAATAAAAGAAGAAAAAAGAATCATCACTCTCCATTAAAGTTTTTCCTTGTTCAGCCATTCTGTCCTCCTTATTAATTCTTCCCCTTCAGTTTACACAGAGGCTCAAGTGTTTCACCCTGACGGATAGCCTCCCCTTGACTTTGTTTCCCTCGTAGGCAACCCTACCTCCCTCTCCCCTTAGTTACCAAAGTCCTATAAAAATCTATATATAATTCATACTTATACTTTAACTCCTTCAAGTCTGACGTCTGCTCCAGAACTCTACTGAAACAGTTCTCTTAAAGGTCATAAATGGCCCTATAATTGTCCCAATTCATTTCATCATCTGGTTATTTACCTGCTGGACTCTTCTGTACTTCTAAGGACACTGAGCCTACTCAGCTCCTTTGGCCTTGGTTAGGGACAAAATCCCATGGAGGTCGTTTAGAAAAAAAGCAACTTTATAAGGCAGAATCAGAGGTATTTCTAAAATCAAATTTGGAAGCACAGCCTGACCTCTCCAGGGTCAGGGACTTATCACTCCAGGTACTCTGGTCTCTCAAGTCTTTTCTGCTCTCTGGGCGTGCAGTGTCTCTCTCTGTCTCCGCAGGTCCAGGTGGCCAAACCCCGCCACCCCAGGCCCAACTTCGTATCAATTCCAGTTCAAGCACCTCACAGATTGATCCACTTTGCTGGATGCCAGTTCCTCCTTCCCGGGAGAGAAAGATTAATTGGCCCAGTTTGACTCAAGGGTCTTCTCTTAACTTATAAGTGGGCAGAATACATATTCAAAATGTTATAGATGCCACACCTAATGTAAGTGTTGTACGGGATAAGCAGATGCCCCAAATGCTGTCCCCCTCTCAGAAACTTCAAAAACCCTTCATGGCTATCCTTGGCCTATCGTTCCAAGTCCAGACGTTACTCTAAACACTTGAAGACCACCACGCTTTACCCCCACAGCACATCCAGCTCCATCTCCCACTCCCTTGCTGAAGACAAGATACTCCCTGTTCTCAGAATGGCTGCGAGTTTTGTCAAGTTGCCCACAAAGTCTTATCCAGCAGCACTCTTCTATTAAGGCTTTTCTGAGTATTAAAATACGATGTACCTCTGAGGATTCAACACTTAATGAAATCTCTCTCATGAAGCATTTATCAACTGTATTGCTTTACTTTTTTTCTTTCTCCTACATACCCATAGCATTTTGTTTATCCATCTATATTGCATTTATATTATTTTGGTTTTAACTGTAATTACTTATTAGTTTATATATAATTCTGATAACTATGGTTTTCTGAAGAAGAGGAGCCATCTCTTTTAAGTTCATGTTTACATTTTTAATTATCTGTGGGATTTTATTTTTACTTTTTGTCCTTTTTAACAATTTTTTTTTCAGAAAATGTAGGAAGTAATGTAATTAACACCCATGCATCCACCAATCAGAAGGACTATCAGTTCATACTTTATACTTGATACGTTTAAAGAAGTAAGACATAATATTTAAAATTGAATTATTTTCTCATCCTTTCCTTCATCTCTTGCTGCCTGTTTTTGCAGAGGCAACAACTGTTATGATGAATTTGGTACATATCCCTTTACTATACGCCTTTATCCTTATGATTTTTGAGTTTTGTTTCTTTTAAAGAAATCCTTCCTTACTCTGAGTTATAAAAGATGATATTTTTTTCTTAAATATTTTTTAATCCCAATGTATTAGTTAGGGCCTCAAGTATTTACTTACTGAACTTGTAGGGGATACGGGGCAGCCTTATTTTGCTCCTGACTCTAATGGGGATGCTTCTAAAGTTACTGTGTTTACTGTAGGCTCTTGTAAAGATCCTTTTTCAGGTTAAAGAAGTTCCAGTAGCTCTTGTTACTAAGTGTTTTTTGTTTGTTTGTTTGTTTTTGTTTACATGAACAAGTTTGGCTATTATCAGATGCCCATTCAATTTCTAATGAGATGGTCACTGTTTTTCCCTTTCATAATGACTTCTTTCATATATTTTATTCCTTTATTTCTGGGGGGATCTTAGCCATACTTAAAGTTATTTTGATGCTGTTTTCCTATTTGTGCCTTATTGCTGGCAAATTCACCTTTCAATTTTGGTTTGTTGACTGTTTTTCTCAGTGTCAATTATCCTCTGAGTCTTTGAGTAGAGATCTGTGTTCTCCTCTTCCTCTCTCCACTGCCCTCCGTTTTCTGCCTCTGCCTGGTCCTCACCTCCTTGTCCAGATTCAGGTCTTGTCCTGGCATTGCTGGACTTCCATTCTACAGTTATAGTGAGAGTCTAGAGGGGGTGAAACTTGGCCTCGGTCCTAAGCCTTCCTCGCTCTGTCTGCACTGCCAGAAGGCTGCAGAAGTATCTGCTTTCTGGCTCCTTTGGGGCCAAGCGAGAGCACCAAACCCCAGTTTTAGATACTGAGTCTGGCTCCAGACCTCCATCAGGCATGAAATGCTTTTTTTGACAGGAATGGACCTGCATTTGTCTCTGATAGGTTAGCCCCTACAGTCCACTGTGTGTTTCTGTGTTTGTATGTTTCTAGACCATGGAAATGACTGCCTTGTCATTTTAATTTGTTTCAGTGGCTTTGTTTGGATCAGGATGGGGAGCTCAGAGAGGAACTCTGTAACTTCTCCACGTTTCCATTTCTTATTTGACTTTATATCCCTCTCAGGACTTTGCACAGTTCTTTTCACGTTATATGCTCAAAAAGTTTCTGGAATTGAAACCACTGCATCCTGTTCGAGGGCAAGCTGGGTGAATGCTCATCAGAAATGCACTGTGGAAGAAATTCATTCATCAATATAGGCTTGTCCCTGGATGAACTTTATTAAGCCTTTCTGTGTTGGAGATTCCAAGATTTCATGCCTGTTTACATGAGCAGAGTGGCTCTGAAGGTAGGCATATTCAAAGAATCGCCAGAAGAGATGATTACCAACTGCCTAATACATACCTGAGGATAACAAGGATGATATGAGAGGTGCTGCATCTATAATTTAACCCCAAGGGACCTATGTAATATTTCGTATGTGTTTTCAATATTATGCTTCAGATTTTTCTTTCTCTGCCTATCTTCACTAATCATTGTTACGGTGAAATGTATGCAAGTAACTAGCCTATTTGTCTGGGGTTATAGTCTACTCTTTAATCCCCATCTCATTTCCTAAACTAACTTCATCTCCCTTCCACCTCTTATTCCCTTTTCCTTTAGTTCTTGCTCTATTTAATGCCAACTCTTTTTTTTTTTTTAAGATTTTATTTATTTATTTGAGAGAGAGACTGAGAGAAAGAGAGCATGAGAGGGGGGAGGGTCAGGAGGGTCAGAGGGAGAAGCAGACTCCCTGCCAAGCAGGGAGCCCGATGCGGGACTCGATCCAGGGACTCCAGGATCATGACCCGAGCCGAAGGCAGTTGCTTAACCAACTGAGCCACCCAGGCGCCCGAATGCCAACTCTTTTGACTCTGGCATATAGAATGACCCAGGTGCTATTAAACAGAGCTTTGGATATATAACTTGATAAATCTCCATCTTCAAAAAAAAAAATCCGATAGCTCTTTTTTAATCTTACATTATCTTATCTTGGGTCCCCACTCAGCACATAGGTCGTGATACCCTGGTTTCTAAGTTCCAATCCCAGGCTTATTCTCTGCTCTCGTCTTTCTTCCAAAGGCTCTAATTAAACCTGGAAATAGACTACCACCACAATAAATGAACAGCAAACATGAATCAAAAGGTGGGACTCCTACTTTATCACTAACAGTCTTAAGAACCAAACTGAATTTTCCATGCATACAAGTACCAATAAGTCAGAGTACCACACGTCGATTGTGTGCATTGAATCCTTCATTGTTTACTCAGCATGTTGGAGAAGGTCTTTCACTGTATTTATGTTTTACATACTTCTGCCATATTCCAATAGTATTTTCAGAACTTTTGTCCAATAATCTTTATAGAGGCTTTGGTCAACATTTATCCAGATGCTTCTTCTTTATCATCATTACATTCCATTTTAAGCTCTGAGGGAAAATTTGAAGTAGCTAATTATGCAAATTTAGTTGTACAATATTGGCTTTTGTCATATTGTCAATGCCGCTTTGATGCTTTAGTTCTAAGTATTTCACTCAGTCTTTTTTTTTATTTTTTTTATTTTTTTAAGATTTTATTTATTTATTTGAGACAGAGAGAATGAGAGACAGAGAGCATGAGAGGGAGGAGGGTCAGAGGGAGAAGCAGACTCCCCGCCCAGCAGAGAGCCCGATGCGGGACTCGATCCCGGGACTCCAGGATCATGACCTGAGCCGAAGGCAGTCGCTTAACCAACTGAGCCACCCAGGCGCCCTTCACTCAGTCTTAATATCATCTCTCACCACATTGAGTTATTAGCATCATTCTTCTTAGTTTATAAATGGAAAAATAATTATTATTTCTATGGTCTTCAGTTTTATTCTACAGTGTCATTAATTAGGTTTCACTGATTTCTGACAATACAACCTTGAGAACATCCGACCTTAAATAACCAGATCCCTGATAGCAAAGCATTTAGTTGCATTTATTTCGTAGGTCCACAAATAAAGATATTATGAAGCAAAAGTTAATACTATCTATTATTTTTCACCAACTCTAAGTCTAATGCTTGGAAAACAATTTATTAAATGATATGCAAACACTTTTCTAATAATAGGTATAAACATCTTTTACCTTGGAAAAGATTTACTGATTTCATTTTCTTTCTGAAATTAAAAAAAAAAGTTTAAATGTGTGTGTCAACTACATTTCAATTTAAAAAGTTAAAAATAAATAAATAAATAAATAAATAAGTAAAAGTTTAAATGTGAAAACAATCTATGAGCTAAGCAAACATCAGCTCTTCTCCCACCTTTGATGACTCTGATGCTGTCATTCAAATCCTCCCACTCAGAGTGTACTCTTGAGTCCCGCTTCACCAACCGGGGTTTGCTTCCTCCCCAGGAGTGGGCAACCATGTGCTGAAAGTACACTATCCCATGGGCATCTTCCTGGAACATCGGTCTTTCTCTAGCTTTGGCAGGAGGGGGAATCAAATTATCTAACTGATGACTTAAAACATTATTTTTATACGAAAATAACATGGATCTATCATGGGATAGAAGCAAGAGTACCTGGATTTTTAAAATAAAACAGAAGACTTCAAAAACAAGTTTGTTCTTCTAGAAAAATTATTCACGTCTTCTCTATCCCAGAGAGCTAATTTTGTTTTTCTAATACTATCTTTCTGTTAGAATTTTACCTCTTCCATAATGTCATTCATGCTTTCATTCGTAATAAAAAGATTTTTAGCAGGGGGACTAAGCTACAGTGTTTGGGGGTTATTTGTTCCTTTGACTCATACATATATTGATCCAGGTAGAAGCGTAACTTTAGCTATGGCACAGAATGACATATAGAATTGTACATGAAATACAGGGTTGTAGCTCATGGTGACATGATTGTTATAAACTACTCTAGTCAATATTATATGAATGGATTTAACACCTTATTGTGCAGCAGCTATATCTTTTACAAAATAAGAAACTAATCGACAACCATTAGCATGGTAAAACTTTAACATGGTTCAGACTGGGCATATCTATTAAGAAAAATGTTCTTCCCTAGTATGTTTCCATGTGGTCCCCTACCTAGAGGATGAATAATATCAAAAGAGAAAAAGATGGGTACTTTCTAATCATACCACAGCATCACAGGTATGTCTGTTTATACATAAAATCATTGCTCTTATGATAGAGTCCCTGTGGTCTTGTTTCATTAATGAATACACGTCAACCAGGCAACTTTAAAAAATAATGATCCAATAAACCCAATATAATGTATTTATTCCTCTCCAAATTCTCTTCTTGTCTTTGCCAACTATTGTTTTTTTTCTTCATAGCGGAAATCATGAAGTCAGGAAATGGTGTGTTCTGCTCTTTCAAATTAATTTTAATTTATATTTCCATGTGTCAGCATGGTTTTCACAGTTGACATGTTTATAACTCTGCTTTATAAAATTAATTTTATTTCATATTTTCATGCATCAGCATGAGCCACACAGTTGACATTTTTATAGCTCTGCAGTGATCTTCCGTTGTAATATGACCTATTTTGCTTAGCCACCTCCTATTCTTAGACATTTGGGTTTTCCCTGTTATATTTTGTTTTTGCAATCATAAATAGCAATAAATATTGCTATAAATATAATATAAATATTATAAATATTATATTTATAATATATAAATATAAATATTTCTAATGAAATCATTTTTTAATCTGTATATTTTCCTAAAGAATGTTCCTTAGAGTAGGATTATTGTGCCAAATCGCATCCAATAGTTTCATAGTTTATTTTTTCCAGAAAAATCTAAAGCAGTTGAAAATGTGACCAGAAACATTTAAAATTTATATCACTCTCAGATCCAACAGATACAAAAATTGGCATTTTATAATTTTTATTTATTTGGTAATATGTATACAATGGTTTCTTAATGTTGCCAAAATTTATATTTATTAACAAATGATAGAGATATGGATTAATCAGTGTGAGGATTTATTTGTAGTTCCTTATTATTGAATGTTCATTTCCTTTAACCAATTATCAAATAGAATGTGAGTGTTAGCTGTTATAAATTGTCTGAATTACTTCCATATCTTAGAAACAAACTTTTCCAAAAAAAAAAAAAAAAGCATCACATGTATCAAGCACACAGAAATGCATAGAAAAAAATACATAAAATATACCCTGAAAACACCACATGGGGGAGAAATGAAATACAATTGATGCAGCTAAAGCCTCCTGTGTAACCCTCCTCAACTCAGAACCCTTCTCACCCTTGCTAGAACAAACCATCACTCCAAAGGTAGAGTTTACTATAATCATGTGCCTTTTTATACTGTTCCTACATATATATGTAGACATAAAACATATAGGGTATGTTTTACGTGTTTTAAAACTTTATTTAAGTGGTATTTTTTGTGTATATCATACTTTAATTTTGCTTTTTTTAATGTGAAAAAGCTGTTTAAATTTCATTCATTTTGAAACATATATATCTAGTGTATTTATTTTAGTGGTTATGTATTATTCCAAATTATCTTTTTCTGATTGAAGATAATGTCAGTTTCTAATTTTTTGAGATTACAAGCTGGTTTATAGCTCATTGAAAATACTCTTGTATCTCTTTTTCTGTTCATTTAATATATATATGTATATTTGTACACATACTATGTATATACATAGAGGTGAAGTATACACACAGACACACACACACACTCAGAAGTGACATGGTTGAATTCTTATTACCCAGTTGCTCTGCAAAATAATCACATTTTTTCACCAATCTATAAATTTTATGTTTCCTTGATTACAGGTGAAGTTGAACATCTTTCTGGTTTCTTCCTCTGTCATTTGCCTATTCACATACTTTGATCATTTTTCTGTTGAATTGTTTTGTCATTTTTCTTATCTTGAAGATCTTTATGTTTTAGATATAAATCCTTTGTGGTTTATGTGAATTTCACATATTTTACACTGATCTATGGCTTACACTTTCAGTGTTTCAGTGTTTTTTGATGCATGAAAGTTTTTCTTCTTAAAATAGTTACTTTTTTCATCTTTTCTCAAGTATATTTTGTGTTTTTGATACTCTCAAAGAAACCTGAGATCATAAAGACATTGTCCCATGTTTCAATTTGCACACTTAGATGTTGAATCCATATGAGGATTGATTTTTGTTCATGGTATATATGGTAGAGAGCAATTTTTTCTTCCATGGTACCTAATCAATTGTCCATGAACCATTTACTGAACACTTCCTTTCCCCACTAATTTGTTATTTCTGTCATTTATCTGACTTCCATATATATGGCTGTGCTTTGGGTCTCTTTCTTCTCGTTCATTGGTGTATTAGTCTCTCCCCAAACTTCAGCTTTATGAAAGTCTGCTGTTTGATAGAAATATCTCCCACTTCTTTGTCCTTCTTCAAAAGTTTAATGTCAATTCTTGGCCCTTTGCTCTTGCATATATATGTTTATTTATTCCACATGTAAAAGATATGTCTTTGAATTAGTCTATCAATTTCCAGGAAAAAAAATAGTATTTATTTTATGCATCAGTTTGAGAAGAATGGCCACTCTCAAAACTGAGTTCTTACACTGTCTTGGGAATACTGGGGATAGCACATATCCATTCCTGAAACCAGTGATTGAAGATGGTTCAGTTCTTTGCTGCTGGGCTATGTCTGTCCTCCTACCTGCTTAGACCTACAGCTTGCTAAAATTCACAGATTAAGGTGGTAGGTTTCAACCCTTTTCTTTACCTCTTTCAGAAAATGGGAGCCCCTCCCAAGTCTGTTCTGGTCCCCCCACCTGTGAAAGCTCTTGGGCCCCTCTCCCCTTCTCAGAAACTGGACTCCATGGTGTCTACCTCCTCATTCCAGATCTGGAACAAATATAGTGGTTATCTCCATCCTTATTCACTGCTCTGAGTTGCTCCTAAAATTTTGTTTTACTTGTTTGACAACTTGGATTTTCTTTCAGTTTTATATTTATATTTTTTTTCATTTTGTTGCTAAGCATTTGAAGGTGAGGGAGTATTTCAAAGTACAAAGTTAATGTACCCTGAATGTGAGGGATAAAATTTTTGTTTTAATTGTGATGTAAAAGTACCAATGTACTTATTTTGATACATTTTACTTTATAATTGAACTTATCAGACAAGTTTCTTCATCTTTGATGTTAAGTTCTATTTTCCAATAGTCACATGGTTATATCCATCTCAGAAACAGAATGAACAAATAACTGAATTTTTGTCTGTTTCATTGGAGATTTCTTTGTATTTTTGAGTGTGTATGTGTGCACACATTTTAATAAAGAGAAAGTTCTAGTGTGGGTGTGACCTTGGACAAGTTATTTTATTTCTCTCTACTTCAGTTTCCTTTTCTGTATAATATGTATTATAAAGATGTTTACTTCAGGGGCGCCTGGGTGGCTCAGTCGGTTAAGTGTCTGCCTTCCACTCAGGTCATGGTCTCAGGGTCCTGGGATCGAGCCCTGCATTGGTCTCCCTGCTCAGCAGGGAGCCTGCTTCTCCCTCTCCCTCTGCCCCTCCCCCCACTTGTTCTCTCTCTGTCTCTCTCTCTCATTAAAAAAAGTCTACTTCATAGGGTTATTGAGTTAATGTATGTAATGAGTTACTTTTATTAAACAGTAAGAACAGTGCTAGATACCTTGTGAGTTCCCCATGTGCTCGTTGTTACTGTTGACTCTACTAGTTCTCTTAGTTAAGTCTTTTTAGTCAGGAATATGGTATTTGTCTCTTTTCTGTTCTCATATTTCTTTCTTTCCCCCCAGGATTTAATTTTTTTTGACAAAATATTATGTTCAAGTTGAAAAAGTTTCCAAGAATCAAATATTTTGCCTTTGCTGTAAGTGGAATCTTTTTCATATTTTAGCTTTGTCATACTCGTATAGAGAAATGCAATCGATTTTTGTATATTTGTATCTCTGTGACCTTGTTGAACATACTTATTCTAAAGATTTTTTTTACTGATTTTTTGGAGTTTATAAATCTATAGTCCTATCATGACAATGATGGCTACAGTTTATGAAACTCTGTGTACAGACACTGTGCTAGTATTATATAGTAAATTATTATTCAGAAAATAAGATGTCTATGTTAAGAATTCCCTATTCTCTCTTTCACAAAGATTTCCCTTCACCTGCTGGGCAGGGGGAAAAGGGCTTTGTCAGCTTAGAAAAGATGCATCTTGCATTCAAACTTGTTTCCTTGGCAGGACACATCCTTAACAGCATTTGAAATCTTTTCTCTCTTATCACATATGGGTTACTGTTACTCAAAACTAACAACCTTTTGGACATATGATTACCATCTTAGAAACCTTACTGTCCATCCCCATCCTTGGTTCTTTAAAGCATCCCCACTTTTCATACATTTAAGTAGAACTCCCCCCCCTTTTTGCAAGTCGATTTATGTTCCCTGGATCACATTATCTGATGTGCTAACAATTCTTCCAGAAATAATGATACTGTAATACATGGTACATTCCTCTTTCTCCAGAGCTGCATCACTGATTATTTTTGAAAGTGGATGAAAACATCAAATAGCTCAATCTAGTTTACTTTTATGTATGGGGAAAATGACTCAATTTTGTTTTACTATATCCTGTGTTTTAAAAAATACCATTAAATGCTGATCATATCTTTTTTAACTTGCAGAGACCTGGAATATGTTTCAGAATGGCTGTGAACTACATTTCTGAGGAATTTTCTGTTAGTGGAACAATATATGGCTGGCAAAGCATATTAATAAACTGGATTCTGTTCCTATTTTAAGCCCCCACCCCACTACTATTTTCACAGGTATATCCAAGCATTTCTTAAACAACATTTCCCCATAAATAGCATTCAAAATCTGGTGTAAGAGGAGCACAGGATAGTAAAAAGAGGCTTAGCCTGGGGAGGCAGAAGACCTTGATTTCTGAATGACCTTGGGCAAATCATGTGAATTATCTGACCCTCAATTTATCCTATAAAATTAGAAAATTATAAATAAATACTTCAAAGGCCTTTTAACTCTAAAGTTGATTCAGTGTGAAGAAAACTAAATTTTTAAAAGAAACACTAATAAATTATATGCATTTTTAAAAGATTTTACTTATTATTTATTTGAGAGAGAGAGCACAAGTGGGCAGAGGGAGAGAGAGAAGCAGACTCCCCGCTGAGCAGGGAGCCCCACATGGGGCTCCATCTCAGGACCCCGAGATCACGACCTGAGCCAAAGGCAGACGCTCAACTGACTGAGTCACCCAGGCACCCCAAATTATATGCATTTTTGAAGAGTGAAATAAATATCAGTACAGGAAGAAAGTAAAAATTACTCAATGGTCCTTTTTACTAGTTGCTTTACTGTATTTTAAATTTTATTTATTTATTTAAGTAATCTCTACACCCAACGTGGGGCTTGAACTCACCACCTGGAGATAAAGCATCGCATGCTCTACTGCCTGAGCCAGCCAGGCGCCCTGCATAAGGAGTTGAAATGGTACTTCTTCTTTGTAAAAATATTCAACTTAATGCACACATTTAATAACCAATCATTAACTGTATGCTTTATTTCCTAAAGGAAGCCTTCAATAATATGAAAGCAGGAACATCATCATAATGACTAATTTTTCTAATATGCAAAATAACATGCTTTCTCAAGCACCCAACTAACTAATAGGGTCTGATGGAGACACTAGGGAGAACAAAGACTCTCATCGACAACAAAAATATTATAAAAGAAGCAATCCCCCTTCTGCTAGAAAAAAAAAAAAAACCCGCTGGAAATACACCATATCAAAATGAAAAACATGTGGCAGAGCAATATTTGACATATTAAGTCCCTTTGGGGCATCACTGCCTTTCAGTTCTTGTGTTCCCTGGAACTCACCTTTTTGACGGCCAGATGTAGGTCTTTTCTGCTCCAGAGACTAGAGATTTCATAATTTTTAGTTTTCAGGACATGGAAGACAACAAAATGCTTGGTCCAGGTGTAAGCTGACAGCTCACTGGCAGAGCAGGTTTCTGGGCCAGCAGAGGGAGGTGCTCCCGGGGCTGGTCCTGGTGATGATTCTGAGGAGGGAGCCCTGTGTTTTGCTGCCCTCCCCGGAGGCCAGCTGAGCTCCAGAAAGTGTGTGCAGTGCATGGGTCCAATGGGAAAGCCCCCAGAAAATTTGGAGATCCCAAGATAGAGGTGACTTGTAAGGCTCAGAAAAGCCGATAGAGCAAACCAGACATGAGATTCTCTATCGTACAGCAGCTGTAGAGCAGTGATGACAGGTCTAAGCGAACACAGGCTAGGACAGTCCCGGCAGCTGTGCTCAACCTCTGAGGGGCAGGGGAGAGATCCTAGAGCTTCTACCACCCCCCAAGAAGAGGCATGAATGACCTGAGGGAAGGCTGATGCACTTGAAGGAGGCTGGAGGTCAGCAGGGGGCAGACTGCGTACTTCCAACACTGGCTTCCACAGTGGGGCCACACGCTGCTAAGCAGGTGGCAACAGTCATATGTACCAATGGGGAAGAATGGTCCCTGCTGGGCCCCAGCCAGAATGGTTATGGCTCAGCAGATGCCAGAAGATTACAGAACAGGCTGAGGACAGCAGAAGCTTTGTGCCGCCCCTGTCGTCCCCCCACAACACACCTATCCAGGGCCATGACTCCATAGCTGACCTCAAAATGGAGTGGACCTCAGGAAGAGGGCAAAATCATGAATTAACTGAAGTTTAAATCTGAAACACCAGAGACATGACCACAATTTCTGTCATTAGGCAGAATAATGTTTGAAAAATGTAGATTGTCTCATTATTAGACAAAGAATGAAAGTTATACGTTTGTAGGGACATGCAAATATGGAATGTAACTATTGCACACAATGAACGAAGACAATGTATGCTGTCTACACAGCACTGGAGCCAAAATTTTAGAATCTGGGTGACTGTTTCGCTTAAGAATGGATTTTTATTTAATGGTAACAACATCCATGACATAAGGAACATTTTGGAATTTTGGGGGGGGAAGATTTTAATTGCTAGATACTCATTTCTCTGTCATTATGAACTTATAAATTATAGTTTTAAAATTATGATTGTATTAGTTTTCTAGAGTTGTTGTTACAAAGTATCACAAACTAGGTGGTTTAAACAATAGAAACGTGTCATCTCATGGTTCTGGAGGCCAGAAGTCAGAGATCAAGGCATTAGTTGGCAGAGCCAGTTTCTTCTGAGAGCAGTGGGGGAAGGATCTGATCCAGACCTCACTCCTCAGCTCTGAGACGGCCGCCTTCTCCCTGTGTCTTTTCGCATTGTCTTTCTTCTGTGTGTATCCGTCTCTGTGTCCAAATTTCTTCCTTTTTAGAAAGGTACCAGTCATATGGATTAGGACCCATCTAATGACCTCATCCTTTTTTTTTTTTTTTTTTTTTTAAAGATTTTATTTATTTATTTGAGACAGAGAGAATGAGAGAGAGCGAGCACATGAGAGGGGGGAGGGTCAGAGGGAGAAGCAGGCTCCCTGCCGAGCAGGGAGCCCGATGCGGGACTCGATCCAGGGACTCCAGGATCATGACCTGAGCCGAAGGCAGTTGCTTAACCAACTGAGCCACCCAGGCG
>NC_138381.1:50550966-50582020 GCF_054177405.1 Leptonychotes weddellii
ACACTAGAGATTTAGGGTATATATTGGTCTGTGAGAAGAAACTGTATCCCAAAATTTTAAAGAGAGAACAACTTCTATATATACCAAAAATAAGGTTAACTACAATGAAGGGATAGAATATGACTCTAAAAATGAACAATAAAAATGTTTTTTAAAAAAGGGATTGATAAGATGTTGGTTGAAAGAGGGGAAAAGAAAACTTGAAAAAAAAAAAAAGACAGTTAAAAAAAAATTAACTTTGAAAGACTACAGAATCATGGTAAAAAAGCCATGGATTCTATGTGCAGTATTCCCCTAGTGCTGGAGTTCTGCCATTGTCATTGATCGGTAAACTTGGTCTTGGCTGGCTGTTCTTGCTGATCTTCTGGGGGAGGGGCCTGTTGCCCTGATTCCCAAATGTCTTTGCCGGGGGGCGGGGCTAAGTAATCTCAGGTTTGCTCTCGGGAGCTTTTGTTCCCTGCAAGACTTCCATACAGCTTTGGAGGATGAGAGTGAAAATGGCGGCCTCCCAATCTCCCCCCCGGAGGAGCCGAGAACTCGGGGCCCCGCTCCTCAGTGCGCCCCCAGAGAAAAGCAATCAGTCACTCCCATCTCCTTGGTCTCCGGCCGCACTCCGTGCTCCCCCGGCCTGTGACCGAGCATTTCTATCTCTGGCACCCGACCCCGTGTGGAGTCTCCAAACCCAGCAGATCCCTGCAGTGCGCTCCCGCGCCGCTCCTCCCAGGGGAGGAAGGGGAGTCTCCCTGGATCTGCCGCTTGTTGGGTCCCTGCTGGAGGAGCAGTGGCCCAACTGTGCCATGGATCACGGTTTATGGCAACCCCGAGCTGAGAGCCCGCGCCTCGGCTCCATCTCTGCAGCCAGCTTCCCCACTCCGATACCTGGGAGCTCTGCCACACTCAGGCACCCCTGATCTTTCTGTGACCCCGAGGGTCCTGAGACCACACTGTCCCAGCTAGGGTTCCACCCCACGCTTAGCCACTGGAGCGACATCCCTCAGCGGAGCCGACTTCTAAAAATTCCAACTTTGTGCTCCGCGGCTCTATCACTTGCCAGAAGCGGCCAACGGAGGCCCCTCCCCCCCCGTCTATCCTCCTGAATATCACCTCGGATTCACTTCTCCGCA
The DNA here is from genome assembly GCF_054177405.1 of Leptonychotes weddellii. Classification (NCBI taxonomy): domain Eukaryota; kingdom Metazoa; phylum Chordata; class Mammalia; order Carnivora; family Phocidae; genus Leptonychotes; species Leptonychotes weddellii. The sequence goes on from NC_138381.1 coordinate 50,552,091, forward strand.
CGTCCTACCTTCCAGAAAGTGGTCGCTTTTCTGTTCAGAGAGTTGTTGCTATTCTTTTCTTCGATCTCCTGTTGAGTTCATAGGTGTTCAGAATGGTTTGATCCCTATCCAGCTGAATTCCTGAGACCAGACGAAATCCAGGTCTCCTACTCCTCCACCATCTTGCTCTGCTCCCCAGGACCTTAGATTCTTGCCTACATCATTAACTGAGTCTAAACTTTTATCACCAAGTCCAGCATGGTGCCTGGTTCATGTTAGATGCTCAATAAATATTTGTTGTATTAGCTTAATGCAATTTACCCTCTTACCCTCTATATAACCTCTTTCTTAGCAAGCAACATTTTTTTAAAAAGATTTATTTATTTATTTGAGAGAGGGGCGTTAGAGAGGCAGAGGGAGAGAGAATCCCAAGCAGACTCCCCATTGAGCATGGAGCCCAAGGCGGGGATCAATCTCACAACTCTGAGATCAATCCTGAGATCACAACCTGAGCCAAAACCAAGATACAGATGTTTAACCCACTGTACCACCCAGGCACCCCAGCAAGCAACATTTTTTGATGCAAGTTTTCCCGCTTACTAGCCATGTAACTAAGGGAAATGCAATTGACACATCTGAGTTTGAATCGTCTTATCCATTGGTTAAGATTCTAGAATCATGGGTTGAAATGAAAATTAAACAAGATAATATTCTTGGTATTTCATATGTGCTCAGTAATGTTCTCTGATATTATTATTGTTACACAAAACATGGCGGAGACATCATGATGTCCCCAGGAAGTGAATTTAGGCTGAGATGGTAGCTTTCCAAAGATTTTAGTAAGGAATATTTTACATATTCCTTAGCTCCCACTGACCTCAGTATTTAACAGATAATTGCCAGAGTTGCTGTGGAATTCCAATTTGGGGGAAATGTTGTCTCTTTGTTTTTGCAAGCAACTTTTAAAACCTGTTAAATCACCACAAACAAACTAAATGTCTCCCTAGAGGGACTTCCTTGGAGAATATTTCCCATCCCCTGTCCCCAGGGCAGCATTTTACAAGCAATTTAAAAAAAAATTCTAGAATTGTTGCCACAAGAATCATGACTCACAGCCCACAAAAGGGTGCTGGTGAGGAGGCCCTCCACAGACGAGGTGTATTTCCAGGTGTGCTCAGAAGTCAACTTTCAGAAGCTGCATCAGGCCAGACTGATAACAACCCCAGGCAACACAAAGACCCAAAACCAATCTTTGAGTAGCTCCACAAGCAGAACAGCAAGATCCTGTCGTTGGCTTAAGGAAGATCACACGCTGGCTTCCGCAGAGTGCTGGGGAGCACTGTGCCTGAGATCCGACCCGCAGCGCCCACCTGGGCTCCAGGGGAGCGCACACTGCCCCTTTCACTCAGGGCTCCTAGAGCTGCGCTCCAGCACATGGTTTCTGCTTCAACACAATAGTCCTTCATTTATGCTATTTCTGTCTTATGTTGACTAGCTTAGGGTCCTATAAAACTCCTAATTGTTTAATACGCTGCTGAAATTCTTGCTCCCCAAAGAAAACTACAGTGACACAGATGTGAACACCTTCTATGTAATACTGGTGACTAATCCAACACCATATCGTAAGTCCCCTCATGACCAAAGTCAGCTCAAGAATATGAGGAAAGTTTGACGCCATCTTTGGGCTGAGCCCTGGGGGACATTTTGAGAGCAGCTGCCCTGCAGCCTGCCCGCCCCCACTGCCCCCCCCACCACCCTGTGGAAGCCTGAGCCTGCCCATCTTTCTCCCTTTGCCTCTTAGGCACGTCCACCAATGAGAATGCTAATTCACCAGCTGCCCGCCTGAACAAATTCAAGAACAAGGGGAAAGACACTACAGAAATGAGGCAGCGCTGAATACAAGTTAATGTGGAGCTGAGAAACCTAAGAAGGATGACCAGATGCTGATAAGGAGAAATGTAAGCTCACATCCTGACGAGGCTACTTCTCCACTGCAGGAAAACCGCAACAACCAGGGCGCTGTGAATTGGTCTGTTGATGACATCGTCAAAGGCATAAATAGCAACAATTTGAAAGCCAGCTCCAGACAACTCAAGCTGCTAAGAAACTGCTTTCTGGGGAAAAACAGCCCCCCATAGACAGTATAATCTGGGCTGGTTTGATTCCAAAATGTGTGTCCTTTTGGGCAGAAGTGATTGTAGTTCCATTCAGTTTGAATCTGCTTGGGCTCTCACCAACATTGCTTCCAGGACATCAGAACCGACCAAGGCTGCAGGAGATGGAGGTGCTATCCCCGCCTTCATTTCTCTGTTGGCATCTCCCCATGCCTACATCAGTGAACAAGCTCTGTGGGCTCTAGGAGACATTGCAGGTGATGGTTCAGTTTCCTGAGACTTGGTTATCACGTATGGGCAGTTGACCCCCTGTTGGCTCTCCTTGCAATTCCCAATATGTCATCTTTAGCACGTGCTTATTTACTTAATCTTACCTGTACAATTTCAAACTTTGGTTGCAACAAGAATCCTGCACCTCTGTTCGATGCTGTTGAGCAGATTCTTCCTACCTTTGTTCGTCTCATGCATCATGATGATCCAGAAGTTTTAGCAGATATCTGCTGGGCCATTTGCTACCTACTGATGATCCAAATGAATGGATTGAAATGGCTGTAAACACAGGAGTTGTGCCCCAACTTATGAAACCTCTAGGAGCTACTGAATTGCCCATCATGACTCCTGAGCTATGAGCCATAAGAAATATTGTCACTGGGACAGATGAATAGATAACACATTGTAGTAGATACAGGAGTACTTGCTATCTTTCCCAGGCTGCTAATGAACCCCGAAACTAATATTCAAAAGGAAGCTATGTGGGCAATGTCAAACATGGCAGCTGGTTGCCAGGAGCAGATACAGCAAGTTGTGAATCATGGACTAGTCCCTTCCTCACTGGTGCTCTCTCTAAGGCAGACTTTAAAACACAAAAGGAAGCTGTATGGCCTGTGACCAACTATACAAGGGGCAGATCGTTTGAACAGATTGTATACCTTGTTCATTGTGGCATAATAGAACCACTGATAAACCTCTCAACTGCAAAAGATACCAAAGGTATTCTGGTTATTCTGGATGCCATTTCAAATATCTTTCAGGCTGCTGAGAAACTAGGTGAAAATGAGAAACTTAGTATAATGATTGAAGAGGGTGGAGGTTTGGACAAAACTGAAGTGCTATAAAACCATGAAAATAAGTCTGTGTACAAACTTCATTAAACTTGACTGAGGGGCGCCTGGGTGGCTCAGTCAGTTAAGCATCCGACTCTTGATTTCAGTTCAGGTCATGAGCTCAGGGTCATGAAATCCAGCCCTGCATCAGGTTCCATGCTCAGCGGTGAGTCCGCTTGAGATTCTCTGTCACCCTCCACCTATGCCCCTCCCACCCCCACACTGGTGTGCTTTCCGTCTCTCTTGCGCTCTCTCTCTCTCTCAAATAAATAAAACAAATTAAAAAATAACTAATTGAGAAGTATTTTTCTGTAGAGGAAGAGGAAGATCAAAATGTCATGCCAGAAACTACCTCTGAGAGTTCTACATTCCAAGTTCAGGATGTCACATCTGGGACCTTTAACTTAGTTTATACAGCTGAGGTATAAAGTTGTTTGTTGTGCACTACGTTGTATAAGTTTGTCTTACTGTTTGTCTACTAAGAAGTCTGTTTAAATGCATTTTGTTAATTGTTGCATTTTTTACAAGGAAACTATACTTGAACAGTACCAAATTGTACCTGCTCTATGAAGGTCCTCCTCTCAGTGGGGTTCTTATTTCTTGCAGAATCTCATACCTTACAGTATCCTGTAAATAAAGATTAAATTCCATCCTTTAAAAAAAAAAGAATATAAGGGAAGTTCAGTTTTAGAAGATGCTTAGATATTGGTACATACCATTAGTGGATTAAACTTTTTTTTGCTTTCAAGATTTTGTTTAAATTCTAGTTAGTTAATGTATTGTGTAAAGTATTAATTTCAGGGGTAGAATTTAGGGATTCATCACTTGCATATAACACCCAGTGCTCATTACAAGTGCTCACCTTAATATCCTGCACTCAGTTACCCCATCCCCCTCCCACCTCCCCTCCAGCAAAACCCTCAGTTTGTTCTCTATTCAAAATAATCATCTAAAAAAATACTGAAAAAGGAATTTGACCTATCCCTAATAAAATCACGAACAGAAATGGAAATGTAGTGAACATTGTACTTAAAGGTAACTACTAGAAACAGTTTCATGAAAAATCCAGAATAAAACAAAGGAGCCCAATATTATGATTATTATTTAATAGGTAGTTTTTGACAATTACAAGAGAGCATAAAACAAAAATTAGATGCCTAGGTATAAGAAAAAGATGAAAAGAAAAAGATGAAATTATTACACCTTGTAAATGGCATAATTCTAAGCCTAAAAGTGGCAAAAGAATCAATTGAAAAATTATGAGAATTTTTAAATGCAATGATTACAATAAACTTATTAAAATGTATGGCGTTCATATATATCAGCAATGACCACTTTTTTCTTTTTTTTCTTTTTTTTTTAGCAATGACCACTTTTTAAAAAATTACAATTTAAAATGTTTCCACTCTTAGTAGTAACTGACCTAGACAGTTTGGCTGGGTACACCGTCTTAAAAAAATTGTTGTGGTCTAAATGGGAGAAAAAGGCAAAACATGGGGCATTGGAGAGATTGGAACAAATGAAGTGATACACATGAAGGCAGGGTCTCTGCGTGTCTGTGGCAGCCTGGCGGCAGGTGCTCAAGGAGACCTGAGCTAGCCCAGCTGGGGTTGGAGCTCCTCAGACTTGCCAGGTAAGCTTCCCACGAGGCTTTGGCAGTTCCCCCATTCCTCTGCCTAGATCCTTCATCCCCAGAGATCCTCATGGCTCACTCCCCACCTACTTCCCGTTTTGGCTCAAAACTTACCTGGCTGAGCCTCACTCTGACCATTCTATTAAAAATTATAAGGTATCCACTGGGCCCATCGGCCTTACTCTGCTTTATTTTCTCCATTGTGCTTTTGTTTGTTTGCTGCCTCTCCCTACTAATAATGTAAGCTCCATGAGGGCAAGGTTTTTTAGTCCATATTGTTCACTTGTTGCATGAATGAATGAATGAATGAATGCAAATATACATAAAGTTTAAAGATAGAAAAGCACCAGAAATAAAACATTAAATATGCTATGGTAATGGTATTGAGTGATTATTTTTGTTTTATTTCCCAAACTTTTTGTAACTTAAGTTATTACTTTTATTTATTAAAAAAATGCATATTTTAAAAGGATTAGTGCGCTGGCTCGATAGCTCCTTTCCCAAGTTGTTTGCTAGGAGAAAGGCGTATGCAGGGAACAGACAGGCTCACTATACAGCTTAACCACAAAAACAAGCATACAATCTATTTTCATTAAGCCTGCTTTTGATTTCATTGTTTTAAATCTTTAGATGTTCTTAACTGTAGCTGTTATCTGTGTCTTGAGACCACATTTTTATCTGAACATTTTAATTACTATTTTTTTCCAAATGGATCACCTTTTCTTATCCTAGATTGAATACCTCCAGCTAATCCCAAATTGAAATTAGTTAGTAAGATTAATTGCATTTCATTGAAATGTTCTTAAATGTATACTCTTTCCTTTCAAGTTGAATCCTCCTTCCAGTATTAATGCTTGGTGAGTCTTATGTTTCAGTTTCATCCCAGCTGCTGGATCTATTGTTTTTAAAGAGTCAACTCACACTGTTTGCGTACATGTTCGGACTATTATATTTTAAGTTGACTCATTAAAAATTAAAATTACTTATTAGGTGTTTGCTTTAAGAAACCTTTGGGGTTTACATCAAGTGAGACAGTTGATAATGATTACTAGTAACTGCTGAAGAAAAAGAACCTCAGTCTTTTTGCATATAAGTGTTGGTTTGCAACATATTCACCTAGTTGCTTGGAGGAATTCTTAGTATGTATGGAATATTCTGGAGCTCTTTTGTATGTGAGGGCTTTTGGCCTCATAGAATAGTTCCATGTAAAGAGCTTCAGGGCCTATTTCTAGCCATCCTTCCTCCTTGATATATGTCAAGTTATCCCTAAGAAGAAAAATATTGACCACCCTGTGGTTCCCAAGAGACCCTAGAGATGGCCTGGGAATAAAATTTTATATGATAGCTACATTTAATTCTATTAAAAGGTCTGTGGACTTTTCATGTCTACATTTTCTGGAACTGTTCGAGATTTGCTATCAGGCAAAGCCCAAGCACTTTTGGAATTAGGTGATCTCATAGCCTTCATAAAAAGCCTTCTTAACCTTTAAGAAACACCAAACATTCCCAGTCAACCACAAACGAAATTGGCAGATATCCTCTTGCCGTGCAGAGGATATGGAGAGAAAGTGGACAGAAGATGAAGTCCAAGTGGCAGAAAGCCTCTTAGGCAGCCAGTTCCTAAACAGGTGTTTGTACATTTACTTTTAGTGACCCTAACAAGCCCCACTGAGGCCACTTGGTGAGGTCCTGACTCCTTTCTCTTTTCTCTTAGCCCCACAGAGCTCATGATGTAATTCTCTGGCAAAGCAAGCTTGCCAAAAGATGTTTGCTTGGCTGCATTCCCATCAGCAAAATTGTCACACATTTATCCTGAAGCAATATTAAAGTGTCCAAGATAGAAATGTCAGAGCATATGTTAGGATATTCTGCATGATTAGACCATGCCCTCACATCAGTGATCCGCCACTAAATTCTGTGTCCAGACTATTGCTAGGCCTGGTGACACCTGTTAGAGGCCAGAGGTATGAGCAATACACAAGTAGAAGAAATCCCCAGAGCTGGGCCCAAGAGGGGGCTTAAATTAGAAATACCCACCCGTGAAAAAAAAAAAAAATACTCCTAAGGGATAGTTATTAGTGAAAACAGGCAGTGGAATCTGTGATTGAGAATGCTGGTATCTCCTGTTGTCCATTCTCTTTTTCTTCCTTTAGCCCCAGTTTAAGCTGCTGGACCCATGGTTACCCACATAAAGACTATACTTCCTAGCTCTCTTGCAGCCATATGTGGCCGTGAAGCTAAATTCTGGCCAATGAAATATGAGTCCAACTGACACATGCAACTTCTGAGTTGTTTGCCTAAAAGGAAAGAGTGTTATTTTCCACTTCCTCTTTTTCCCTTCCCACTGGCTGGAAAGTGGACAGAAGATGAAACAAGGAGCATCATCATAGACCACAAGCTGGAAGCCATGCACTGAGGAGAGTGGAACAGCAAGCAAGGAGTCTAGCTCCCCAACGTCACAGCTGCACCATATCAGCTCTGGGCCATTTGCCCTCACACTGTTACATGAGGTGGACATACAGTCCTATCTTGTTGAAGCCACTGTTATTTTGGCCTTTGTTAGAGCAGTAAAGCTTATATTCCAACTAAAACAAACCAGAGGTCAAGACCTACAAAGATAGAAATTAGTCTTTTGACTATTTTAGTTATGTACACATGAGAATAGAAGATAGGCTAAGGTCAAAAATGAGAATAAAAAGGGAAAGTGAAGGAAGATCTCTTAGCTCAGGCTACTATAACAAAACACCATAGATCTGGAGACTGGGACATCCAAGATCAAGGTGCTGGCTGATTCAGTACCTGGTGAGAGCCTTCTTCCTGGTTTATAGATGGCTGCCTTCTTGCTGTATCCTCACATGGCTCAGCTCAGCTCTCTGGCCTCTTACTATGAGGACACTAATCCCATTCATAAGATTCACCCTCATGACCTAATCACTTCCCAGTGACCCCATCTCCTAATACCGTCACATTGGGGTTAGATGTCAACATATGAATGGGGGGCCGGGGGAGCACAAACATTCAGTCCATAACAGATGATCAAGTTAAAAGGAAATATTGCAGAGCCAATTTTGTGAACACTGAAGATTCATCAGAGTGCTTCTTATATGCCCATCAAGGGACAACTACTTAATGGGATTGAAATAAGCTCAACATCATGGTTGGTGTACCTTAGCTCTTGGCTCATGGAGCAGGACTTCAGATTTGTTACTTTGGAATAAACTTAGATTCTTTTGTGCGCCATATGAGAACAAAGATGAATGAAGCAGAGTTATTCAGCCTATGGCTAAATAAAACATATAATCCTTTAATCTTGATGTTTAATATTAAATGTGGATGATCCCAGATCACTAGACTGTTGACTCACAGCTGTACATGTCCTATAAACCATGCTGCCTTGGAATACTATGCTAATAATCAATATTGCATTTACTTTTGGTTTATGCAATCAGATCGGAAAAACTAATCAGTGGGCTGAGAACTCAAGGCTTTTGTCACAATAGAATGTGAGAGTATTTTTAGTTGTCTTTTTTTTTCTTTAAAGATTTTACTTATTTACTTGTCAGAGAGAGAGAGAGCACAAGCAGGGGGAGCAGCAGGTTGAGAGAGAAGCAGGCTCCCTGCTGCGCAAGGATCCCGATGTGGGACTCAATCCCAGGACCCTGGGATCATGACCTGAGCCAAAGGCAGACACTTAACTGACTGAGCCACCCAGGCATCCCATTTTTAGTTGTCTTTTATGTGAGTCTAATAATGATTTGTTAAGCATCCTTCCAACTAGTTTTATGATAAATCTTGTATAATCGGGGTATAATCAGAACTTACCTCTATACTCTGGTAGAATCCTATAGTGTTTTCTTGTGAGCCATGTAAAGACTAGGAAGAAAATATTTTTTGTATCCCAAGTAACATGTCAGTGACAAAATTAGTTAAATTAAATGATATCCAGATTCTTATTAGAACTGAGTCACTATACTCATGTTCGCTAAAATTAGGAACATAAGGCATTTTCTTAAAATAGCTTTTGTACAATAAAAAAGACTGAATTCTGAGCATATACTATGTTATCAAAGTTTGTACTCTGGTTTTAGCTTTTTTCTGTATAAAGATTTTCTCCTTCGCCAGTTAAAAAATACTTGATCCACTACTTCTATTGCTATGTAGTCCACCTACACGATAGAGAAGAAAACTAGTAGCACTTTTGGTTTCAAATGATTTCAAATGCATCGTGACAATACACAGTTTGAACTCATCAGTCTCTGACTGAATGCCAATACCTTTAATGTGTAAGAAGGTAGCAACTAAGCACCCTTTGGGATCCTGAGGAGACAGCATGCCCAGAACCATCGCTAGAAAATGACAGGGTGTAGTATCTGCTCAGGACAAGCTCTTTAGGAGCCTCTGGGTAAAACTCACCAGGAAAAGGCATAAATCCAGAAAATCCTCATAAAACTATAAACAGATGGGGCACCTGGGTGGCTCAGTCGGTTAATTGCCTTCGGCTCAGGTCCTGGGATTGAGCCCTGCGTCAGGCTCCCTGCTCAGCGGGGAGCCTGCTTCTCCTTCTGCCTCTCCCCTGCTCATGCTCTCTCTCTCTCTCTCTCAAATAAATAAATAAAATCTTTTTTAAAAAACCTCTTAAAAATGTTATTGTAGTGGGAGCACTTAACATGAGATCTAACTTTTTATAATTTTTGTTTAATTTACATTTCACTATTGCTAATTACAGGGAGAATGTGGTATAACAGATCTCTGTTTGCGAGTATGTGGAGACACTGGAATTCCCACTGTTGGTGGGAATGTAAAATGGTGCAGCTGCTGTGAAAACCATATGGAGTTTCCTCAAAATATTAAAAATGGAACTACCATCTGAGCCATCAATCCCACATCTGGGTGTTGACTCAAAAGACCTGAAATCAGGATCTCAAAGAATATTAGCACTCCCATGTTCATCACAGCACTATCCACAATAGCCAAGATGTAGGGACAACCTAAATGTTCAACAGATGAATGGATAAAGAAAATTTGGCATATACACACAATAAAATATTATTCAACCTTAAAAAGAAGGGAATCCTACAGAATGTAACAACATAAGGACATTATGCTAAGGGAAATAAGCCAGTCACAGGACAAATACTGCATAATTCCACATATATGAGGAATCTAAAGTAGTGAAACTCATAGAATCAGAGAGTAGAGTGGTGGCTGCCAGGGGCTAAGGGGATGGGGAATTGGGGAGTTACCAACTAATGGACATAGAATGATCTTTTTAAAATATATCATTTCACCTAACTCACAGAGTAAGAGCCAAAGCCCTTGCAAAGGCCTAAAATGGCCTGTGTGACCTGTTCTCTGATCTTTTGTGGTCATCTGTACATCATCAGGCTCTGCCTGGTTCCCAGGTCCTTATCCACCATGCTAACTGCATCCTACCTCATGTCTACCACACACCCCCCTCCCTAGGGCAAAACAAGCATGAGGTCACAAAGAAGGCTGATCCCACAAAGAAGGTGACCTAGCAGAGACTACGTGGATTTGCAGAGGTCACCTTCCATGCCCACATCCACCATATTCCCCATGCACCAGTTGAAAGAACTGGCTTCATGCTTGTTTGCTCGTTGCTATCAAGAGCAGCTACATGCTAGCTCTCAGTGACAGAACCCTCTTTCCTCAGCTTGGGTCTCACTTTTAGGCTTTCCTCCAAGTACCTATCAGAATTAACACCCCCTACTCAAAATGACTTCAGTTATTTCCCAAAGCACAGTCCTTATATAGCCTCTAGTTTCCCCAAGATTCTCATCCCTCTCCTACCCTGCATATTCTTTCTGCTGAGTGAATGCTTCACTGCACCCCATCTCCTTCCAGCACAGTCCTTGTGCTTTCTGGAACTCCCACTCAGAGATCAGCAAATTCCTCCAGTTCTTCTCTAAACACTCCCTCTACCACCTTGCCTTAATTGAAGCCTGTCTGTCCTCTGGAGACAGTAACCTCTTTCAGTTGTCCCAAGCAGAGGCTGTTTCGATTCTCAGACTAAAGGCTGAGAGTCAGAATAAGTGCCCCTCCGTATTCCTCCAGTACCAATTCCTGACTATAGTTCTCCATCCTTTTTTTTTTTTTTGAGAATTATAAAATTTAACTTTTAAATAGAAAAAAAATAGAAGTGATTGGTCAAAAATTCAAATTGGGTATACCCCAGAACGCAGCCCCCCAGCCATCCACCTGCACATATATGTGCATGTCCCTGCCTAGGCACATGTACACACATACACAAATGGACTCCTACCTGCATCTTTACACAAACATGTGCACATATAGACACACAAGAACATACATCTCATGTGCACATGTAGTGATATACACACATGTATCTGCAAGCTCACATAGATGTTTGATTTTATAAAATGAGATCATGCTATTCATGCTTTCAGTTTATTAGTATACTTTTCCCAAAGTATAATATAGATACAGAAAAGTGCACCCATCAGTTAGATGAATTGTCTCAAAGTGAATATACACATTAACACTCTTTCACGACTTTCTGTTTTCACTTAACACTGCATTGTGGAGATCTTCCCTTCAACACATAGACTCCAAGCTAATTCCATTTAATGAGTCCATTCTAGGGCCGAATGGATAATTTATGTAACTAGCCCTAGGTATTTAGGCTTTTTGCATTATTCCACTGTTAGAAAAATGCTGCAAGTATTATTCTTGTGCGTGTCTGTCTGTCTACATTTATGAGTCTATCTGAGAGTACAAATTCCGGGTTCCCTCACCATCTTATGCCAACATGTCCACAAGTCCCCTTGGCGGTCGCTCCCTGGTTGTCAGAGGAATCGCAGCCAGCCTGGCCTTTGTTACTTCGGGGCTCCATCATCCCCATGGAGGCTCATGAGCTCAGCTCGGGGCCCGCCTCTACAGCCCAGCCAGCAGAGGAACACCTCTCAGCTTCCTAGTGACGTCACTGCCCTGTCATCAAGGCATTGCCAGTGACCTCAATGAAAGGAGTGTCCTCGGGGTCCAGCATGGAACATAATCCCCTGGAGGTTTTTCCGGCCTCATAACATGCTTCCATCATGTTCACTTCCCTCAGCCTCTTTCTGTCTTCCCCCTCCTGCCAGGACAACTCAGGCATTTCCACTTCTCTTAGAGCAGGCCATCACTTTCTCCAGGTTCCAAAGAACTTCCCTAGCAGCAAGTTTGCCCATCTCTTGGGGTTAGGGTTGCCAGTTAAATTTGACTTTCCGATAAACAACAAATACTTTACAGCATAAGTATGTCTCAAATATTGCATGAGACATACTTTTATCTGGTGGCTCTCCCTGGGGTCCTTTCCAGGGTTTTACATTCTGTCTCCCCAAATCAAATAGATTCTTGCTTCTCCAGTCTTATAGTCTGTTCCCCTTGATTAAGCATCTTCAAAATCCAGTGCCAGGCATACCCCCTGCTCCTGTCCGGACATTCTAGGTAATTCTTGCAACTCCTTCCATGTATATTCTTCTTCTTCCCTTGTTCCCAATACATTCCCTTCTTCCCAATACATTCCCAGACAGATTTTGCTGGGATTTAACCCTAATCATAGGCCTGGAGTCTGGAAGAGGACATGAAAGTAATACCTGTTGCTTTGCAGAGGAGAGACCTCTATAGTCTCTTGGAGCATGGGGAAGCACAGGCTCTTCCGAGTGAAGGGTGGGCCCTCTCTGCAGGTTCTAAGGATTCAGGTGGTCTGCAGAGCCAGCATTTTCTGGAACTTTCATCCCGGTGTTTCCATCCCATGTTTCAGAATCCCAGGCTTTGCCAGCCAAGGCCCTGACTAGGAGTGTGCAGATAAGTGTAACAACCAGATCTCAGACAAGGAGAGGGAAGTCTCCCTGCATCTAAGTATTTGCTGATTTCCATGGTATAAATATCCCACAGTGGCTGATTTCAGATATGAATATGATGTCATTGAATATAAAGCTCTGAAGAGACACGAATAATTGGCCCTCATGGACTAGGAAGAGCTGGGTCCAGCATACCACCGGCCCTGCCCTTAGCATACATTTAAACATCTCCGGAGTTCTGTGACTCTATCAGGACTGTGTCTGTTACACAGCTGTGTCCACTCTTCTACTGCAGGGGACAAGAGCCTCTTTGTAAGCTACTGAAGAGGCCATCTGCCTCTCACACTTAGCCTGCTAATGGTCCTCAGTCTCCCATTATCCCTCTGCAGGGCAGCGATGCAATCTAGCAGTCACCAGCCAACTCTGCCATCCTTGTAGGCATTGTTCACCCCATATTTTTCAAATGTCTGAATATTTCAACTTACAAGGATATTCTCCTTCCCTGGAACTCTTCCCCAGGTTATCACCTGTCAAATCTTTAGTAGTTGAGCCCTTCTTTGGACCAGGGACTACCTTCATCTAATACAACACTCAGAATGACATTCTCTTTGTCCACTAGGAGATAAATGAGTCAGTCTCCAACCTCAATCTTACTGTCCCTTTTTTTTTTTGGAAAACTCCTGGAACCATTAGTGTTAGTCCTGGTCCCCTGAAAAGCAGATGTCAAAATGGGATTAGATGTGTAAAATATTCATTGAGGGATATGCCTTCGAATTATAAATGGGAGAGAAGGGGAAATTGGTGAGCTGTCAGACCATGATGCGGGTCTGAGTCTTGTGAAGGAGAAGAGGAAGGAAGGAATTGGGAAGTATAATCACAGATTACTGTGAATTTCTGAGAAAGTTTCAGCTGGGCTAATGGAGAGCCCTTAGCCAAAAGGTGCAGGCCACAGAACACCTGCATCTCACAGGAATGGCCTGTACTTGGACCCCAGAAGCTCTCAGCTATTGACAGGTGTGAGGTGAGTGAAGGAAGGCAGCCATGCTGGTGTGGATCCAGAGTTCCTCAGTCAACCGCACCCCAACAGCAGACCTGAGCCTTGCGTTGCATGGTTGTCACATCTGTGTTTCCTGGAAATTGTATCTAAATGGAAACTATGTCTAAAGACTTAATGGATAGAATTTAAGAGTGTTGGGCTAGAATGGATCATTGGTAATGTTGCAGACCTCACACTGCATCAATTTAGAAGGCTCACGACATCTGGTATACTTACAATTAGTGATGCTTACACTGACCCCTGGGTTGGGGCCATAATAGTCTCATTATTGTGGTCATCCTGGATCATAATCTTCCTCACCAGCGACCTCCCAACTCCCTGCCATCTCAGCCACCCATGACCACCGTGTTAATGTAGAACTTGTTATCTCTGAAACTGGGCCATCTCCCAAACACTCACTCATATGAACATTCCCAGCCTCATGTATCCATTCATCAAGCATATTTCATCGGTGTTCTGCCTGGTTTGTTCCAGTGTCGATAATGTTACTGTTTTCAATCTCATCAAGAAACAAATTGGGTGGGAAATGGCACATATTTCTAAAGAAACATTTACTATCTTTCAAGTTCTGTTCTTGATGTTGCAAATCTTATTTAATGTTCACAAAATCCTCAGAGGCAGGTATGATTATCCCTATTTTACAGATAGCAAGTGACAGAAATGGATATGAAACTGTGTCTGCTGACCCTGGAGCCCACACCCAGCTAATGGAGACAGCCTGGCCAGACAGGCAGAGGAATTTATACTCAACGTTGTAAGTTCAAAAAAAGGAACTAATGGGGATTATTAAGTAAGGAAGAATATAATTAGAACAGTGTATTTAAAAAAATTAGCTTGATGATGATATGCAGTTGGGATTAAAGAAGAAGAAAATTGAAGTCAGATAGATCATTTAGAAGGCAAGCACGATTATCCAGAGGCTTATGTGTGGGGGAAGGGGGGCAGGTGTAGCAAAGAATACAAGATTTGGAAATATTCTGAAGGAGAAATTGATGTAAAGTTGTTTTCCTGACATCTCAAGGCTACTGAAAGATTGACAGAGTCAAAGATTATTCTAGATTCTGAGATTGGATGGCTGGGAAAATTGGGTTGACCTTGAAAGGATAGTGAGAGAGGGTGGCTGGCATGGGAGGTACATCTGGGAGTTTTGTGCCTGGGTTGTTAGTGGAGTCGTGAACAGGGAGGAGTACTTCTTAAGAGGCCATGGGCAGGGAAGGTAGAGGGCCAGAGGCCATGCTTTGGGAAGATTCCTCATTCAGAGGGTAGAGGGAGGAAGAGCCGAGATGCCAAGGCAAAACAAAGAGTCAAAGACAAGGTTGGATGAAAACCAGTCAGTGAAGGATGAAAGAAACTAAGTGTATGGATGGTATTGCAATCATGGTATTCCAAAGATTTTTATATTCCCTGGAGTATTTAAAATTAAGGGCAGTATAGACAATATTCAATTTAGCATGTTTGGTTGAATAATATCATTAATAATAGGGCTGTTTTTAAATGGAAATTTTTGCAATTAAGCCAAGGATGTGACATGGCCCACAATAAAGAAGACTAGACGTGGTTCCACAATTAAGACAAAAAGGCCAGTGATTATAGAACAGGCAACTAGGTCTTCAGACAAAGAAAAGTCCTGCCCAGAAAGAAGGTGTTTGGAGTCAGGCCACACATTTCTTCATCATTCATGAAAGTATGGATACTTTTAGAACATCCTGTCCTCAGCCAGCAACCTTGACTTCCAGCTCCTTCTCTAAAATTGAGCCTCTGGGGATAGCTGCCCCCGAAATACTGGCTTTTCTCCCAGACTGTGGCAAGTAAATATTGCTTGGTTTCTTGTCCTTGAAAATTGTCAGATTTTCTTTCTTTTAAGGTCTCAAAACTCACACAGTCATTGCTGGCATGTAAGCTGTCTCTACACTGGTATGTTGCATTTTACAAATGTTTAGGCAAGAGCCCACCAAAGTCAAAAATGAGCTAAGTGGATATGCCAAGCACATGAAACATCATAAACAAGAAAAGCGAAAACCTCACAAAATTGGAAGCTGTTGGAACAAGCAATCTCACTATGTAGAGCATGGTCAGCCCAAGTCCCTGCACTCCAAAGCAGGTGCTCTGTGATATTGTGACTTAGAATAAGAAATCTATGTCTGGTCTTCTTCCCTATTTCTGGCAGGGCTCTTAAAACCCTTGGAATATTCTGGGACGCCTGGGTGGCACAGTCGGTTAAGCGTCTGCCTTGGCCTCAGGTCAGGATCCCAGGGTCCTGGGATCGAGTCCTTCATCTGGCTCCCTGCTCAGTGGGAAGTCTGCTTCTCCCTCTCCCCTTGCTCCTCCCCACTGCTCATGCTCTGGATCTGTCTCACTGTCAAATAAATAAATAAAATTTTTTAAAAAAAGCAACAACAACCCTTGGAATTTCCTAAGTGTTAAGAGCCATAAAGGTATCTTAATATTTATAACAAAACCCTTTCAACCACACCTGAGTCTATGTTAGTGAGGTGACTTTTGGAAAGCCCCTAAGGATGGGGATTGAGGGATAAGGAGCTGGAGATTGAGTTCCATCACCAAAGGCCAATGATTTCACCCATCATGCCTATGTAATGAGGCCTCCATAGAACCCCCAAAGGACAAGGTTTGAAGGGCTTCTGGGTTGGTAAACACCCGGAGAGAGGGGAGAGTGGCTGCTTGGGGAGAGAGCATGGGAGCTCGGCACTCTTACGTTGCCCTATGCATCTCTTCCATCTGGATGTTCCTGAGTTCCATTCTTTTTGAATCAACTGGTAATCTAGTAAGTACAATGTTTCTCTGAATTCTGTGAGCCACTCTAGCAAATTAACTAAACCTAAGGGAGGAGTCACTGGAGCCTTCCATCCATTACCAGGGAGTCAGGAGCCCAGGTGATAACCTGAACTTGCAGCTGATGTCTGAAGTGTGTGTGTGTGTGTGTGGCTTTGGGTGACTGTGGGCAGCGTGGAGAAAGCCCTTAGAGACAGAGGCAGGAGAAAGACAGATACGGCAGGGAGAAGCAGAACAGACAGCATGATAATGAAGAGAAGACAAGAAACCCAAACGCACAGGAACACGAACGAAAATTCAGGTTGCCCAGAGTCCTTTACTGTCACAGTGAAGAGAGCTGGTTGTCAAACATGACCTCTGTCGTCCCTGACAGCATCACTGCACAGGGCAAAACAAGTTCAGTGGGGACTCTCAGCCATAACAAAGTACTTAGGTTACATGCCATATTCTTCCTGGCAAGAACTATATCCTATATTTAAGAAAGCTATCCATCCAAAATGGTTAGCATTTTCCAAAAAACGTTCTGAGGACTATAAAAGCAGAATTTGGTGACTTCACATATTTAATTAGCTTATTGTACCTGCACGAATGTTGGATAAATGAAGTTTTGCTATCATACAGTTCCCCTGCTGTGTATAACGATGCCACGCTGAATAATTTGAAATAGATGGAAATTGAAGTTTTTGAACCTTGACAAGATTTCTTTTTTAATTAAATATCCTATATATGTATTAATAAACAGATATGCCTGTAAGGTGAATTTCTCTGTACATGGAGTCAAAATTTCTCATTGATTTATATATTAAATTCGTAATGCTTAAGAAACTTTCCAGGATGTTTCAGAAACAATAATAAAGGAAAGAGAATAATCCAGTGCTTCTCAGAAGCAGCCGCTGGCTAGTGTGGGGCAACAGAAGGAACGCCGGGAGCCCCGGGTCAAGTCTGCGGCTGGTCAAAGGCGGTTAGTGTGGTCGTGAACAAGCCGCTTTGCCCCCCGGAATCTTGATCTTTTCACCTATAAATGATTTAGCTATGTAGATGCTTTGTTTATTTCAGAAGCATTTCTAGAGCTTCTACTAAATTGCTAGGTCTCGATCACACAAAGCCAAGACCTCTGGCTTCACAGGTTTTCAAAGAACCTTAAAACTATGTTGAACTTCTGCAGATGAATAAAGTCAGAAATGAGTTCAAGACAAACGCACTGGAGACTTTAGTTGCAAAATGCAAAGGATCACAAAACTCACTCCCTGTTTAATGTCTAAGGAAGAATCCCGTTGCGTTTCTCCTCCCGGGAAGTGCTAAGCGCCGATGTAGCCTGGGGTCCCGTGCTGCCCCAGCACCACCTACTGGCTCCGGGGAGAATGGTCCGGCCAACGCAGCCGCCCGCTTCCCTCCCGGCCGCCTCTTCCGACCACCTGGAAGAAACGCTGCCCGAAGGCGGGGCGTCGTGGGTGGGAAGCTGGCAGGAACCCCAGGCCCGGGGGTTAACACAGCTTCCCAACCTGGCGGGACCTGCGCAGGCCAAGCAGTGTGACTGCGTTCAGTATTACAAGAGGGGAATCATTACTTTGTTTGAGCAGAATATCTGATACAGACAACAATAATAAGGTCGCATAACTTAGAGCTGAAACTCGAACCTAGGCCGCCGACTCCCTGTCCTCTATGCGTTTCCTCCAAGGGGATGCCTGGTAGAGGGTGGCCCGAGGCAGGCGCCGGCTCACACGCCCCTGTGCACCCACCGTGGCAGAGAGCCCGCTGTCGGCAGAGGCCCAGTGCCGAGCTTCACAGATAAGTGAGGACCCAGACCTCTCTTTTCTGATTCTCGGGGCTGTTCCTAGCATTTTACCAGGCTATATATGGGGTGAGGGATTTTCTATCCGGACTGTATCTGTTTGGGCTTTGAAGAGAAAATGAAATATTTGTTACTGTAGAAAGACATAAACCATATAGTTTTGAGCTGCCTGGACTCCTTCCCAAACTGAGCCTGAGACAAAGGCTTGCACGTGGATCGTTTATTTCCTGGGCCCGGGGCGTGGTGCGTGGGACGTAGAGCAGGGAAGGAGAGAAAGCTAACACAAGAACGTCTTCTCCAGGGGCCTGCACTACTGAAGCTCTGTCCAGCCTGGATCTTCTTTTTGAGAGAGAGAGACAAAGTGGGCAGAAGGGGCAGGGGGAGAGGGAGAGAGAAATCCTAAACAGGCTCCATGCCTAGCGTGGAGCCCAATATGGGGCTTGATCTCCTGACCTTGAGATCATAACCCGAGCCAAAATCGACTCTTAACCAACTGAGCCACCCAGGTGCCCCCAGCTGAGTCTTCTGAAGAACCTTAGGAAATGTGTCTCAGAACTGTCTTCCGCAGGGAATGGAGGCTGGACCCTCGCCTACATCTCCCACAGGATCTCTGGACTGTGCACTGCAGGCTCCAGCAGGGCCCAGGGCAGGGAGGGAACACTGTGCAGAGGTGTGCACACGTGTGATTGTACCAGCGAGACATAGTCAGGAGCCCCCAGAGCGGTGGCCTTGGAGGATCGTGAAATGTGTGCAAGAGGTGCCCGATTCAAGTATGATCCTGTTTTGGCTCTACAATAAATATTTTGGCCATGTCGTAGATGATTTATAACAGCCACCTATGTTATTAAAACATTATTGATTGATTGGGTAGGTGGAAAAATGTGGAAGCTTTGTTGGGTTGGGAATAGTGTGGGCCACCTTTCAGCCTGTATAGTCTATAAAAGAGTACCTCTGGTCACACTTGATAAGTGCACTATCAGACTGTGACATTAGCAGTCTTGCTGCGAAGAATAATATTATATTTAGAAATCTATTCTTGAAACCAAGGTTATGCATGAATGATTCCTAAAAAACAGAGAGTTATTATTTATTTGGCTAATTATGTCTACCTAGGTAGCAAAATACATAATAAGGATCCAAAGAGCATTTTACCGGAGAGAGGGATTAATTGAATAATTAATAGCCTTCTCCATTTAGCCTGAATAATTAAAAAGTCCAAAGGAAGCACAAGCTGAATTCCATTACAACGAAAGACTTCAAGACCAATACTAATGGCATAGTAAAAGCAATATTCAATACAACCAAATTGCAGGACACGCAAACTATGTGAACATTCTCTTAGAGCTTATTATAACAGTTTTTGGCCCTGAGCAATTAACACTGGATTTTTCAATACTGCCATGTTAAGGATACATTTTGTGGTCTGTCTGCTTCCTGTCCAGGCAGAAAAGACACGTTACTCCAGGAGCAAAAAAATCACTTCATTGTTCGGGTGGCATTTGATAGGAAGGGAGAGTCAGTTATTGGCTTACTTACCACGCACATTTCTGGAGATGATCACCCTGGTTTTTTTTTTTTTTAAAGATTTTATTTATTTATTTGAGACAGAGAGAATGAGAGAGACAGAGAGCACATGAGAGGGGGGAGGGTCAGAGGGAGAAGCAGGCTCCCCGCCGAGCAGGGAGCCCGATGCGGGACTCGATCCAGGGACTCCAGGATCATGACTTGAGCCGAAGGCAGTCACCCAACCAACTGAGCCACCCAGGCGCCCTGTCACCCTGGTTTTAAATGCAAAAGGGACACATTAAATGCAAACACACTGGGATTTTTCTGTAATAAGCATCGCTCCCTGCTCAAGTTCCTCTTTATGGTTTAGTATCTAAAACTCCCTTCCACTGGAAAACTTCGATTTATGTTGTAGTGGCGGGGTTCCTGCATAGCGTTGCTGGTTGGTAGCACCTTGGAACCTCAAACACCTATTATTAGCACTCTAGGAGATGTCGTGAAAAGCACCAAGGCTGTCTGTCCTTCCTTCTGCACTTTCTCCTGTAATAACTGTTTACTGACTGCAGGCAACAAGTTTCTGGTGCATTGAATTACAAGGCAAGTGCTTTGGCTAAAATCCAAATTAAAATCATGGTTTCTCCACTCATCTCCTCTAAAGATATAATTAAAATAGTTCCTTGATGAAAAGATCAACATTTTCTCATTTCAAAGTGTCTTAAGTCAAGATGCATCTTAGGTTTGACATCAGTATTTGATATCATGCCGTCTGGTGAGCTTTGCCATCAATTCCATCATAGGATCACAAAAATCCTGAACTATATAGCAGAGGAACAGCTCCCAAATCATTGTATTTCATGAAGGTGCAAAGAAGGAGTTTAAAAACAATGATGTTTAAGGCGGTGCTTCTCAACTTTCTCCCTTCCAGCAAATTCTGTAGGACATGACCATGATTATAGTTGTGGTGGAAATTTGGAAAGACTCCTGGGTTGGGTGTCTGCTATTTCTCTTCCCTCCCTCACGCTTGGTCTCCCACACTTGAACAACCACACTGTGCTCTGCGCTGGACCTGAAGCAGGACAAAATCTGCTCCAATAGCCGCCCCGCCCCCCTTCCCGGCCCCACCCCCTGCTAGGCCTTCCTTCGTTACAGTTTGCAAATATCACCATTGGATATACTAAGGGCTTCATTTATTTATTGTGCTCTCCCCTCTCTCATGTCAGGTTCCCAAGGGTGGGAATCTTTGTGTTTTGTTCCCTGATAAGCCCTAAAAGCACGTGCTGTTCTAGGCACCTGGTAGGCTCAGGAAATATTGCCTGAATGAATAACCATTTGAGTGGATAACCATTCTAATGGGGAAAGACGCACAAACAAACAAATGAATAAACCCAGTAATTGCCGGTTGTAACACACGCTGAGTGATGAGAAAGTGAGTAATCAGGGAGGCCCCCCGGGGGGGAGGGGGCAGTCTTCTGGGGGAGGTGACAAGCACAGACCCAGGGATGAGGATGCCACAGGCAGAGGCACCTAGAGGGAGTCCAGGAGGAAGATGAACAGAGAGGCTCTTCCCAGGCCATCAGGGAGAGGAGAGGGAAGGAGGAGAGGCTGGGAGAAACGTTGGAACCAGCTGATGCTCAGCCCTAGAGCCACAATAGAGAGTGGATTTTATTTCTAAAGCAATAGGATATCATTGAAGGATTTTTTAGTCGCTTCATGTGCTACCTAATCTGAAACTTTTGATTCTCCCTCCAGGGAAAGTATGCGCATTACCACTTGAGAATCTCTGGCTGAGCCAGAAGTTGGTACCTATCTCACTAATCCTTAAGTATTAGGATTCCTTTTTTCCCTCCTTTATCGCTTCAAAACAAGAAATCCTTAGCAACATCTCTCAGGCCTTAGCAACAACCCCTATATAGCTCTAGGCTCTGTGATTTCACATTGTATCAAAACCCTTGTCTGTCTCCTGCCTGGGGAGGGGGTTGCCTTCTTTTCTAAAACATCGGTGCTCCTCTCTCTCTTTCTCTCCTTCTGCACCCCACCCCCCAACCCTCTCTTCATTTCTCTTTTAAATGACTACTCCTGGGCTAATCTAAAAAGACAGATTTGATTTGCATTGCTAACTTCTTGGCTGTCTGCTCTTTCTGGACTCCTATTCTCCTTGAGAAGCAGATTACAACCACTCAAGCGTTCTCTGTGCTAAATACAATTCCATCCCTTTTCTTTTCCCCAAAGAGAATTTGCATTTCTGCCTTAACATTAGCCCTCACCTTTTGGGAGAACTCACTGACAGCCATCTAGGGAAGACTGGACTGGCAAGGCTTCCCCTCACATCTCCATAGCAATGGCTCCAACGCCCCTGTAACTTTTCCGATTGCTGTGGGATAAAAGTTCCCCCAAAGATCTGTTTCTGGGAAGGCATGGATGTTATCCCATGAAGACAAGCAAACAATCTTTTCAGCGAGGCTTTCTGTATGTAGATTTGGTTTCATGTTGTTCTCAGAATAGAATTAGGGTTCAGTCCTGCACTGAGCAATTTTAGCCTATCTTAGTAACCAAGCTTGAAGCCAATGGCCAGCAAATGATGACAAAGTTGTCATTCTGTCTGAAAGCACAGGCTCTTTTCCTGCGTAATATCCTGGAGATGAAATGAAAAACGTTTTCTGTTTCCCCTTCTCCAGTGAGGGAAACTTCTCCAATGTAAATAAGGGGAAAATGAGTCAATCATACATATAGACTTCACGGCCATTCATGTCACAGCAAATCTTAAGAGATTTTAAGGCCAATGCAATGCAAGAAGTCATATTTCTAATGGCAGCAATGTTTCTGCATGACGCTCAGTCACACTGAAATACTGGCACTTCACTTTTCAAGAGAAATGGATCCCATCCTTTGAGCTCCTAGCTGCTTCTGTCACTGTGTATATTTACATAGGCTTGAGTATCAGTGGTCTGACTGAATATCCTTCAGTCGCTCACTGTGGTTCTTGTTGGAAGTACTGTTACCAGAAGAAGAAATGAAGGCTAAGCAGACACAAAATTAGTCAAACAAGCAAGATGTATGCCACAGTACAACATCCAAAGACCATTTGGGTAATTGCTGCTATGTTTACTGAGAGCCAGCTACAGGCCAGGCATTGTCTAGGTACAATACAGACATGTATAAATCTAATTTTACTTTACACTTTTTCTACTGGGTTCTCTCTGGATATGTAATTCAGTGACACAAATATCTTCCCATTCTCCAAATATTCTAGATTGCTAGCTATTTGATCTAAAAACTTCACTAACTCAGAAAAGGTCAAAACATCATAGGATTAGGAGGAGGAAAAACAGATCATTTAACTTAGAATCCTGCCCATCTCAAGCAACTAAATGATCAACTGGATATTAAAAAACTCCGGAAAGAGTTAAACTCTTTCTTGGCATTGATGGTAAGAAAGTTCTCCCAAATGAATACTCTCAATATTCGGGATTATAATGCTGTATATATGCAATCGTCTGAATGTTTGTGAAATGTCTGAATTTCAAAACTCATGTTGAAAGCCTAATGCCCAAGTTGATGGTATTAAGAGGTAGGGGTTTGGGGAGGTGATTAGGTCATGAGGATGCAGCCCTCATGAATGGGATTAGCGCCCTTATAAAAGAGACCCCAGAGAGATACTTGCTACAGCAAAAAGACAGATGTGTAGGAAGTGGGCCCTCACCAAACACCAAATCTGCCGACACCAGGATCTTACACTTCCATCCTCCAGAATGGTGAGAAAGTGTGTTTGTGTTTTACAAGTCACCGCACTCTGTGGTATTTTGTTATAGTAGCCCAAGTGAACTAAGACAATGTGTTTCATCCTCCTTCAAAAGAAACACCATAGGTCATCAACCACTATGCACTTTCTTTCACCTGCTTAGAGGACCTGCATGAAGCTCTCTTATTCTGAAGCCAATCTGCCTCAATAAGGTCACAACCTTGCCATTTAATCACCAGGTCACCTTAGGATATTTTACCTCTTAGTTTCAGTTCTCTCATCTCTAAAGGAGAACAATTAATAGTACCTATTCCTTGGAACTGTGAAGCTCCACTGAGTTAACCAAGCTAAATAACTTACAGTAATGCCTAGCACATAGCAAATGGTTATTAAATATTAATTATTATTTGCACAATCAAGATGCTAGTAAGCTAATTTCTGCAGGCCAGAGAGAATGTGTGATAGAGTGAAAAGTAAGATTAAGACATGAATTCCCAATTTGCTTCTGCCCTAAAGTGCCTTCTGACTTTGGACAAGATACCCATCTTTTCTGAGCCTCCATTTCCTCGTCTATAAGTTGGAGATTATAATATCTCCTCTACCTATATCATAGGTTTACTTTCAATCTATAAAAGAAAGAACTGTGAAGCCATTTTATAATGTTTATAGTGCTAAGCAGCTTTATGTGTTAGAATTTGGTTTTGCTACAAATAAAAGAAACCCCCACAATAGCAACTTCAGTAAGAGGAAAGTTGATTTCTTTTTCGTTAAAAAGACCAGGATGGGTACGGCAGCTCAGTGGTACCTGGAACCTGGAGAGATGGCACCATCAGAAATCCTCATGAACCAAGATGTGTGGAAACTCCATCCAAGACATCACTCACATCCTATTGTTGCAAAAGAGGATCGGACACATAGTCTTGTAGTTAGGTGGCAATATGCCTATTTAAAAATCAAGACCCATTAATAAGAGAGGAAGAGATGATGGATGCACTGAAGGCAACTGGCAGTCTCTGCCACAGCAGCTATGGCTGCTGTTAATATCTTTTACATGTATAAGGATGAATCACTAAATTATACTCCTGAAACTAATATTACAGTTAACTAATTTTTTAAAAAAAACTTGAAATAAAAAATGAAGAAAAATAAATAAATACATAAATTATTTTTGAAGGTTTAAAAAATATATATTTTACATGTATATATTGATTTTTCCATAGGAGTGAGTTTGTATTCAGCCTTTTTCTTTCCCCTCTCCTCCTCCTTGCCTTGTCTTCCCTCTCCTGCTCCTCCTCTTCTTTCTCCTTCTTCCCCCCCCTTTTTTTTAATATCATATGGTTATATATTCATTGTTAGGATTATAATTTAGGGTGTGATCTGTATTTTCAAAATCTTTTCATTGTTGGAAACAAAGGATCTCTTTCAGCATCAAAATCACTATTAGAATTTTATCAGAATTTTCTCTTTTAAAAAAATCAAACCATATGGGAGCAACGAAAAGCCCCAAATTTCAGCTGATCATTTAAAGAACTTCTGCTATTGATCCCAACAGACGCTAGGAGAACAGAGTTAATTAGAGCAAAATCCTCTCTGTTGCTGGCAAGACAACTTACAACATTTGCCCAATTGATGTTTCAGGGGCATTGGCTTTATGGATCAGAAACAGAACACGCTGCAACCCAGAATTTGTACACTATCTCTTCATTTTCTTAAAGATACTATTATTTTGTTTACTTTCTTTAAAAAGGTCAAAGTCCATAAAAGTTTAAGGAGAATGATATTAGGTACCAATAAACAAACAAGAAAGTAGCAAAAACAAAACATTTCTTATCAAACGGTGATGGTTGCACAACAGTGTGAATGTACTTCATGCCACTGAACTTGAACTGTACTTAAAAATGACTAAGATGGGGGTTCCTGGGTGGCTCAATCAATAAAGCGTCTGCCTTTGGCTCAGGTCATGATCCTGGGATCCTGGGATCAAGCCCTACATCGGGCTCCCTGCTCAGCCAGAAGCCTGCTTTTCCCTCTTCCTCGGCCCCTCCCTGCCAACACTCCTCCTCCCCCCTCCACCTCGCTGTGCTCAATTTCTCCCTCTCTCAAATGAATAAATAAATAAACAAAATCTTTTTTAAAATGGCTAAGATGATAAATTTTGTTATGTTTTATTTTACTACAATTAATTTTTTTTACAAATTTCTTACCAAAATATAAAAATTCTAATAAAAACAATTACTTTGCTTGTCCTTCATCAAACCTTCTGCCTCTCTGGATTCAGATGCAATCATGTCATCTAGCTCTGTGTGTGTGTGTGCATATGTACACACACAAGGATTTGGTGTGTAATCAAATCCTGAAAGGATTTCAGGTGGCTCCATCATACCATGTGACAGGATAACCTAAATTGTGCCATATGCAGAAGATGAGCAAGAGTTCCAAATGACATCAAACTAAACCTCATTGGACTTGCTAATGAATAGGCATTTAAACCAAACTCTTAAAAGCTTACTACCTTCAAAGCACTAGTGTTCTACATCTTTATACAGGGAACTAGCTCTTTGGCTAATCATCAGGTCTTTGGGTCGGCCAGTTTTCATTCAAATGAGAGCAATGTGGGAAAGCACATCATTGAAGATGTATGCACTTAGCGTTGTTGGTCACTTTCTCATTTCATATATGAGTGGGTACGGTCATATACGTATTTCTCACCTCCCCTGACAAACCCCATGGATGAATTATTTTTTGTCATAGGAAAGTCTCTGTTATGTTGACTGCAACAGGGACATGAATTAAAATAGGGGAGAAATGGAAGTTAAAATGTTGTTTTATCCTGGAGCTAAAACATATTCATCCTAATATGGGATGGATACATATTATAAAGATTAAGCACATAAAAAATGTAAACCACTCTGCCAAAGTATGTGTACTAAATGCAGCTTCCACTAAGTATAAAAAAATTACTGCCAGAAAAGCAAGATCTCTTTTACCCCTGTGACAAGTTGCCGATAAGTTAAGAACAGCTTTATCCTAATGAAGATTTTAAGAATGTTTAAATCCTCAGAGTTTAACAAAAAAATCTCTTTGTAAAGTCTAAAAATTTGTTAAATCATGGCTGGACTCAAATGCCAAAAGGAATACTGAACAGAGTGAATATGTCATATTTTGCTTGAAAATTTTGTTCTTAGAATAAGGTTCTACAGAAAACAACCCTAACAAATATAACAATGCCTGTTTCACTGTTCAATTTGTTGTGTCTGCTGAAAGGATTATTTATTCCTGAGATTTTATAGAATTCTCAGGGATATATTTGTTTGTTTTTTGCTTTGTTTTTCAGGGCTATTTTTAAGTCTCAAAATAAATGTTTTAAAGATTTTATTTACTTATTATTTGAGAGAGAGAGAGAGATTCAGTGGGAGGAGGGGCAGAGTGAGAAATAGACTCTCGGCTGAGCAGGGAGCCCCACGCAAGACCTGATCCCAGGACCCCGGGATCATGACCTGAGCTGAAGGCCGATGCCCAGCCCACTGAGCCACCCAGGTGCACAGTGACAAAACAATTTTTAATGAATTTTTAGTAATTTTTAATTTCAGTCTAATGCTCTAAATATGGTGAAGCAAAACTATCTATGGCGAGCTTTCTATCAAACCTTAACTGGAAAAAACAACAAACACAATTTTGGAGCAAAATCTTCCATTTTGTCAGGCACATACCTCTTTAGACCTTTTCCCCACGTAAACAATAATCCTCTAAAGGTCTTCCATAATGACGGCCTTGGATCCTTCCCTCTGAGACGAGCTGTCTGTATCTTGTTCCTTATTCAGGGGACACCTTTCTTTTCCAAATAGTCAAATAATTTTACAAGCTAATACTAAATCACTCAGAGGTAATACTCAACCAGGATTTTAACTCACCTTTAACTGCTTTTCCTGTGCTGATTTGGAAGATAATCCTGAACAGAGAACTATGTCCAAGAATTACATTATTTAAACTTATTTTACAGTTGAACCATATTATGATGGGTCCCTTAAAGAGGAACACTTATAAACTAGTTATAAACTAGCAAAAACAATCGCCCCTGTCTCCTGGGGTTAGTGTGAGGATTACATGACAAAATCTGCAGAGCAGAGTCCCGGCAGAAGATAAATTCTCAACATATACTAGATTTTGTTAGTATTGCCAGAAGCAGCGAGACAGCAATCCTTCTGCAGAGAACAGCAGCACGTTCTGCATAAAATACAAGGATGAATATTTTAAATTGTATTCATGAGCCAGCAAGTGTGAAGGAATCCTGAGCTAAACACTAAATGAAAGTGTGAACTTGGAGCGGTAAGCCGACCTGGGAATTAAGCTTTTGTGTTGAGGGTTACGTGTGCTTCCTAGTCTCTTTGTTTTGTGTGTGGGTGGGTGCACCCGCGGGCGCGCGAGTGCATGGGCGGCGGGGGGAGGGGGGGGTCAATGGGAGGGTGCGTGCCCGCGCACGTGTAGGTTTATGGGTATGGAAGTGAAAGCCCAGGTCCTACCCTGGAAGATAAATCAGGAAATGCAAGAATAAACCCCTGACCATAGCTCCCACGTGGTGTGACAGAGACAGGGGAAATTTCCCTGAAGGTCCGCTAAGGAGAGGACCATAGTCCTTACAGGATACCTCTCATATTGAAACAACAGGGACCAGTAGGGACTCAGGGAGTTGAAGATTGCCTATGCAGGAGGCAGGTGGGGAACAACGGGCATCATCTATGCACAGAACAAATAAATCTACCGCCAACAGCTACATAAGACCAACCCCAAAGGAGAAAGAGAACTCCCCTACCCTGTACTACCACCCAACCCAGAGAGTTCAGAGCCAGAGTCTGGAACAACTTCAATTTGAAATGAAGAAAACTGTATCTTTTGTTTACACAGCCTTATTACTGTAGAGTTTATATTCATTAAACTAATAACTACTGAGTACTTACTATGTGCCAAGAAACTGGGCTAGCTCATTATACACACAATCTCACTTAATTAGAACTCTATAAAATATACACTCTTATTGTCCCCACTTTGCAGATAAGGACATTGAAGGCTAAAGGTTTAATAATTTGTCCATGGGGGTGGGCGGAGCAAGATGGCAGAGGAGTAGGAGACCTGGATTTCGTCTGGTCTCAGGAATTCAGCTGAATAGGGATCAAACCATTCTGAACACCTAAAAACTCAATAGGAGATCGAAGAAAGGAATAGCAACAACTCTCTGAACAGAAAAGCGACCACTTTCTGGAAGGTAGGACGTGCGGAGAAGTGAATCCGAGGTGATATTCAGGAGGATAGACGGTGGGGGAGGGCCCTCCGTTGGCCGCTTCTGGCAATCGATAGAGCCGCGGAGCACAAAGTTGGAATTTTTAGAAGTCGGCTCCGCTGAGGGACGTCGCTCCGGTGGCTAAGCTGGGGGTGGAACCCTCGTGGGACAGTGTGGTCTCAGGACCCTCGGGGTCACAGGAAGACCAGGGGTGCCTGAGTGTGGCAGAGCTCCCAGGTATCAGAGCAGGGAAGCCGGCTGCCGAGACGGAGCCAAGGAGCAGGCTCTCAGCTTGGGGTTGGCATGAACCGTGATCCGCAGCTCAGTTGGGCCACTGCTCCTCCAGCAGGGACCCAACAAGCGGCAGATCCGGGGAGACTCACCTTCCTCCCCGGGGAGGAGCCGCGGGGGAGTGCACCGCAGGGATCTGCTGGGTTTGAAGACTCCACATGGGGTCGGGTGCCAGAGATAGAAACGCTCGGGCACAGGCTGGGAGACTGGGGAGACGGGAGTGACTGACTGCTCTTCTCTGGGGGCTCACTGAGGAGCGGGGCCCCGAGTTCTCGGCTCCTCCGGGGCGGAGATTGGGAGGCCGCCATTTCACTCTCATCCTCCAAAGCTGTACAGAAAGCTTGCAGGGAACAAAAGCTCCTGAGAGCAAACCCGAGCAGATTACTTAGCCCGGACCAGCAAGGGCGGGGTAATTCCGCCTCTGGCAAAGACATTTGGGAACCACGGCAACAGGCCCCTCCCCCAGAAGAGCAGCGAGAACAGCCAGCCAAGACCAAGTTTACCGATCAATGAGAATGGCAGAACTCCAGCGCTAAGGGAACAATGCACATAGAATCCATGGCTTTTTTACCATGATTCTGTAGTCTTTCAAAGTTTTTTTTTTTAACTGTCTTTTTTTTTTTTTCAATTTTTCTTTTCCCCTCTTTCAACCAACATCTTATCAATCCCTTTTTTAAAAAACATTTTTATTGTTCATTTTTAGAGTCATATTCTATCCCTTCATTGTAGTTAACCTTATTTTTGGTATATATAGAAGTTGTTCTCTCTTTAAAATTTTGGGATACAGTTTCTTCTCACAGACCAATATATACCCTAAATCTCTAGTGT
>NC_138381.1:50582520-50630139 GCF_054177405.1 Leptonychotes weddellii
GGAGGAATGGGGTGACTGGGTGATAGACACTGGGGAGGGTATGTGCTCTGATAAGCACTGTGAATTGTGCAAGACTGTTGAATCTCAGATCTGTACGTCTGAAACAAATAATGCAATATGTGTTAAGAAAAAAAAAAAAGAAGATAGTAGGAGGGGAAGAATGAAGGGGGGGAAATCGGAGAGGGAGATGAACCATGAGAGACGATGGACTCTGAAAAACAAACTGAGGATTCTAGAGGGGAGGGGGTGGGAGGATGGGTTAGCCTGGTGATGGGTATTAAAGAGGGCACGTTCTGCATGGAGGACTGGGTGTTATGCACAAACAATGAATCATGGAACACTACATCTAAAAAAAAAAAGTTCTCATCACATGAAAAAAAATCTGGTGACAGATGTTAACTAGATTTATTATGGTGATAATTTTGCAATATATACAAATATTGAGTCATTATATTGTACACCTGAAACATATATAATGTATGTCAATTATACCTCAATAAAAAAACCAATAATTAAAAATAATAATAATAATTTGTCCATGATTACACAGCTGGGCAATAGCCCACCCGGAATTCAAACCTAGGCAGGCTTATGTTCTTTATCAGTATAATTTTGTTTTTTATTGCAAGCTTTTCAGGGAATCTATATTGGAAGGAAGGAAGGAAGGAGAGAGGGAGGGAGGGAGGGAAGGAAGGAAGGAAAGAAAGAAGGAAGAAAGAATTTCCTGTCTAAATCTGGCAACCTAAATGACTAACTCCTCAATGTGAAGGTGACCGGGAAATACATCTTCTCCCTCCTCCCCCAGTAAAGGAAGTTGCCTTTTGCGAGTCTCGGTACTTAGTGGGAAGAACAAACCCTCTCCCTCCCCATCCCATATTTTATAACCACCAACTGGACTTCACGTTTTCAGTCTGAATTCATACTATTGGGTTGAATCAACAAACCTCAAAACAGAACTTAAATTCAAATGACCCAGAATTGAGAAGGAACCCAGACAACCCAAATAACAGAGGACAGATACAAATATAAACGCTCCAGAGAAATCCGCATTCAACCAAGTCTTCAAAGAACTCCCACAGATAAGGGTCTGAAAAACAGGAGCTCACATTTTTTTCTCTCTCTCTCTCCCCCCATCTATTTTCTATCTATCTAATCACCTATTTATCTGCCTATCTGTAAAACAAAAACACTGAGGAAGAGCCACACAAATGAACACAATCAGATCTAAAAGATTTTAGATATTATAATGAATATAGAGTATTAAATATGTGTTCAATATGATGAAATATAAAAGAAGGGTCTAAAACATGTAAGGAGTAATCAATCTTCCTATATCTGTCTATCTGTATGTAATTAAAAAACACTTGAGTCCATGCTGATACTTTGGATTCCAATCCAACACCCCAGTTTCATTCAAGCCTGTCCCCCTTTTCCTTATTCATAACTCTTTTCTCTGACAATGAGAAACCTGGTTCCCATAATCTGCATTATATTATTTTCTCAATCCTAGAATACCTAAAATAGCTTCAGAATCTCTAACCCATACCCTTGAGAAAAACAAATCTACTATCTCGAGTCCAGGATTTGGGTACAGTTCTTTTGTGAAACTGAACTCATACTATACAGCCAAGATACTGTTTTTCCAAAATGATTCGATTATTTCTTTTTTCTCAACCTCTTCCAGTATGGTTATGTTTTCACTCATATTGCTATTGGACTCAATTTTTTGTACACCATTTAATTTCCTCCCACAGCCTGGTGGATTTTAATTCTTTATTTATCTTGGAAGTAATGTGAAACATTACAGTAAATATATTTTGTTTAAAACCACAAAGGCAAGATAGCCTGTTATCACCTTTTATTCAACATTGTGTTAGAGGTCTTAGCTGATATAATAAGGCCAGAAAAAGAAATACAACTTACAAGTACTATGAAAAAAAAGGAAAAATTACTCATTGTTTTCAAACGATATTATTGTCTATTGAGAATTCGAAAGAATCTATAGATATAGTTTTATAATTAATAAGAGTTTAACAAGATTATTTGTAAAACTTGATATAAAAACCAGTGACATGGGGTGCCTGGGTGGCTCAGTTGGTTAAGCATCCAACTCTTGCTTTCGGCTCAGGTCATGTTCTCAGGGTCCTGGGGTCAAGCCCAGGTCTTGCTCCCCGCTCAGCAGGGAGTCTGCTTATCTTCCTCTCCCTCTGTCCCCGCCCCCATCCCATCCCTGTTCACTCTCTCTCTCTCTCTCTCTCAAATGAATAAATAAATATTTAAAACAAAACAACAAAAATCAATGGTATGCCTATACCATGGTGACAAATGTAATATATAATAAAATACCACTTTAAAACCATTAAAATATAAACTATACAGAAAAAAAAACTAACAAAAGATGTAAAAGAACTTTATGAAGACAGTATGAAACATTATTGAGAGATGTTAAAGCAGACCAAAATAAAGGCAGCTATAATACATATCCAAAATTGGAATACTTAATAACATAGGCATATCAGTTCTCCCCAATATAATCTACAGATTCCATGCATTCCAATCAAAATCCCAACAGGTTTTTGGGGCAGGGGAAGGGTTCTTTTTAATGGAACTTGATGAGATGAATCTAAAATAAAGAGCGAACAAAATTACAGAACACTCTTGAGAGAGAAGAAGAAGGTGGGAGACTTGTCCTACTAAGCATCAGCACTCACAGGAAACATCAAATGGAAAAAAATACCAAGCCCAAGAACATACTCACATGTATATGCAAGCCTGAGTTACTGCAGAGCTGGCTTTGCAAGTCAATAGAGAACGGACTTTTCAATAAATGGAGCGACGTCAAGTGATTATCCATATGGAAACAATGAAAATTGAATCTTACTTTTCATCAGAAACAACTCTAGGTAGATTAAAAACTTAAACGTAAAAGGCAAAACCATCAATTCACAGAAGACAGAAAGGAAACTCCCTTTATAATCTCAGGGGAAGCAGAGTTCTTAAAAATAGACAAAATATCATAAATTTAAAAGGGAAATATTAACACATTTGACTACATTAAAATTAAGAAATCTGTTTATCACAAGACGTCAATTAAGTGAGAAGATAAGCCAAAACAGGAGAAAAGAGTTGCAATATACATAACCAACAATATAAAAATTCCTATAAACCCCCACTCCAAAAGGCAAATAATCATCTAGAAAAATGGACCTAAAACATGAATAGGCTGTTCATAGAAGAGGAAAAGATGATCAACCACATGAGCCATCAGGGAAGTGAAAATGAAAGCAATGAGGTGCTATTTCATAGCCACCTGATTCGCCAAAATTCACAAATCCAATAATTCCCAAGTGTTGGGCAGGATGTGGAGTAACCAGAACTTCTACACTACTTGTAGGAGTGTAAATTGGTATGACCAATCTGGAAAACAATTATCTGTTAAATTGGAAATGTGCATACCCATTGGCTGGCCAGTCCTAGCTACATGCCATGGATACTTTCGCACATAGATGTCAAGGGATCTATCCAAGGAAATGTATAGCAGAACATTAGCAGTGATCTAAATTATAGACAGTCATAGAATGCATACATTGAGTGTGGTCTAATCATACAATGAGCTATTACAGAACAGTGAAAATGAATGAGCTACAGCTACATACATGGATTTGATCCCATTTACATAAAGTACAAGAAACGTGAAAAGCTATAGAACAGATTGTTTAGGGAGGATATGTACATGGAAAAACTATAAAGAAAGGTAGAGGAATGATGAGTGGTTACCGTGAAGGAGAAAAGTAGGGGACAGGATTAAAATCAAAGGTAAGATTCTATTTCTTAAACTGAGCGTTATGTGCATAGGTACTTGCTGACCTACTATTCTGTATACCTTACACACGTTACAGATTAGTTCATATCTAAGATTTAATAATATATTAAAATACTTTTTAAAAATAAATTTCAGAATACAGCATAACACCCTTTTAGTTAACCCATTCACGCAGACAGAACTGCATGCACCTGTATGTGGTCACTTAGCAGAAGGTCCGCTCTGAAAGCAGTGCCCACTTCTAAAAAGAGAGACAGTCATGGTGGTTAGGGGTCAAGGCAAATTTGGAGATAGTTCTGTTTTTTAATTTTCCACAATGGAATATATTTTTATATTCGTTGTAGAGTTAAAATAGATTTTATAAATTTGAAGAGAAGACATTTGAAGAGAATTTGAAAGAAAGAAAAGAAGAAGGGAAGAAGGAAGGGAGGAAGGAAGGATGAGGAGCAAAAAAAAATAAAGGAAAAGAAAAAAAAAATCCCTGAGCACTCAGGGGACATTTAGGGAAGGGAGGAAGAAACTGAAGATGGGGTTGCCCCCCCCCCAACTGCTAGGCAGTCCTTTCTGGAAGGAGGTCTCTTCCCCTAAGAGTGACTGACCTTCACTGATGCTTTGGGGTCAGGGGTGTGGGGACAGATGCTGGGTGAGTCACCTGGTCCCAGGAAAGGAAAAAACCTGCATCGAGGTTCTCAATGGAGCCAAATTTATGCTTTCAAGGTGTTTCTGCAAAAAGTATGCTTATCAGTATGGCTTTAAAAAAAAAAGTGGAGGGTGCCTGGGTGGCTCAGTTGGTTAAGCGACTGCCTTCGGCTTAGGTCATGATCCTGGAGTCCCGGGATCGAGTCCCACATCGGACTCCCTGCTTGGCAGGGAGTCTGCTTCTCCCTCTGACCCTCCCCCCTCTCATGCTCTCTCTCTTTCTCTCAAATAAATAAATAAATAATATTTTTAAAAAAAAAGTGGAAACTTCAAATCTATTATTAATTATTCATAATGTAATTTTTTCCAGACCACTGAGTCCTTAAAAAAAAAAATAAAGAATTTTATTTTTTAAGAGATGAGGTTCAAATTTTATCTAATATTTTCCTATGACAAAATGTCACTTCTTGGGGAACACTAGGTTCTGTCTCTTCTTGATTCCTCTCCTTGGCTGGTAAATGTTTTCCCTTAAGACAGTAATCAAATTCACAAATGAAATGATTTTTAAAGGTACTTAAAAATGCAATAAAGTAAGCCAATCATTTGCTGTTTCTCCAAGCACAGTTTTGGTTTCAAGGCAGAAGAGACATTAATAAAGGCAGAAAGCTAAACTGTAACCCAAACACTTTAATAAATAAAGAGAACAGCTTTAAATGAGCAGAGAAAATGGTCTTGAAAAAGACCTTTTTCAAGTCTCTCTGTAAATGCAATATTATTTATGACACGCAGATTTGTTAGCGTGTTTCTAACCTTGAAGATCATCTATCCTAGGAGCCATGTTCCATTTGACTGACTTTAAGACAGTGATTGGAAGGCCAGCAAAGAGTCATCTTTGTCTCATTGTTTGGAACAGTTGGTCACATCTGTTATGAAATCATGACAACAAATACATTATTGCATAGGCTGCGTTTTTAATTTTTCATAAGTTATAAATTATATGTGCTTTATAAATGAAGTAATATATAGTAGGCATTTTAAGAATGAAAGCGAAAGGAAGAAGGGGAAAGGGAACAGTAAGAGGGAAAAGAAAGATGGATGGTCTTCTTGTAGAGGCTTGAAGACATTCCCCCATGGCCCCAGCAGGCAGAGAACACAGTGATTAGGATGGCCCACTGTTCATCCTTGCAGATGGAACAGACGAGCAGCCAGTGGATCTCAACAGGTGCTCAGGGCATTGAAACAGCTGCAGCATTCGTTATGCGGCCATTGCTGGGTTAAAAAGCAAGAGTTGAA
Organism: Leptonychotes weddellii; assembly: GCF_054177405.1. Taxonomy (NCBI): domain Eukaryota; kingdom Metazoa; phylum Chordata; class Mammalia; order Carnivora; family Phocidae; genus Leptonychotes; species Leptonychotes weddellii. Next base: position 50,588,276 of record NC_138381.1, read on the forward strand.
ACCATCGGTGGTTAACCCTGAGTGCCCTGAAGTAAGATGCAGACATCCTAGTGTCTGGACGTCACAGAAGAGAATGCAAGCAGATGACTGACACTCTGGAGAACGGCTTCCACCAGTGTTAGTATTAGTGGCCTGGAGATGGACATTGGCATATCCTTTATGACTCGTTGTGCCTGAGGATGTGTGGTTCTTATTATAGGATATAGGTTTATTCATTTTAAGCAACTCCTTTTTCCATTCACACGAAGTCCCAAGTTTAAAGAATATCTCTGGGTGTTAGATACCTGAACTGGGTAGACCCTTTGACTGTAGGAGTCAAAGTACCGATACCCAGAATGAGCAATATTAGGTGCAAGCTCTCGGACATAATCTTTTCTTAATGAACCAGGGTTCTATATCTGAGTGTACTGGGATAAGTTTCAAGGAAACTTTCCACCTGTGGCTTGGGTTACAGTTACTTGTGTAGTTAGCATATTTCCCCACAAACATGCCAAACCCCATGTGGGCAGGACTACCTCAGGTTTCTATCTCCCGTAGTGCTTGGAACCGAATAATGGCGATAATGATAGTGATGATGATGATGATGGTGGTGATGATGGTGATGATGTGTGATGATGATGATGATAATGGTGGTGATGATGGTGATGATGCTGATGGTGATGATGATGATGATGGTGATGATGATGGTGATGCTGATGGTGATGATGATGATGATGGTGGTGGTGATGGTGATGATGATGATGATGATGGTGGTGATGATGATGGTGATGATGCTGATGGTGATGATGATGATGGTGATGATGGTGGTGATGATGGTAGTAATGATGATGATGATAGTGGTTATGATGGTAGTGATGATGATGATGGTGATGATGATGATGATGGTGGTGATGATGGTGATGATGCTGATGGTGATGATGATGATGATGGTGGTGATGATGGTGATGATGATGGTGGTGATGCTGGTGGTGATGATGATGCTGTTGGTGATGATGATGATGATGATGGTGATGATGATGGTGATGGTGATGATGGTGATGATGATGATGATGGTGGTGGTGATGATGGTGATGATGATGGTGGTGATGCTGGTGGTGATGATGATGCTGGTGGTGATGATGATGATGATGATGGTGATGATGGTGGTGATGATGGTGATGATGATGTGTGATGATGATGATGATGATGAAAGTTCACTATTTACAAAGAACTCTTTTAAGAGTTTTACATGACAACCTTTTGAGGTGAGTACTATGATTATCCCCGTTTTATAGAGAAGGAAACTAACACATGGAGAGGTTAAATATAGTATCCAGTCCCTGGTAATATTTTGGTAAATATTTGCTTAATTGTATTGAATTTTACCTTTTTGAAATAGGCTTAGTGATATGTTTTAATCTAATTTTGATAACATAAAAATACATTCCTATTTTGACTTTTCACTTGTCTCAGAAATTAAGGTATATTCCACAACATTTATCTGAAGGCTGGCGCATGATAGTTTTAATACAAAATAGAACTCGTGCATATTTGACTATTTCTAATGTTCTACTCTCTTTCTAATGGTATTGGCTTATCATAATTAATAACAAAATTTCACTTTTCTTTTCCATGTTCTAAGTATATTCCATCTTGTGTTAAATGGTCAACGAAAAACATCAGTCCTTTGTCTGTAATTTCCTTTTTTCTTTTCCTTTTCCCCAGGGACTAAGGTCGCTAAGTCGCTGTTGTTAAAAATTGTCTGCTTATGTCGCTTCCCGGTGTAACCCCATGAGATTTGATTTCACATCGCCTGTGAAGATGAAAGCCAGTTGGGATGCTCCAGCAATGTGAGGGTGCCAAATACGTGGCTGTTGCAAATTAATTTGTCTTTTGTGAACAAATATGCAATGTGCTACTAGTTGATACATGCTTCTGAGAAAATGGTAAGCCAGGTGGGGTGTTTGGTGTGCACACACACATGTGTGTCTGTCTGTCTGTCACTGTGCTTTCTCTTACAGGATTAGGCAATCAGCCAAATACCTTGCATAGATTTTCATGAAGTTTTATGGTTTCTTTGAACTAGAATTACATAGAACTGCTTTAAAAATGCTTTTTCCCTCCCACTATCCCTTGCATAAAATATAGAAAAAAGAAATCATCTGCCTTTTATGCAGTTTGGTTATTACTCAACAGTTCAAAATATCCCTACTTCAGACTGGCCTGAGGGAAGTCTGGCTAAAATCAAGACTTTGGGGAGACAAGTGACATGACACTTAACACATTCTGAAGCTCAATGTTTATCTTTTTTCCATTTTGGATTCCATATGTGTACTCCTTTCTAGACTGTCTAGAATCAAATTGATTTTTTTTTTTTTTTTTTTTTTTGCCTTCAAGGCTATTCTGTAAGCATTGTGCTTGCTGGCAATGGCCACCCCAGAGAGCAAGGGGCATACAGACAGGAGCAAGGGCTATGCAGGGCCAGCATCATGGGGCTCGTTAACCCAATTCTCTTCAACATGGCTGGAGGTGAGACTTGAACTTTACACCAGAAAACTTCCTATAGTCCCAGGTGTCAGGAAAAATAAAGCAGACTCCATTTTTAGAAATTGAAATAAAAAGAAATTTCTTAATAAAAAGAAAATAAAAACAATCTCTCTTTATTCTATGTCCATTTCTAGCATCCACAGATGGAGGTGGAATGGTAGGGGTAAGGGAGATTTATTGGTTCGAAACAAAGATCACCCTTAGGAAGATATCTTCTGTGGCTCATATATACGGCAAATAGATTTTCTAAACCGGAGGGTGTGACATATATTGGTGGGATGGAATTTTTTAAACTGAAACTATCTGGGCAAATATAAGTAATGTGGTAATTTGGCTCAGGCTCTCTCAAAGGCAGACCCTGAGACAAGGATTTGAATGCACATGGTTAATATGCCCGGTGAAGCCAGAAAGCACTGGTAAGGGAATGAGGAAGTGAGACAAGCAAGGAAGCGCATAACGTTCTCAAGCCACTAGGAGGCAGCATAGAGCAAGCCAGCCTTGGAGTTCTTCCCACCTGAGGGTCAAGACTGCGAATAATTTCTTGTCCAGGAGCTGCCCATCCTCACTGGTTGAGGTATGCTTCCAGGAGTTTATCTTCCTGGCACTTCTTGCTCACCCTGGAAGAAAGCTAAGAGTCAAGTATGTCCCTGCAGTAGGGAAAAAAATCCCTCAAGCATTGTCGCAAATTGTGGCAGGTGTTTGCAGTAAGTAGTTTTGCCGAGGAGAGGTGAGTGACAGGGCTGTGGGCAAAGCACCCAGCATGGTGCTGCACGTGGTCACAGCACACCTAATGCAAATCATTGACCAGGTAACGAGATTGTGCTTCATGAGGCTTTTCCTTTCCCCTTATTCACCTTGAAATATTTTATTTTTAACACAGAACCAGCACTTTGACCATGCCTGGCACTCAGGAATTCAAACCAAGTTGCTGAATAAATGAATGAATGAAGCATTGGCTTCATTGAGAATACTTGACTTTGTTTCCTCTGTTCTTCCTTTTTTTTCCAATGCACAACTCAGGGATAATACTGTGATTTTTTCAGACTTGCCCGATGGCCACCATGATGAATATTTCGAAGCTCTCCAGGCTCTCTGGATGAGTGGTACCTGCTCAACCTCTAATGGTTGTGGACCATTGACTATTAACAATGACACACAGGCAGGTGGCAGGGCCTTCCTTCTCCAGGATCTCGGGAAACCTGGTGAAACAATGGGATCTAACAACGGTATAGTTGGACCAAGAGAGTTCAGTGTTTCTCGTATCAAAGTTCAGGGCATATTATGCACATGTGTTTATGGGGCTAGACCTGCAGCATGCAGACCTGTCTTTGGTGGTGACATTCAGACCTCTTACAGACCTTTCCTGGGAACCTACTATGTGCTGAGCAGTGTTCCAGGGGCCTGCACATTGATGACAGCATTTAACTGGTATGGGTGTACTGGGATTTCTGTTAAAGGCAAGGGACACCATTCTCAGGGCCCCCCAGTGCTGGCTGGCTGTTTGGAGGGAGTAATGGAGGCACTGGACTCAACAGTGTCTGAAGATAGGCAATTGGACATATTCTTTGTTTAGTAGACTTTTATTTTTAATTGATGACATTGGGCAGGGCAGGGCCACTACAGTTTGCCACAGTTCTCCACCCCACAGTGGGTAGAGCCCAGCACTTCACTTACAGAGGCTCTCGCCTGGCCTTGGGACCACTTGGGTGCGCACCCTTTGAACTAGAACTTCCGACAGTGTATGTCCACGGAAACCCAGTGGGGGATGGGTATTGTTTTGACCGGCTTCTCTGTCCCCTTGAACATCCTCTTTCTGTGCTGAGAGTGAAGTTGGGGGAAACCTGGAAGGATGGGTGGTAAAAGGGCAAGGTGGTTGTGGGAAGGACCCTCAGTCTCATCAAACTAGCCTGAGGACCCACCTGTGTACACTATGGTCCTAACTTTCAAATTTCTCTTGCATCTGGTAACTTCCTGCTCCCACCACCCCACCTCTAATCTTACCCCTGGATGTGCCTCTCAACCTCTCACTCCTGAAACTCGCCCATTTTCTCTGCCTGAAATTTAAAATCCAGTCTTTATTCTGCTTCTGATTAGCACCTGGCCCCCACCATCGTTCCTCACCAGGAGCAGTGTGTTTGCAATCACAGCAGGAGTACGGCGTGGGGGGCGGGCTTTGTTTCTTTAATACAGCTGATGCTGGAGGGGAGAAGTCGGGTCAGTTCTGGTCCTCTCTGAGTTGCAGAGTGGGGAATGGGATACGGAAGCATTGTAGGGCCTGGGGATGGGGGATGGGAGCACAGGACCAGGACAGACCCTCCTAACTAACATATAATTGGGTGACGCTGAGAAGTTACAGCTGATGGGTGGTGGCAGTGGTGAGATCAACCATATATTTGGGTTTCTAATGGAGATGGATGCGAAGAAGGGTAAATGATTAATTTAGGGGATAAAGAGTTATTCGATGAAAATGTTTTATATGCATCATCTGCAAGTAGCACAAAGCCACACAAGTCTGTGGTGATTAGATTCTAAATAGGAGGTGTTATCTATGCCTTCATAATAAGGAAGTGTTTATTCAACACTTGGAACTTTCTTACCAGCATGAGCTCATCCAAAAATCTGCTAAAGCAGCATTTCCTTTGGAGGGACACTTCAACCCCAGGATGGTGTCATTAGAAGAGCCAGGGTATTGAAACCCAATCCCTTGAGGACCGGTAAAACTACCCTGCATAATTGGGGAAGTAATCCAAGTGGCACACACCGGTGCCTGAACAAATTACCCAGAAATTGACTGCCTTTAATACAAACTAATTTAATCTCCTCCGAGTTTAGCGTTCTTGGCAAAGCTGCCCTTCCCCAGAGGAGAAAAAGTAGATTAAACAACAGTCTCTCCCAGGTACACCAGCCTACCCACTCCAGGAAGAAGTTTTCGGGCTGCTTATCAGAAATAAAGGGATTCATTTTACATATTTAGCCAAGAGTGTGGTGTTTGCCTTGGCGCCCCTAAAGCAGTCTTTGCAGCAGACGGATTTATACAACGATGGTGACTGCAGAGAAAAATGACAACCTCTTGCAGGCAGCCACCCACCTGTGCCGAGCTGAGGGATTGTTCCTGAGGTGCTCATTATACAACTCTCCTCCAGACTTCTGGCAGCTCTGGGTCCCCCACGATTCTGCATACGCAAGTCACCTGAAGCAAGATGGACCCCAGTGCGACTTGTGGCCCCTCTGACGTAACATCTGTTTTTGTTTTCTTTATGCGCAGAAGATGTTCAGGATTAACATTATGCTTTTTCATATTTTCCCTGAAACTGACAAAAAATCATGAAGTGGCTGAAGGCTGTGAGCTGGATTGTGGAAGTTGATGACAGATACCTCAGTGAGCGCAAAAGCTGTAGAAATTCAGTAACAGCAGTTGAAAAGCGATAAACTAGAGTTAAACACGTACTTGTTTCAGAGAACATCTGCCTCTTCTATTTGCTTTCAAAAGAAAAACTATAAACCAGTGTTGGCTCCTTGAAGATACAGTTGCTTTTAGATTTTTTTTTTGACTGTAGTAAAAAAATATAACAAAATTTACCATCTTAACCATTTTTAAGTGCACAGTTCAGCAGTGGTAAGCATATTCACATTGCCATGAAACAGATTTCCAGAACTTTTTCATCTTGCAAATTGGAAAGTCTGTACCGATTAAACAAGAACTCCCCCTTACCTGCTACCCACTGGCACCCACCGTACTACCTTCTGTCTCCAGGATTTCAGTGCTCTAGGAACCTCATGTAAGTAGAATCGTTAAGTATTTGTCTTTTTGAGTCTGGTTTATTTCACTTAGCATAATGTTCTCAAGGTTCATCCATGTTGTAGCATGTGACAGAATTTCCTTTCTTTTCCAAGCTAAATAATATTCCATGGTATGTTTATGCCAGATTTTGTCTGGCCATTCACCTGTGGATGGACTTTTAGATTGCTTCTACTTCTTAGCTATCGTGAATAGTGCTGCTAAGAACATGGGCATACCAATATCTCTTTGAGACTTTGTTTTCAAGAATTGGATATATGCCCAGATGTGGATTGCTGGATCATATGGCACTTCTAATTTTAATCCAAACTGTTTTCCACAGCAGTTGTACCATTTTATAATCTTACCAACAGCGTATGCACAAGGGTTCCAATTCCTCCACACCCTCACCAACACTTATTATTGTGTGTGTGTGTGTGTGTGTTGTGTGTTGATAGTAGCCATCCTATGAGGTGCTATCTCACTGTGGTTTTGATTTGCAATTCCCTGATGATTAGTGATGTTGAGCATCTTTTCACGTGCTTATTAGCCATTTGTATATCATCTTTGGAGAAATATCAACTCATTTGCCCATTCTTTTAACTGGGTTATTTAATTTTTTGTTGTTGAGTTGTAGGAGTTCTTTATGTATTCTGGATATTTTTTTTTAAAGATTTTATTTATTTATTTGACAGAGAGAGACATAGCGAGAGAGGGAACACAAGCAGAGGGACTGGTAGAGGGAGAAGCAGGCTTCCCACAGAGCTAGGGAGCCCGATGTGGGGCTCAATCCCAGGACCCTGGGATCATGACCTGAGCCGAAGGCAGAAGCTTAACGACTGAGCCACCCAGGCGCCCAGGTATTCTGGATATTAACCCCTTATCTGGTATATGGTTTGCAAATATTTTCTCCCATTCTATAGGTTGCCTTTTCACTCTGCTGATTATGTCCTTTGATGAATAAAAGTTATATGTAGTTCCATTTATCTAGTTTTGGTTTTGTTGCCTGAGTTTTTAGTGTCATATCAAAGAAATTATTGCCAAATCCAATGTCATGAAGCTTTCCCCTTATGTTTTATTTTAAGAGCTTACAGTTTAGGGACTTACATTTATTTTTTTTTATTTTATTATTTTTTTTTATTTGCGAGAGAGAGAATGAGAGATAGCACGAGAGGGAGGAGGGTCAGAGGGAGAAGCAGACTCCCTGCTGAGCAGGGAACCCGATGCGGGACTCGATCCCGGGACTCCAGGATCATGACCTGAGCCGAAGGCAGTCGCTTAACCAACTGAGCCACCCAGGCGCCCTAGGGACTTACATTTAGGTCTTTGATTTATTTTGAGTTAATTTCTATATATGGTGTAAGATAAGGGTCCAAATTCATACTTTTGCATGTGGATGTCTAGTTTCCCAATACCAACCGTTGAAGAGACAGTCCTTTCCTCATTGAGTAGTCTTAGTGCTTATCAAAGTATGGGAGGGCATATTGATGGGTTTTCCTCTGGTATCTATGTCCATCTTTATGTCAGTACAACATCGTGTGGATTACTGCAGATTTGTAGTAAGTTTTGAAATAAAGAAATGTGAGTTCTTCAGCTTTTTTTCATTTGCAAAATTCTTTTGACTATTCAGTGTCCCTTGAGATTTCATATGGCTGTTAGTCTGAAATTTTCTATTTCTTCAAAAAATGCTGTTGGAACTTTGAATGGGTTTGTACTGAATCTATATCACTTTGAGTATTACAGACATCTTAACAATATTAAATGTTCCAATCCATGAGCATAAAATGTCTTTTGATTTATGTGTGTCTTCTTTCACTTCTTTTAGAGATGTTTTATAGTTTTCAGTGTACAAGTCTTTCAACACCTTGGTTAACTGGATTCCTAAATATCTTATTCTCTCTAATGTTATTATACATGGAACTGTTTCCTTAATTTACTTTTTCAATTGTTCATTGTTAGTGTGTAGAAACACAACTGATTTTTGTGTGTTAATTTTGTATCTCACAACTTTGCTGAATTCATTTGTTCTAATAGTTTTTTGTGGAATCTTTAGGTTTTCTATATGTAATTTCATGTCATCGGCAAACAGATGATTTTACTTCTTTTCCAATTTGGATGCCTTTTATTTATTTTTCTTGCCTAATTGCTCTGACTAGGACTTCCAATACTATGTTGAATGAAAGTGGTGAGACTGACATCCATGCCTTGTTCCTGATATTAGAGAAACAGTTTCAGTCTTTCACCATTGAGTAGGATGTCAGCTCTGGTCTTTATTATGTTGAAGTAATTCTCTTCTTTTTTTTTTTTTTTTAAGATTTTTTTAGGGTGCCTGGGTGGCTCAGTCGGTTGGGTGTCTGCCTTTAGCTCAGGTCATGATCCCAGAGTCCTGGGATCAAGTCCCATGTTGGGCTCTCTGCTCAGCGGGGAGTGTGCTTCTCCCTCTCACTCTCCCTCTCTCTCAAATAAATAAAATCTTTAAAAAAAGAACCCTTAAAAAAAGATTTTTTTATTTATTCATTTGAGGGGGTGGAGAGAGAGAGAGAACAAGCAAGTGAGAGCGCGAGGTGGGGGTAGGGGGGTGGTCAGAGAGAGAGGGAGAGGGAAAAGCAGACTCCCCACTGAGCAGGGAGCCTGACCCATGGCTTGATCCCAGGACCCCAGGATCACGACCTGAGCCAAAGGCAGATATTTAACCAACTGAGGCACCAGGTGCCCTGAGGTAATTCTCTTCTAATTCTAGTTTGTCAGTGTTTTTGAAACACATGAAAGGATGTTGGATCTTGTCAAATGCTTTTTCTGCATCAGTTGAGATGATCATGTTGGGTTTTTTGTTCATTCTGTTAATGTGGTAAATTACATTGTTTGATTTTCATATGTTGAACCATCCTTCCCCTCCAGGAATAAATCCCACTTAGTTGTGGTGTATGATCCTTTTAATGTGCTGTTGAATTGGGCTTACTAGTATTTTGTTGAGGTTGTTTGCATCAATATCAGGGATATTGCTCCATGGTTTTCTTTTCTTGTAGCTTCTTTGGTTTTGGTATCAAGATAATGCTTGCCTCAAACAATGAATTTGGAAGTATTCCCTTCTCTTCAATTTTTGAGAAGTTTCAGGAGGGTTGGTGTTAATGTTTGGCAGAATTCTCCAGTGAAGCCATCTAATCCTGGGATATTTTTTTTGTTGGAAGGTTTTTGATTCCTGATTAATCTCCTTACTACTTATTGGTCTGTTCAGACTTTCTATTTCTTCATGATTCACCGTTGGTTGAGTGTTTATTTCTAGGAATTTATTCATTTCTTCTAAGTTATCAAATTTGTTGGTGTACAATTGTTTAGAGTATTCTCTTATAATCCTTTTTATTTCTATGGTATTGGTTGTAATGTCCTTTCATTGCTGATTTTAGTTATTTGGGTCTTCTCTCTTATAGTTAATCTAGCTAAAGGTGTGTCAATTTTGTTGATCTTTTCACAAAACCATTCTTAGTATTGTTGATTTTTTGTGTGTTTCTCTATTCTCCATTCCATTTATCTCTGCTCTAATGTTTATTATTTTCTTTCTTTTTAAAAAAAGATTTTATTTATTTATTTGAGAGAGCACATGGGGGGAAGAAGGGGCAGAGGGAAAGGGAGAAGCAGACTCCCCGTGGAGCAGGGAACCCAATGCAGGGCTTGAATCCAGGACCCTGGGATCATGACCTGAGCCAAAGGCAGATGCTTAACCAACTGAGCCACCCAAGCACCTGTATTTCCTTTCTTCTACCAGCTTTGAGTTTAGTTTGTTCTTTTACTAATTCCTTGAGGGGTAAAGTCAGGTTTCTGATTTGGGATCTTTTTTTCTTTTTTGATGTATACATTTACAACTACAAATTTCCCTCTTACCTCTGCTTTTACTGCATTCCATAAGTTTTGGTATTTTGCATTTTTGTTTTCATTTACCTCACAGTATTTTCTAATTTCCCTTGTCACTTCTTTGATCCACTGGTTGTTGAAGAGTGTGTTGCTTACTTTCCACATATTTGTGGATTTTCCAGTGTTCCTTATACTACAGATTTCTAGTTTCATTTCACTGTGATCAGAAAAGATAGTTTATATGAGGTCAGTCCTCTTGAATTTGCTAAACTTGTTTTGTGGCCTCACTTGTGGTCTATCCTGAAGAATGTTCCCTGTGCACTTGAGGAGACTGTATATTCTAATGCTGTTGGTTGATGTTTTGTGTATGTCTGGTTTGTCAGATTGATCTAGAGTTGTTCAAGTGCTACATTATTCATCTTCTATCTAGTTGTTCTATCCATTATTGAAGGGGGGGGTTGTAATCTTTTACTATTACTGTGTTTCTGTCTTTCTCCCTTCAATTCCACCAAAGTTTGCTTTATTTATTTATTTAGGGGCTCTGAGATTTGGTGCATAAATATTTAAATTATTATGTCTTCTTGGTGAATTGACTCTTTTATCACTATACAACAGTTTTTGACTTAAAGTCTATTTTGTCTGATAGTTGTATAGCCACTTCTCTCTTTTGGTTACCATTTGTATGGAGTATCTTTTTCCATCCTTTCACTTTCAATCTGTGTGTGTCTTTAAATCTAAAAAGTGAATGTGTTATAGACTATAGATGGTTGGATCCTGTTTTTTTATCCATTCATCCAATCTACGTCTTTTGATTCAGGAGTTTAATTGATTTCAATTTAAGGTAATTACTGATAGAGAAGAACTTACTATTTCCATTTTGTTGTTTTCTGTGTGATTTGTAGCTTTTTCATCCCCTCTTTCCTCTTGTAATGCCTTCTGTTGTGTTTCATACATTTTTTTGGTAGTGACATACTTTGATTGTTTTTTCATTTCTCTTGCATATTTTCTACAGATGTTTTCTTTGTAATTACCATTACAATTACATAAAATATCTTAAAGTTACAGCATTCTATTTTAAACTGATAACAACTTAATTTCAATCACATGCAAAAACTCCACCATTTTGTACCTCCATCTCCCCACATTTTATATTATTTATATTACAAATTACACCTTTATATATTGTATACCCATTAACACAGATCAGGTTTTATTGTCTTTTACATTCTATGCACCTTTTATTTCAATGTCAAGGACTCCCTTTAGCAGTATTTATAGAGTAGGTCTATTAGTAATGAATGTCCCTCAGGTTCTGTTTCTCTAGGGAAGTCTTCATTTCTTTTTCATTTTCAAAGGACAGTTTTGTTGGATACAGTATTATTGGTTAACCGTTTTTTTTTTTTTTCTTTCAACACTTCGAATATATCACCCCACTCCCTTTGACCTGCAAGATTTCTACTGAGAAATCCTCTGACAGTCTTATGGAGCTTCTCTTGTATATGACAAGTTTCTTTGCTCTTGTTGCTTTCAAGATTCTCTCTTTGTCTTTGACTTTAGACAATTTGATTGTAATGTGTCCGTGTGTGGTTCTTTGATTTTAGTTGGATTTTTTTAAATTTTAGTTAGATTTTTTTAGCTTCTTGAATTTATATGTCCATTTTTTTTCTCTCAGATTTGAGTGATTTTGACAATTATATCTTTAAGTAAGCTCTCCTTTCCTTTATCCCTCTCTTCTTCTTTTGGGATTCCCATAATGTGCATGCCTGGTCAGTTTTGGGAAACAGGGAGAAGGCCAGTGTGGTCAGAAATGGTAGAGCAGAATTAGGGTAGTGAGCAGTGAGGTTGCTATAGGGGGCTGATTGTGTAGAGCCTCATAGGCTCTTATAGAGGTGTTGACTTTAACCTTTAATAACATGAGAAGTTGGGGTGCCTGGGTGGCTCAGATGGTTAAGTGTCTGCCTTCGGCTCAGGTCATGATCCCAGGGTACTGGGATAGAGTCCCGCATCGGGCTCCCTGCTCAGCGGGGAGCCTGCTTCTCCCTCTGCTTCTGCCTCTGCCTCTCTCTCTCTCTCTCTCTCACTCTCATGAATAAATAAATAAAACATTTAAAAAAAATAACATGAGAAGTTGATGGAGGATTCTAAGAAAAAGAATGAGATGATTTGACTGTTTCATTGAGAACAGCTTGTAGCAGGGGGAGAATGGGGATAATGGGTTAGGACAGAAGCCTGGAGACCAACTAGGAGACCAGTACAAAGATACAGGGGAGAGAAAAGATGACTTGGACCAGAATGATAGCAGTGGAGGGGTAAGAGGAGGTTTTTCTTTCTTTCTTTTAAGATTTATTTATTTATTTGAAAGAGAAAGAGAGAGCAAGTGTGGGGGGAAGGGGCAGAAGGAGAGAATCTCAAGCAGACTCCTCACTGAGCTTGGAGCCGATGTGGGGCTTGATCTCAAGACCCTGAGATCATGACCTGAGCCGAAATCAAGAGTAAGACATTCAACCAACTGAGCCACCCAGGCATCCCAAGAGGAGGTGTTTCTAAGAGTGAACTAACACATCCAGTGCTACTGGTTGGCCAGGCAAATGAGGCTTAGAATTTGCCATTGAATTTGGAAATATGGTCATTACTGGTGACTTTGACTGTAGTTGTTTTGCTGGAGTGGTGGGCTCAAAAAGCTGAGGGAAGGGCAGTCAAGATAGACGGAAGGAGAGAATGAGTAAGGATGGACACTACACTTAGGAAATTTGCTTTAAAGGAAAGGAAAGAATTAGGGCAGTAGCCAGGGTGATTAGTGGGTTCAGGAGCAATTTTGTTTTAAAAACATGGAAAATAACTCCATGTTTATAATAATGGGAAGATTTGGTAGAGAGAAAGTAGCTGATGATGCAAGAGATTATATATAAGAAAAAAGTTTTCCCCCACCAATACCCACCTTATGGCATGCCATAAGATTCATTCTGATGTTTTCCTTTCCTTTCCAATCTGTTCTGTTCTATTCCATTCAGTGCTGGTCATGCCATTTGAAATTGATTTCACAGCTCGAGGTTTGAACAAAGTACTGTATTCCACTTTGCTACCTATTTTAAGTTTCTTTTTCTTGCTAAGAATTGTCTTTCTGTGACAATACATACCATGGGGAAGGCTTTGCTCAGAAAAGTCAGGCTAGGACAGTTTACAGATACTTGAGAAACTCGAGAATATCTTGATAGAATATCAAGAAACTCAGTACCCTAATTATTACTCAAGTAGGACTTTTCATTTAATTAAAGTGCTAACATCACCTCCATTAAGTCCATTGGTCCAATATCAGCCACATACACGGGCACTGGCACTGGCCAATCTAAAAGAACAAGAAAACAAGAATTGATGAAATATTCATCTGTCTTGTAATAGTGTTTGTTTTGTGCAGCCTTGATATTTGCTTTCACCCTCCTAATATGATCTTTGGCATTTTAACACACTGAGTTGACATTTTAAATTGAGTGGCTGGGTGAAGCTTCTTTTCTAAGGATATGAGATCATCTTAAACTTGTATGTGTGGGCATGTTAAATTAATTATTCCTAATGGTACAACAATAAAGAATAATGCACACATGAGAATATAACAGATACATTAACAATAAGAAGCATTTTAGAGTATGTTGTACTCATGTATACACACACACATACCCCCCAACCAAATTATTTTATAACTGTAGCCTCAACAAATATTCACTTAAATGAATGAATGAAGAAATTAATGGATGAAGAATCAAATGGATGGGTGAATGAATGAAGCCTACCTAACTTACCAAGATCTGTTTGACCTACTTTTTTAGCTTAGGTTTTCTTCCTCCCCCGCCCCCTCCCCGCCACCAAATCTATTTAGAAAAAAATGATTTTTACCAATCTCAAATAGGGGTGTGATGTGAATATATATTATAAAAATTACCATGAACTTTGAAAAAGAATAAGGTGTTTTTAAAATGATAATGTTACTATGCTACCTTCCCACTTGGCCCCAAACCATCCAGTAAGGTTGGCTTATGATAAGAATATTGTACATGAATTCTTATTTTAGAGAAGAAATAAGGCATTCTTATTTAAATGGAGTTGAATGTGGAAATGCAAAGATGTTAAACTCCAGTAACTGGGGGGTATTCAAATTTGCATCAGCACTTTCATCTTTGTTCTCATCCCTCCTTATGTTGAGACATCAAGATGATACTGCTTCAGAACAGAAAACTAAGTACACAAATAAACACAAATAAGGTTTTATTTCCTGTGAGAATGCAAAGGTGCTAACTAAGGACTGATAGGACATGCAGAGTGGATTTCCTTCCCGTGTTTAAGAAGAGTTTAGTTGATGTCACTGGTCCACCACTGGTTGAGCACCTTGAGTTAATTTTCCAAGGAGCCATGATGCATTTGTAATGGCCTGATTTTCCCAGTTTCACTTGGGACAAAAAACAAGAATTTCTGACATGGCTGGCTGGAGAAAGGGGTCCTGCCTATGGATATGGGGTCAAATAAAACAAAAGGACCAAAGTGAGCATCAAATGCACTAAATAAGCTCTATGAACACCAACCTGTCATCAGCTGAGCTAATCTAATTACTTCTAAACATTAAAAAAAAAAAAAAGTAGCTAGAGTGAAGGCCAAACCTTGCAGATTGGAATGCAAGGTGGGGAAGCAGGGAATAGGAGGGATTCTGGTTGGAGACAACCATTATCTGACTTTAATGACCCAAGTAACAACTTTCCAGGCAGCAAAGAGTTAGCTAGTGAGCAATGACACATGAAGTCATAAAGCCACCGTGATGTTGATGCCACTAACGGAATGGGAGATTGCCAGTCTGTGCTTGTCACTATCCTGTAGGCAAAGCTTGATCGCTCCATTTGGAAGAGCTCCTTTTCAAGGCAGAGATGCAGCCGGCTCTAAAGTGAACCAATGAGACATGCATTTTATAAACTTAGGAATTCTTTAGCTTTGTTTTATCTCATGCCATATGACTTAGGAAACTTATACAAATATCTATCCTTACATCCTTGTCTAAACTGGTTCTCAAACGTCAACCTGCATCAGAATCACGGAGAGCTTATCAGAACAGAGTGCGGACCCCAGACCCAGAGTTTCTCATTTGATAGGCCTAGGACGGGGCTGGAGAAATCTGAGTTGGTAACACAGTCTCTGCTGATACGTATGCTACTGGTGGGGTGGGGACAGGGCTGGGGCACACTTGGAAGACCACTGGTCTAAAACAAAACAAAAGAAAGAGGGTCTTTTCTGGCTGACAAGTGGTCTTAGAGAATTTGTGGTTTGCTAAATGAACCTCTATAAGCAATTCTTTAGAAGCAAGGACATATACGCATAGATACATAACCTTTTTTTTTTAACTGAATTTGTAAAGGTTCAAAGAAAAGAGCAGAGCCAGCAGGCGATTTTAAATATAACGCAGTTGTGGGGGCTAGTTAAGCAAGTCTGAAGACTATAGGGCAGGCGATCAGGAAAAGAGTATCATGGTCAGATTGGAACCCCACAGGGAAGAAGTTTTTTGGGGTCCCTAAGCTTAGGGAAGTAGTTTGGGGTCCCTCAGCTCTCTTTTAAAGGGCTTACCCGATTAGGGCAGGCCCATGAAGGATAAATCCCTTTAACTTAAAGTCAACTAATTGGGGATTTTTTAGAAGATTTATTTATTTGAGAAAGAGAGAGAGAGCACAAGGAGGGAGGGACAGAGGGAGAGAGAAACTCAAGCAGAATCCACACTGAGCACAGAGCCCAAGGCAGGGTTTGATCCCATGACCCTGAGATCCCACCCGAGCAGAAACCAAGAGTGGGACGCTTAACCAACTACAGCTACCCAGGTGCCCCTTAATTGGGGATTTTAATCACATTTGCAAAATACCTTCACAGAAGCAACTAGATTAGTACTTGATTGTATAACTGGGACTGCCTCATGTACCTCTATACAGGTCAGTTAGTTCGGCTTTTGAGGATGAACAGTACATTTAGAATAAAATTCTTTTCTTTTCTTTGCTATAAACAGCAGATGTAGCCAGCAGTTCAACACATTTCATAAGGGTCATTCCTAAATTATATCTTTTCCTCAGCACCGGCAATAGTAGGAAATACACAAAGAAACAGAGTGGAAATGGCATTCCCTTGTAGAAAGGTGGAACTTCATGCACATCCCTCTCTGTTGCTTTTACAAGTGTGTCTTTGAACATGTTCCTTAAAATTCTTGATCCTCACTTTTCGAGATATAAACATGAAAGACCCACATTGTGATTGCTGGGAGGAGCCAGAGAGCAGTGGGACCACCAAGACGTCTTGTGGCTCACAGTGGGTGGTTGATAACAGCTGTTCTCCTTACCTGTGTGTGTGTGCTTGCGTTTGTGTGTGTGTGTGTGTGAGAGAGAGAGAGAGAGCAAGAGAGAGAGAGCACACCTTCTTCAGAGTGAGACCTTGGGACTTACCAAACTGCCAGTCTGCGTCAGAGGTTCTTAGCCCTGGCCATACAAGAGAATTGCCTGAGAGCTTTTAAAAATACCCATGACAGACCGCAGCCCAGACCAACAGAGTCAGAATCTTTCCAGGTAAGGCCCATGCATCTTGTGAAAGCTCCCCGAGTGAATGCCGTGTATAGTCAAGAATAAGACCCACTCACTGAGGTCAGTTAGCAACCTGCCCCTCCGCCCCACCTCATGCCCATTGTCTGAACCTACTGCCTGGCTGCCCTCATTCCAAAAGCACTCTACTCACTGGAAATAGTCTTTCTTTTCTTAGTGATACTGATTTTTAAAATTCCCTAACACAAGGGAAACAAAATCCAACTTGAAAACCTTATCACTTATTCACCTCTTCATTTAAAACCAACATAGGTGCCACATTTTATGATTAAAATTCATGTTAGAAGTACCTATATTGCCCAAAATCTGATGAAGCTAAACTTTATTTTTCAAATGATGATATTTACATTTTAAAAGCAGAGCTTCTTTTAATGTGATTTTAAAATGGAGTGTTTCATTTTTTTCATAAATGTCTTAATTTTTGTATATGCCCATAAAAGATTATATATACACACAGAGAGCATAGGGTGTTGAGAGGGGGAGGATTTTTTGGAAAACGTGTCATTTGAAATAGACATCAATCTACATATTTTTGCCAAATGATGAACAGTTCTACACTATATTGGGTCTTCATTTGACTCAACCAAGTCTATTAGTACATGACGTATTTTTATCATTTGGTTTTAGAAAGAGACAAAAGGAAAAATGGTAAGGACAGCTGAATCAGCACTGTGGTTGGAAGCAAATAAAAGATGCAGCAAAAAGTGATATAAGCGAGTAGATTCATTTGCCAGGACTTCCATAGCAGATTACCATAAACTGGGGGGCTTGAAACTGCAGAAGTATGTTGTCTCACAGTTCTGGAGGCCAGAAGTCCAAAATCAATAGGTTGGCAGGGCTGTGCATCCTCTGAGGGCTCTTGGAGACAATCCTTCCTTGTCTCTTCCAGCTTCTGGTGGCTCTGGGAGCTCCCATGGCTGCATCATTCTAGGATCTTCCTTTGTCTCCACATGGCCTTTTCCTTTTATCCCTGTGTCTTCTCTTCTGTTTCTTATGAGGAACCCAGTTAAATTTGAATTTTGGATAAACACTGAATGAGTTTTAGTATAACTATGTCCCAAATTTTGCATAGAATAATTCATTGTTAACCTGAAATTCAAATTTAACTGAGCTTCTTGTATTTTTACAGGACAACCCTACGTGGGAACTTGACTATAGGCCAGAGCATTCACCCTTGGGCTAACTTCTCAGGGGTAAGATTATTGCCGATTCCTATCATTATAAAAGATAAGTTTTAAAGTTAAGACTGATGATACCGTATATGGGAATCATGATTTGAGAAGGAGAGAGAACTGATAAATATTTAGAATTCAGAGATATCCCTTTTAAACATTAGCCTTGTTCTTTGAGGGACAATCCACAGCCTAGCTAAGCAAGCTTATTATTCTATAAGGAAGATTATCTGTTCACCCATGACTATTTAAGCATTTTCAGGCTATGATCAAGGTACAGGTTTATAGGTTTCTTTTTTTTTTTTAAGATTTTATTTATTTATTTGACAGAGAGAGAGAGATACAGCGAGAGAGGGAACACAAGCAAGTGGAGTGGGAGAGGGAGGAGCAGGCTTCCTGCGAGCAGGGAGCCCGATGTGGGGCTCAAACTCAGGACCCTGGAATCATGACCTGAGCCGAAGGCAGATGCTTAACGACTGAGCCACACAGGTGCCCCAGTTTATAGGTTTCTAGACCATGAGCCTAGAGTGGGGGTGTAAAGGCTCTAAGAATATACTGTTATAATTAATCTGTTCTAATTTTGCAACATTTAAAAAAATCTATTGGGAATTAAGGTCCAAACTTCAGGATAAATAATTGTACAGAATCCTGGGCAAGCCCATTGTAATTGTTGTCATTCTTTGTTTTGGGACATATTTTATTTAAAATGCATTATTGGCAGTTGTGGTGCTTTGCTACTAAAGAATGACTTTAACCCTGGCAGGGAAAGCCTCTGGAAAGAAGTGGGAACTAATTTCATCTGCTGTGGGGTCATTTAACAAATGAGCTTCCCTTCACCCTCTGCCCCATGGGTTTTCACAGAGAGAAGTGAGAAAAATGGGACAATCAATATTACTGCAAAGAAAAAAAAAATATAACATTAGACAAGAGTACTGTCTCACTAATTTGTGTGCTACATTAGGAGAAAGGAGCAATAATTCCTTCTCATTGATTTTAGAAAGTATATAATTGAGGCCAAAGTTTATCATGAAATTGGCTAGAAACCAAAAAAAAAAAAAAAAACCTGGAAAAAAAGCACTTGCCTTGAGAATGAACACGGGGGCAATTGTCAATGTCAAGTCACTGCACAGATATAGGTCAGCAAGTGGGTACAAAATTGTTGGATAAGGAAATTAGAAACTTAATGTGCAGATTTCAAACGTTCTAAAGGAAAAAAAATCACTTCAATTTAAAGTTCTTGGGCCGCAAAACTGACACTGATTGGAATAGATTTCTATATCTGCTTTATAATCCATATACTTTCCAGATACAATTCCAAGAGTGTACACTTCCAAATAATTTCTTTGTATTCTTATTAAATTTTCATATCAGTCTTACCCATTTGGACTCCCACATCCCTTTCTCCATGGGTTTGTATACATGGACCCCCTGTGACAATAGAGCTCTATATGCACTTGGAAAAACTTGAACTTGATAATGACAGAGTGGAACAAGCCATCTGTCATTGTCTCTGGCCACCCTTCCCACGTTTGCCCACTAAAGGGCCATTTGCCTTCTTTCTCATTGCGGTGGCCATGAACTTGGGATTTTTCTACCACAAGAAAAAAATGAATAAAGAACTTCAAATACAATTCGTTTAAAATAGACTTTTGGCTTTCAAATATAATTCACAAAGGATATTATTGACTTTAAGAGGGGGCATTTTTTGTGTGTTCATTGCTGTAATATTTTGTCTGTGATTATAGTCAGATGAGTCTTCAACAATGAACTAGCAGGGACTGGTCAACTAGAGGACCCCTGAGTATGTCACATCTCATGAAAACTCATGAATCCTGTGGTTTTAAAATTCTCTCTTACATAGTGGGTGGGGAAAAAAATGGTCTAGATATTTTCTTCCTCCTCTCATACCAGTCTAACTTCTTGGAAAGGGCAAAAATGGACTAAGCTCAGGCAGCCAGCTGGGAGGTTGGCTTCAGAAAAAGCTCTGAGCTCTATGGCAAAAAACAGAATATGAAGGCAGAAATAGTGAGGGCTGTTGACTTTCATCACTGATTTTTTGCTTTGTGAGGGGCCCTACCTACTGTCAGAGCTCAGGAATATCAGGCACAAGGACCAGCCAGAAATGGGCCCCCCATCTTGTTTGCTGTAAGGTATGGTTTAAAGAATAAGGAATGGCAGAATCCAGAAAGGTAACCAGAGGAAGATGAGGTGAATGGATAATCAATTCATGTATCATAGCAGTCTTGTCGTTACAATACCATCACCACCAACCAAACAACAATGGTTGCTACCCTTTATTGACTACCCATTATGGGCCACATCTTTTTAAAAGGCAAAACTGAGGGACGCCTGGGTGGCTCAGTGGGTTAGGCATCTGCCTTCCGCTCAGGTCATGACCCCAGGGTCCTGGGATGGAGTTCCGCATCAGGCTCCTTGCTCGGCAGGGGGTCTGCTTCTCCCTCTCCCTCTGCTGTTCCCCCTGCTTGTGCTCTCTTTCTCTGTGTCAAATAAATAAATAAAATCTTAAAAAAAAAAAAAAAGGCAAAACTGAGGCTTTCAAAGGTAACTTGTTCAAAGTCATAGTGTCACCTCCTGGCCTCTCAGACTCCAGACCAGTGCCGAGAACATGAATAGAATGTTCCCCAGTTTTACAATATTTTTCCCACCATTTCTTCAGTGTTTCTTCTTGCTGTCCTTCACCCCACCATATAATTGTCACAGCATTCCCCTTAACCTAGAGGGACAGGGCTCAGTGGGTGTGTAGCTTGAAATTCCCATCACATGAAACTGTACCACATTCAGCAGTGTTCTAGAAATATCATGGTGTTTAGATTTTGGAGATCTGAGTTTGAGCCTCAAATATTACTCACCCCTTCCTTATTTTACTCAACAAATATTTATTGAGTGCCAAAAGCTAATTAATTATGAGCCTAATGAAAATGGAAACTTCAAGCCTCCTCACTTACCCAGGCCCTTTTCAAAGTCCGGGTAGTGGCTCTATTAATGCATTCACTTGGCTATACGTTTTTGTGAAATTTGAAATAATAAGATATTTTCACCATAATCAGGACCACTGTCACTATCCACTCAGACTTCACCGTACGTTTTCTGGGAATGGAGGGCTGCAGGCATTTTGAGGGGTCTGGCTAAGGGAGAGCTGATTGAGGATGCAGGCTGCTGCTAACCATCCTGGGGTAGGAAGAGTTTCCAAAATATGCTACTGCTTGCTACATTGATCCTCTCAGGATTTTGGCACAAAAGTGCAGGGCCAGTGGTCATATTGGGCTATGACTTTGTCCTACAGCAAAGCATGTAGATAGTAAGGAGAAACTAGCAGGAGCCAGCCTTTGGAAAATTCTTCCAATCACTAAGTTTGTAAAACTCAAAATAGTCAATTCCATTCTCCTGGTTAAAACAAAAGTTATCTGGTCAGGAATGTACTAGAAGTGTAGGAATGTACTAGAAGTATTGGAATGTACTAGAAGTGTACAATTATAAATGCACCAGGCAATGTTTTCTTTCTGATGAGAATTACATGTACTAGCTGGTATTGGATTTCCTATTTTTGTAGGATACAAACCTATATACAAAAAACAGTGAATTTGTAAAGAACAACAAACAAAAACAGTGAATTTGTGTGTTAAGTTGCAAATATTATCCCCACTGATATTTACAAAGATAACATGAAACTCCTATCAAGCCATTACAGTGAGTACATCACTGATGAACCCTTGAGTGTCATTGTTTCAAGGAGTACTGAAGATTGGTCAGTGCACAGGAACCTGAAATCCTGTAGCTCTACATGAAAGAAACCTGATAGACGTTCTTCCAAATTAGACAACAGTCCTAATAACTTATGTGACATTACCCACAGCAAGCTGTAAAGTGAACTAGCAGTACAAACCAAACAATAGGGCCCCTGGGTGGCTCAGTTGGTTGAACGTCTGACTCTTGGTTTTGGCTCAGGTCATGATCTCAGGGTATGAGATGGAGCCCCAAGTTAGGCTCTATGCTCAGTGTTTCGGATTCTCTCCTTCCCTCTCCCTCTGCCCCTCCCGCTCGTGCTCTCTCTCTCGCTCTCAAATAAATAAATAAATCTTTAAAAAACAAACAAATCCATCAAGCAATCAATTTTAAAAAAAGCAAAACAAAACTTCAATCAACTATACCAGAGGAAAAACCAAATTACCTTTTAATTTTCTCTACAGACGCTATTATAAAAATATTGTTATAAAAGGAGGTATTGAGGTATTAAAGAGGAAATAGCTAAAAATGTAGAAAAAAAGTATTGTAGACATAAAGAGGCAGTAAAAAAATGTGTCATTTTTTTTGGACTTGGTGATTGTTATGCTAGCTTTTGACTATTTAACAAATAATTACTGTGATTTCCAATTCTAAGTAAATATTCACTTTTAAAAAAAAAGATTTTATTTATTTGAGAGAAAGAATGAGCAGGGGGAGCGGGAGCGGGAGAAGCAGACTCCCTGCTGAGCAGGGAACCCCATGCGGGACTCAATCCCAGGACTCTGGGATCGCGACCCGAGCGGAAGGCGGACGCCCAACTGACTGAGACGCTCAGGCGCCCAGTAAATATTCACTTTTATACCTAATTTTGTATTGGTAATTTTGTATTTTTTTTTTAAGAGGGTCCTTCAGATTGTGTACTGTCTAAGTTTCAGGCCCCATAAACTTGAACAGAACCCTCTTCATGGCTTGCTAGGTACCGGTGACAGACACTATGAATACAGAAATTCCCTTCCCTTCTGGAACTACACTCTGACAGCATCAGCTGTTAGATCACAAAGTAAAAAGAAACACACAGGGGGCGCCTGGGTGGCTCAGTCAGTTAAGTGGCTGCCTTCGGCTCAGGTCATGATCCCAGGGTCTTGGGATCGAGCCCTGCATCAGGCTCCTTGCTCAGCGGGGAGCCTACTTCTCCCTCTCCCTCTGCCTGCCTCTCTGCCTACTTGTTCTCTCTCTCTATCTCTCTGTCAAGTAAATAAATAAAATCTTTAAAAAAAAAATGAAACACACAGTTAGTTAGCTGATGATAAGTGCTCAGGAGAAAAGTAGGGAAAGGGTATGGAGGGAACTTTGTACTTTTCTGTTCCACAAGGGAAGACTACCAAGGATGTTCATACCACCAGGAGATAAGGGGCTTCGGGGCAAAGTGGGTATCAGTCAGAGGGAAGGTTGTATTCCAGTTCAGGCAGGCAACTCAGTATCTGAGTGGGACTAGCATCTGAGAGGGAGGGAGACAGAGAGGAGGAAAGAGAAAGAGAAAGGAACGAAGCAGGAGAAATGAGGTCAGAGAGTCCAAAGGAGCAGGGACCCACAGATAGGCAGTACCTTCGGCTGTTACAGCAGTGTTGGCTTGCATTGAGCAGGAAGGGAAATTATTGGAAGGTTTGGGGTAACAGATTGACATGATCTGTCTTAACATTGTAACAGAATCACTCCAGGGGCACCTGGGTGGCTCAGTTGGTTAAGCATCTGCCTTCAGCTCAGGTCATGACCTCAGGGTCCTGGGATCAAGTCCTGCATCAGGCTCCCTGCTCAGCGGGAAGCCTGCTTCTCCCTCTCCCTCTGCCTCTCTGTGCTCTCTCTCTCTCTGAAATGAATAAATAAAATATTAAAAAAAAAAAAAAAAAAGAATCACTCCAACTGCTGTTTGAAAATAGACCAAAGACAGCCAGTGAGGAAGCTGGGAGCCAGTTGGAAGCAATGGCCATGAGCAGGGGAGAGATGACGGGGACCAGGGTGGCGGGGACCACGGTGGCATGCAGCCAGTAAGACGTGGCTGGTTGCGGGACAGAGTGTGAAGGCAGAGCTGATGGGGTTCACTGACATAACAGACATGGGTTTGAGAGGAAGAACAGAACCACAGATGACCCCAAAGCTTTCGTCAACAGGAATTGGAAGTGGACGTTGCCCTTTACTGCAATGCGGAGGCTGTGACAAAAGTAGGCAGCTTGGCTTTTTTATGTTAAATTGAAGTGATGTCAAGTAGGTAGTTGAATATAGTTCAGGAGAGTGAGGCAAGCTGGAGGTGCGAGATGGGACTTTCAATGTGCATGTGGGCACTTTTCCTCCAAGATTGGAAGTGGGCTAAAGCAACAACAATAACAACAAAAACCGGGCAGAACTCTAGTGCTTCGCTTCCATCATTTTTCTAGCGTTCACCCACATTCTAAACATTTTACAAACATTAAAGCTATCATCACGTTCTCCATGTGACAATTACACCACTGTTTGTGTCCTGTCCCGGAATTCCAGTAAGCCAGTGAACTATTAGGGGTCTCTCACACATTGCTGGTTTCATCATTTTAAAAGATTTCCAAATCCATATGGTGTACGGAACTCCACACAAGCCAAAACTTTAAATTGGTTTTTTTATTGAATTTTTGTCTCTCCATTTCCTGTACACACTGGGGATGGGGAGTTTTGTTTTTATGACTTTCTTCTTTGCACAGTTGGTGAGTGCTGGCATTTAAAAAATATGTTTAAAAAAAAAAAATGGAAAAAGTTACCCTGAATCCTGAATAGTGTTATGTCCTAGTTCTTTAGTACTTTTGCCATTTTCTGAGAGCTCAATGCTAAATTGGTTACTGACTAGCTCCTGAAGAAAAAACCCAGTCAAGAAATTGATAAATGAGGAGATATTTTCCAGAAATTGATACATGAGGGGAAATGGTCCAAAGGACGTGCTTAGCATTTTGTTCCCTTAGGTTTCCTAGACTTCTTGAAATGAGCTAGATCACATGAAAGCTATGCGCTATCTGTATGTCATTATATACACTGCGTCCAGAATTATCTTTGGTAAGGTGGGACTTAACGAGGGGAATTTACCCCCAAAAATCAAATACTCAAAAAACATCTTTTTGTTTTTTCATAATACTGCATTTGAGAATATTGCCAGGGTACTCGACTGAATGATTGTTAATTTCTCTTTCCATATATATAATACCAATCTTTTCTTTTTCTATGAACATTCATTTTACTATTTGTTGCATGTAATAGCCACTTGATAAATGTATTCATACTGAATTATTTAAAACTAAGTCAACACTTCAGTGTAATACTAACAGCTAATGTTTATTGAGGGATTTCTCTGTGACAGGCACTATGCTGAGTGCTTTATATGGATTCACTCTTCAATCATTGAAATAACCCCATAAGGCAAATCCTATTACTTTTCTGCTTTACAGATAATGGGATCTAGATACAGAAGAGTCAAGGAACTTGCCCAGGTCCAGGGTAGCTAGTAGAGGTTGAAGCTAAGTGGCCTCGATTTAGAGCTGGTGGGTGCCCTTATTCTCTTACCGCCTTCCAACAGGGTATGTTGTCAATAAATGCACTGCGCAGTTGTACACCTCATCCAAAGCCTTGCTTTTTTAAAGGCTCAGATGAAGTTTATACATATACTGGGAACTCTGGAAATCATTTTGGGAGTTTCATTACTTTCATTTTCCAGGTGGTCAAAGGGTGCATTCCATGCTGGCCTTCCCTAAATGAAAACCTCTCGTTTCCCCAGTGAGGATTTGGATCAATTTCAGGAATAAATAAGGATGTAGTGAGTCTTCATGAAGAGCTGGGCAGTTGTGTGCTATGCAGGGTCCCTTGTCCCTTTCTCTCTGTGCTGTCTCTGGGCCATAGTTCAGAAGCCCTTCTCCAGCATGACATGTACCTTCCATCTGCCCTGGTGCAGATCACTAGGTTCTTCTGCTCAGTACTGAGTCTCTGAGTCTTGCCCTTTATTGCCTTTGCTCTTACTGAGCCATCACACACCCAGAGGCAAAAATAAAGAGAGCTCCGTACTGCTGCATTCTTACTTGGATATAATGAAATCTGTAAACAAGACCCCATGAAGAAACATGTGTACCAAAGCAAGACACTGTCACAATTCAGAATTAAGAGACCAAGGAACGCGAGAGAAACAGGCCAAAGGGAAAAAAGCAGAGACAAATGGCACCAGGTGTACTACTAAGTTCTGATAAGAATTGTTAGCTTTCGAAAAAGAAAACACCCAGGCTCCCTCATTATATCCTTACATTATTATATCCTTACACTTCTTTTTTCCTTGCAAGCCGCATAATGTTAAAATAAAGTGAATTTGGGGGATCAGCCTCATTATTTCATGTTCCTGCCTCACAAGATTCACCGTTTAACTCACAAGCACCCTGTCATGGGAGACTCATGTGATTCTGACATTCGCATGACTTTCCTGCTGGCGGGTTAGGCTGGAAGAATAAATGGAAGGCTATGTGTTATGCCACCAGAGGTATTCGTTTTTAACCCCTAAGCCACTTTAACTCTCTCGTTGGTCCATTAATTAAATACTTGAAGTTGATCTCGGTTCATCTGAGGACACTTTAGTGTTATGAAGTTCCCAGGTCCTGGCCTCTGAAACTAGCAACCTAGTGAGTGTCTTCAGGATTTTTGTACTATTCCAATTTACAGATCTATTAGACAGATTCTCCTGCATCACATTCTGTATTTTCCCTCAACTGTGTACTTGCTGATCTCTCTCCTCTAGATTCTAAGCAACTCGAGTCCAAGAAACTGCTAAGTTCATATTTGAATCTGTCACAGGACTTGACAGAAGCTCAGTAAATATTATTCAACTGAAATACACTAAGTATTTATAATGCCTAAAAACTTTCCTTTTGATGGGCAATATTATGATTCCCTTTTACCCACCTTCAAGCTTATAAATCATATCATTATTACCAAAGATGAGTAAGAGTTTGTCTGTTTTGGAAAGGAACATACGTAAATGAGGATATGAATGACTTTTTTTAATTTTATGGACAGAATGTACATTGCAACCACCAATTTGCATTGTAAATATTATAATTAGAACAGAGACAGTCCCTGGCAAACTTTGAGGAAAGGCTGATGAAACAGTTTGAGAGAAAGCTTTTATTTTCCTAAGCAGCCTGTATAGAGATTTAATCTGATTATTTAGGTCAGAGATGAGATTTTTTAAAGCCTTAGCAAACCCCATGCATCTTGCAAGTCCTTTACCTGAAGAACGTGAAAATGAACATTTATTTCATTTTATAAATATTTACTTGGGTTAGGTTCCTTTTTACTACAAATCTTGTTATTTTTTTAACAGCATCCAAGGACCAAACCACCTGCCTGTTAGAAAGGATCCTACGTCATCCTAACATATTATGCAAAACTGATCTTAAAAATAACCACTAGATGGCAATGAATCGGCATAAAAATGCAGGTCTTGCAAGAAGACAGCCATTAATAGTTCAAAGGGTCAAGAAGAGAAACTAGGTCCTCGTAGATGCTTAACACCTACGTCTCCCTCAGCATCTGCATAGACCTGAAGGATCCCAGAAGCCAGGGCTCACCATCGAGGGGGTGGCTTGATGAGGCTGGTGGACAGGAACAATGATGAGAAACCCCAGGTAGAGTGAAATGAGCATGAACTTTGGAATCAGATGGACCTGAGTTTGAGTCTTTGCTCTATCACTTGCTTGATGTGGGATGTTGGGATGAATTGCTTAACTTTGCTGGGCCTCAGTTTCTCCCTCATTTAAATGGTAGTATTAATGCCTCAATCATAGGGCACAGTGAGGATCAAATGAGAGGATAATGGTACAGTGCTTGCTTGTGAGAGGTGCTCGGTAAGTGGCTGCCAAGACACGGCTATGGTTTATCTGAAACCCTTGGGACCAGATTTGTTTAGAACTCAGAATTTTCAGATCTTTAAATGATAAAGCATAAATTATATTTGTGCTCAGTGGGGGATGGGCAGGATTCTATGATCAAACACGTTTCTATGTCTGTAGGAAACTATGTTCATATCAAATGGAATAAATAATATACCCAATTATCAGTGCAAGCCAGCTTTTGTCACCAATGAGTTAGAAAAATGCTTGGTTTTCAGAGCTTTGGGGGTTTTGGAATTGTCGATAGGGGATTGTGAGCCTGAATTATCCATTTAGAAACCATTTCTGCTTGATCCTAAAGGCATGCTACAGAGCCTATTGAGGGAGGGGTGGGAGAAGGTTGATCTGGTCCCTTTTATTGCCAGGTAGTCCTCCGTCCTTATAGGTAAACTATTATGCTGACCACTCTCTCTCGAAAATTTCATTTTCAGAAGTTGCACCCGACAGAATGACTGCATAAAAAGCAAAGGAAAAGACATAATTTTCTGTACCTGAGCAAGTGAACTCTTGAAGAAAAAGGCTTATAATAGAGTAGGCATTAAGAGCTCAAAATTAGAATGACAGGTTTTAC
This sequence comes from Leptonychotes weddellii, assembly GCF_054177405.1. Taxonomy (NCBI): domain Eukaryota; kingdom Metazoa; phylum Chordata; class Mammalia; order Carnivora; family Phocidae; genus Leptonychotes; species Leptonychotes weddellii. Next base: position 50,616,475 of record NC_138381.1, read on the forward strand.
CAAGTAAAGTTATATTTTACATTTTTCTTCCTGGCAAGTCTTACTATAAAAGCATGGATAGAGACATATAGTGGCATGTTCTAGGAAAGATACCACCTAGAAGCTATTGAAATCTTATGTTGGGGAGCTTGTCTGATATGTCACATTCAAATTTCTCCTTAATGTTTTTAATAAAGTGTTTTCGATTGTTACGTTTGTGCCCATGCAACCTCTCAGACTGTCAACACTCAAGGACAGAAAGCAGCCTTTCTCTTTCTTTGTAACCCCTAGAAAGCTTATAACTTGTATAGCACTGTGTTTGAAGAAGCTGTTAGATAAATACTGGCTTTCGTAGTTCTAAATAAGACAGATTCTTCCATCGTAGTTCAGATATTCTTGGAGAATAAGCTAGACACATTTGGGAGTTACATTAACTCTTTCAGAAAACAAATACATCATAGATAGCCCAGGGCAAGACATTTATCTTAATGGCTTGAAAGAGCCAGAGGCAGAGTTTATGCAGTGAACACATCTGCCTAACTCTAATCTGGAGTCAGATTTCTCCTGCATTTTATGTACATGGGATCTAAAATGAAAACTGATCCTCAATGGCAACAGCATAAACTAAGAACAATTTCAACTATGTTTTATCAAAATTAGTAGCATGGGGGAACCATGCCCACAGTGCTATGTATAAAGCTGCTCATGACGTTTCTGAAGAAAAGTGACCAGGTCCTGTCGGCACTGTTCCTGGGAAGCTCAGAACTCCATCAACGGAGACTGACAACAGTGAATGGAACAAGAAAGTGCTCGTGGGTTCCCTGGGTGAAAAATCTCTGATGGTCCTCAAAAGCCCAAAGGATGAAACCCAAATTCCTTATCAGGACAGTCATGGCCCTTCACAATCTGTTCCCAACCCACCCATTCTTGGTCTCATCTTTCTATCTGTAAGCCACTTTGGGATATCTGTTCCATGTCCCTGGATTTTCTAAAACTCTGTCTCTGAGCCTTTCCTTTGCTTCGAATGTCCTTTTCTCCACCTCATGCCTCTCTCCACTTCTCTGCTAGTGATAAATAGTCCCTCATTCTTTGAGACTCTGTGCACATAAATATGATCCTGAGGAGAGGGCCATAGCACATTCTGTTTAAAGACATTTTAATTGCCCTGTGTTATTCATCTGCTCATTTGTGAACCCTAACGGGTTTGATGGGAGGAGGACATTTTACTTACCTTTGCATCCTAGCACTGAACATGGTACTTGAGGATTCATGGACATATAATAAGTGTTTGCTATTATTGATGAAAAGTTGAGCCAAGCATGGTCCAACTCACTGGCATAGAACCTGTGATGAATGTTTAAAGAGAAGTATAAGACTTTCCCTTTGTTACCTTGCTCCTCTAACCTTGGAATCCTAATTTACAGATAGGGAAGTTGGGACCAGCTCAAGGTTATGCGGCTCATAAGTAATAGAATCTTGGCCTTATATCAAGTATCCAATTGCCAATCCAGTGTGCTTTCCACGGGTCAGCCTCCAACAAACAAAAAGGCACAGAGACCACTTGGCTCTCACATGTCAGCATCCCCATGTGGTACCACTTAATGGTTTTCCAAGTGACTCCGTGGGTAAACATAAAATATGGTATGTTCTTCTCTCTTCTTTCTCTTAACTGGGTAAGTTAATATCCCAGAGGGAATTATTTAGACATATGGAAGAATTATTAAGGGGAGTTTAGTTTGTTAAATCTCAGTGGGGATGGACTGTTTCATAGGTTTTGCTTTATAAGCTTCAGGCAATCCTAGTGGCCATTTTTCAAGCTATTGGCTGACGGAGGACGGGTGAATCAATGACTTCCTTGTATCTGCAGAAATTTAAGTGTCCCTTGCCTCAGAGAATACATCTTTGTCAGGAGTTCATATTTAAGTTCTGTGTTTTTCCCATCAATTTCAAAGGAAACAGTGTAAATAAATATATCTGTTTAAAAATTTTTGGATTTGTGCAAATATAACACAAAATGTCACATTTATCATTCATTTGAATGACTAGGTTAATTTTCCAGCATAATCTTGGCCACAGTGAAAACTATATATCTTATATCTAACTTGGTAAAAGTCCAACTTTGTAGTTTGCTACAATTTTTGCCATATTTAATTCTCTAGTTACTTTGTCAGGAGTTTTCTAAATGACTTTCTCAAAAAGGCAGCCAACAGGCACACAGTTAAGATAAACAAAGTTTTCATTGTCTTTCATAGATAGATAAATTTTGTTCACCATATGGTTTGTCACTCTCAAAACTGAAAATCCATAATATTTTCCTATGGCTATTCGAAAGTGTTCTCTTTTAATTGACTGCCATTGGTAGTTTCTTTTTTGAATGTTTTATTTACAATATTTTTGTTTTCATACACTTACCTTTATTATGGAAAATTCCAAATATGTTCAAAAGTAGAGACAATAAGCCATCATGTACTCATCATCTAGCTTCAATAATTATCAACTCCTGGCCATTCTTTCCTCTGTGCTCCCACCCACCACCTGCCCCCTCTGAAATATTTTGAAGCAAATTTGAGGTGTCAGATCATATCATCTGTGAATATTCTCTATGTATCTTTAAAAAAAACAAGGATTTCCCTTTTTAAATGTACTCACAATATCAATAACCACCACCTCACCCCCCGCCCCCACCAAAGAGTAATTCCACAATTTTTTTTTTTTTTAAGATTTTATTTATTTGAGAGAAAGAGAGAGCAAGCATCCAAGCTAGGGGGAGGAGCAGAGGGGGTAGGAGAGGGACAAGCAGACTCTGTGCTGAGTGCAGAGCCCATCTTGGGGCTTGATCCCAGGACCCTGAGATCATGACCTGAGCAGAAACCAAGAGTCAGACGCTTAACCAACTGAGCCACCCAGGCACCCTGCCACAATGTTATTGACTCTCTAGTCAGTATTCGTATTTCCCTAAGTGTACTAAATATGGTTTTTAGATTTTGGTGGGTTTTTTTTAAGATTTGTTTATTCATTTGAGAGAGAAAGTGTGTGTGAGCAGGGGGGAGGGGTAGAAGGAGAAAGAGAGAGAGAGAAGTCCTGAAACATACTCTCCACTGAGCACGGAACCCAACTCGGGGCTGGATCCCAGGACCCTGAGATCACGACCTGAGCTGAAATTAAGAATTGGACACTTAACCAACTGAGCCACCCAGGTGCCCATAGATTTTGTTTCTTTGAATCAGGATCCAGACAAGGTTCATGCTTAACAGTTGATTTCTCAGTCATTGAAGTCTCTCTTTACTTATCAACTCTCCTCCTTTTCCCAACCCCACCCCTTTCCTCATAAACAGGGTTGTTGTTCTGCAGTTTCTTACAGTGTGGATTTGCTGGTTACAGCCCTGTGGTGTCCTGCAGTGTATTGCTTGTTCCTCTGTCACCTGTGCCTCTTGTCAAAGGGTAGTTATATCTGGATGCTTGGTTAGATTCTTGTTCTTTTCTCCCTCCTTCTCCCCTTCCCAAGACTTCACAGATAGTACAAATACTCACTTCCATGAGGAGATAGATTCTGTGTGTTTGACTCTATATAGTGTTAACTACATTGGTGACCATTGCTTGGATCCTTGGAAGGACAGGATAAATGTTTGATTCTTGCCTTTTGATTCCTGGCAAAATAAGTTGGTTTGCCAATGTCCTCAAACATAAGCACACACTAAACATAGTTGATGTGTTACAATCTTCTGCATTATTATTCTTACTGATGCTCTAATTATCCTACATTTAGTCAATGGGAGAATATTTAATTGGGATCCTGAGTCCTTTTGATATATTCCTAGTTATATTTGATAAGTTGTTTGATATCTGCTTTGAAAAGATGTTCTAGGGACGCCTGGGTGGCTCAGTCACTTAAGTGTCTGCCTTCTGCTCAGGTCATGATCCCAGGGTCCTGGGATCAAGTCCCGCATCAGGCTCCCTGCTGGGTGGGGACCCTGCTTCTCCCTCTCCCTGCCACTCCCCTTGCTTGCATGCTCTCTCTCTGTCTGATAAAGAAATAAATAAAATCTTAAAAAAAAAAAAAAAAGAAAGAAAGAAAAGATGTTCTAAGCCTGCTTCGTTTTAGTGAGATATGGTATGTAGAGACCCCAATCTGGATTGTGTGGGTACTCCTTTCTCCTAGACTGGTCATTGTTTCTAGCCCTTTCAGTAAACAGAACTAAGAAATATGTTTTGCTTTTTAAAGATAAAATACACCAGGGGGTTATACTGATATTTCTACTTTAAAGTCAGTAATTCATCAATCCTCTATCTTTATCTCCTCTCTCCCACACCAAAATCTCAGTATTTAATGATAGAAATGTAATCACCTTCTGACATTACACACACAGTTGTCTCAGAATAGTGATACTAACACAAACATTATGATTACTAGAAAAAGTTTTAAAGTACATTATTATCATTATTAGCTATTCTTCTTTTACTTAAGTCACAGGCTACTAGAGTTGCTCAAAGTAAAGTTACTAGGAATATTTCTATTTGTGGGTATGCCACCAACTAGATACTTAATTAAGTTCATTGTTTAATATTATATATGATCTTAGGATTTACATTTTTTGCTTTGAGCTAAATTTTGCTTAATTGCATATAAAATATCTACATGATTCTAAGGCACATTTAAAGAAATTTAGTGTTAATTTGTCCCCTCTACCCTTAACCCTCTCCCTCCTCCTCCTGTAGTTAACCATTTCAACTGTTTTTGTTTTCTTTGTTTGTGTTTGTTTATTCTTTCATTGTTTTTTAAATACAAGCAAACACTATTTATATATTTATATTTTCATGTTGAATGTAAATATATGCCCTTCATGTTTTATTCACTTTCTCTCTTTGGTGTATCTTTTGATATTTAGAAAGGTGAGCATTTTTTAAATGGTTATCTCTTAATTTTGGTCGTTATTTTTGCTGTGGGTAAATTCTTAACAAAACAATTGCCCTTGATTCTCATGGCAGATGTACTGCAGTTACTAATTATTGTAGGATTGGTGTATATACGCTTTTCTGAAATAATGTATCCATCCTGTTAAGACTGTCCATTTAGCCATCAGTAAGCAGTGTGCCTTTTCTTTCTGGTAGGAGAAGTGCTTGTTCACAGCAAAAGTGAAACCAATAGAAACATCTAGTACTTGTATCTCCATATTATCAAGGATTAAATAAGTTACTAGACTTACTTAAAAAAGCTATTGGATTTGACCATGTAGGGTCAAAACAGATGGAGAAGTCATGGTGCTGTGTCAGGGGGACAGGCATACTGGATTAAACATGACCCTGCATTTCAGTGGTTTACAAATTCTTTGACTAGGACCCGAAAGTAGAAATTGTTTTCTCATTACAAAAATTGAGGGGTGCCAGGGTGGCTCAGTTGGTTAAGCGTCTGCCTTCGGCTCAGGTTGTGATCCCTTCGTCGGGCTCCCTGCTCAGTGGGGAGTCTGCTTCTCCCTCTGCCCCACTCCCGCTCATTCTCTCTCTCTCTCTCTCTTTTTCTCTTTCTCTCACCTGCAACATAAAATTAGCCATTTTAAAGTATATTAATTGGGTGGCATTTAGTACACTCTCAATGTTGTGCAACCACCCCCTCTCTCTAGTTCCAGAATACTGTCATCGCCCTCAAGGACACCTCATACCAATTAAGGAGTCACTCACTCCCCGGCCCCCAAGCCCCTGACAACCACTAATCTGCTTCCTATCTCTATGGATTTCCATATTTTGAGTATTCCCCATAAACGGAATCATATTTGACATGTGAGCTTTTATGTCTGGCTTCTTTTACCTTAGCACAATGCTTTTGAGGTTCATGTGTCATACGTACATACATACATATCATACATACATGCTGTAGCATGTATCAGTGCACCATTCTTTCTTGTGGCTGAATAATAATTAGTTGTATGGATATACCACATCTTGTTTAGCCATTCATCTGTTGACTTTTGAGTTGTTCCTACCTTCTGGCTATTGTGAGTGGTGATGCTGTGACTGTTTGTGTACAAGCATTTGTTTGAAAACCTAGTTTTGGTTTTTTGGACTATATGTCTGGGAGTGAAATTGCTGGGTCGTTTGGTAATTCTATGTTTAACTTTTTGAGGGAACTGCCAAACTGCTTTCCACAGCAGCTGTGCCGTGTTACATTCCCACCCGCTATGGAAAAGGGATCCAATTTCTTCCTATCCTTGCCAATACTTGTAATTTTCCATTTTTTTAAATATAACCAGTGTGTGTGAAAAAAATATATTTTAAAAATTATTTACCCTTTACATTACAACCTCGTATACACATACAAACAAAACGTAAGTGAAATAAGAGCCTCACAAAGCAATAAATATTATACTCTGATTCCTAGTATAATCTATCCTGTTTCATTTTTCTTAAAAAAAAGTAATTACTGGTGGCAATTCACTAAATTGATTTCATTATCTACTAAAGGGTTGTGGCCCACTGTTTGAAAATCACTGCTGTATTTGGATGCAAAAATTTCTCTAGGAGTTTTTTTGTATTTACGTGGAATATAGGAATGATTTCCTTTTGTGAATACTAAAAGACACCTTACTGTACAGCAAATAAGAATCATAATTATAATTTACATCATCGGCAAATTATGTTGAATAACTCATTGTTATTGAAGAGTGTTGGCCCAGAGGTTAGCAAGCTGGGGGCTTCATTCGGACTCTGAAACTTTCTCTGTGTCCTTGAACAAATCTTTTCTCTGGGATTCATTTTTGCAGCCAGTAAATGAAGGTAGCAAGGGACAGCACACCCACCTGGAGGCTTGTTGATGAAGCCTGGATAATAGCATAATGGATGTGGTTTTAGTTTGAAAACAGTGAAATGCTGTAAACAGTGAATTGTTGCTTAAGTGTTTCCACAGGCACTTGCTTGTCGAGCACTAGTCAATAATAGTCAATAAATAGTAACAGCTGGGACAACTACCTTCACTGGCTACTTGCCGTATGCCAGGCAGGGTTGTTTCTAAGCCCTTTGCCTGCATTAATTCAGTTCACTTTTATAACAGCCCTATGAGGCAAGGACTGTTACCGTTAGCCCCTTTTTACACATGAGAAAATCAAGGCACAAGGTAACTTGGTAAGAAGTAGCCTTACCAAAATTCTATCTCTAGTAAAGGGGCAGAATTAGGTTTGACACCAGAAAGGCTGATTCTTGTACCTGAATGCTTAACCACCATATTAGACTCCCTATTAAATTCAGACAGAAATCAGAATTGTATATGAGTGTGCCTTAGCATTTATACAGTTTGCTATAGCATTAAGTATCTCTGCAAATTAAATGCTAATTTGAGAATAATCAGTGAAGAAAACCATGTATATATATATATTTTTTTTGCACACTTTCGTGGAACCAATGTAATCAGCAAGTCACTGCAAGGAAGGATCAAATATCTGCTTTAAAGCTTACGGACTACAGTAGGTTTTCTGAATGTGTCTGTGTAGGGGGTGTATGTGTGCGTGTGTGTGTGTGTGTGTGTGCATTCGCCCATACAACTTCAAAGAGAGAGGACTGGTTCCTAGCAAGGGTAAAGCTTGTTCAGGAACATAAAAGAAACCCAAGGAGAGACCAGACCAGTAGCTTAGCAGTCAGGGTGCCCTGGCCTCTGAGTCCTGCCCTACTGAGCACACGCTGACATGAAACATGCCCCATCCTGGGAATGCTGCTCAAGGCCTGGTATCATGACAGCCTGTGCAGCCTGCGGGCCAGAGATAAGTCTAAATCTAGCCTTGGATGCCGACACCAGCTAAGGCTTCCATCAGTTGAGGAGACGGATAATTCTCAACGGGGGTGACCAGAGTACTGGGGGACTGTTGCTTTGATTTATTAGGCAGATCAGTTGGTTTAAGTGTCCAGGAAATGAATGTCAATGACTGAGGGGACTTTCTGAGAGCTGAGCCACTAATCCAGGTCTGTCAGGCCAGGGGCTAAAGCCTCAGCAAGAGGTGCCGTGTGTGTAGAAAGGGGTGCTTTCTCTCGTCCGCCCTTCCCATAGGAAGACATCACTGTCAGACACCTTCCTCCTGAGCACAGCTCCGGGATGCTGTCCAAAATCTATGTCTCTCATGTATTATGTTGTCAGATTGAGCAAGAGCCTGGCTCCTTTTTGGAACTGGGTGGAACTGGACTAATCAGAAACAGGCTCATCTCCTTCCCTAGCCAGCTCTCCCAAGGCCAGCAGCAGAGCCTTGGCCTTGGGCTCCCCACTGCCGCCTGGCGACAGATTACGCTTTGTTTGGCCATTGCCGGGAAAGGCCTCCATGTCTGCATAACTGAAAACAGATTTTGTTGGCTTACAAATTGCTGTCTCTGGAATGTGTTTGGGAATTTAAAGGAATGGATGTTTTTTAAAGGTTCATCTCTTTTGTTATTAATGCAGAATGACCTCCTGCGGACAGACTCAGATGTGTGTGAGATTGCTGATGGGTCCTTCTCTGCCGGCAGAGCTCAAGTTCAGCGTGCATCCAGTCTAGCACATGGCCCTTCCTGCTCTGACTGTGAGCAGAGGCTCATCTCTGAGTGGGAAGAGAGAAGCCACTGAACTTATTTGCTTCTATCCTGTGAAACTCTCTGTAGGTTTCAGAATACCTGGGTCTGAATAGAGAAGGTTCAGAATACCTTCTCTGGCTAGAAAACTCTTGCACAGTGGGGAGAGAGAAGTTCACAGTCCCACTTCACAGACACCCGGGATTCATAAAATCTGAGGGCTCCTCTCATTCTCCTTTCAGCTAAAAGCTCAAGCATGAAACACCAAAGGCACCTGGAGAGAAAGATCATGACCTGGCACAATGAGTAGAAATGTGCCCTTGGATCCCTCATGAAACTCCATCAGACTGCACGTCTTTTATGCCCATTTGGTCTGTTTCCTATGGCTAATACTCGTAGACTATGCTGCAGAAATTCACAGATTGTTCAAAGATGAATGCAAAGTTCAAATGGGCTGGCTGATGGCTTATGTGAGAAGTTCATTCTAGATCACTTCCTTTTTTTGGTGTTTCTTCCCATTTTTTTTCCCCCTCTCAAGTGTATCTACTTCAGGAAGCATGGAGAGAAAAGAGCCTGGTGGGAAAATTGTATCAAATGATAATGACATTGTCCTTGTGGAAAAAAATCTGGGGCAAACAGATTTTGGGTTTTACTGTTAAGCTAACATTAGATTACCTATCCTAACAAGATTTAGGCATCTTGTTTTTCTAAATGCTCTTTCATTTGTGTTAAAACAGGGGAAAATATGACATCTAACCCTTTTTTCCTGAGAAAATAATCACCAGCCTCCATGCTTTGCCAACAACAATCCTTTTTTCCCTCCATTTATTACAGGAGCTACAGTATCTGCAATTTAGGAAAGCCGCTACCCTAGCTGGGCTATTTGTTTGATTTTGCCTTTGCACTTGAACTCTTTGAGAGTATGAGATGTGTGCATGTGTGTGTACATGTTAGTGTGTGTCCATGCTTTGTGCATATGTGTGTTAATTTAAGGCAAACACACCGTCAGAGATGTAAGAAATCATCACAACTGTTTATGGAGAATGAATTCTTCATTTTTATTCTCCAGACCTTCCATTGTCACGTTTTTTGTTTTGCATTTAAGTATCAACAACATACTATTAAAAAAAAAAAATCAGACTTGTTCAGTAGAAAGATTAGATCTATTTAGTACTTGCCCTTAAACAATTTTTTCTTAGGTTAATCATTTGCTTATAACTCTTTGAAAAGTAGATTTGCTGGGGCGCCTGGGTGGCTCAGTTGGTTAAGCGACTGCCTTCGGCTCAGGTCATGATCCTGGAGTCCCGGGATCGAGTCCCGCATCGGGCTCCCTGCTGTCAGCAGGGAGTCTGCTTCTCCCTCTGACCCTCCCCCCTCTCATGTAGTCGCTCTCTCTCATTCTCTCTCTCTCAAATAAATAAATAAAATCTTAAAAAGTAGATTTGCTTACTTAAGTTGTGATTTTCCAGAAGCTGTTTGTTGTTGTTGTTCATATGTTAAAAACAAATAGAAAGAAAGTAGGGACGGGGATTGATGGCGTGGCAGGGGTGGGTGGGGAGAGATGAGAGAAAAGTCCAGCCTTTAAACATATAGAATTTTGATATAAAAGACCAAAACAGAAAACCACCCAAATTCATTTGTTTTTTGTGGTTGCTGATTGCTCTGTGTGGAGGGAGCACTATGGAACATTTTCATGCTATCACAGGGAAACAGCACACTCCAGGGTAGGTTCTGATTTCTGTGGCTAAAATCTCTATCTCTTATTTCCAGAAGCAGAAACACAAATGAGGTCTGACGTCCTTCTGGTTGAAAACTTACTGGAAGAAAAAAAAAAAGTTTGTGCACAAAAATAAACACATACACGCAAACAAAAGGATACAAATAAAACTGAGGAAATGTGAATAAGATGTGAACTGTATCAATTTCAGTTTCCTGGCTGTGAAATTGTACCATAGTTTTACAAGATGTTACCACTGGGGAAACTGGAAAATAAGTACATAGGATCTTGCTGTATTATTTCCCATAATTGCATGTGAATCTATAATTATCTCAAAGTAAAAAGTTTGTATTTTTTAAAAGTAATAAGACAAACAACTCTATATTACTTTAAAAATAAAAAGATGGTCCACATTTGTATTTTGAAAGTAATTTATTTAAAAGCATTTGAAAGACAAAATGGCTTTTTTAAAGCTAATTCTTTTCTAAAGTATGTTTGTTATCATAGCACCTAAAAAATGAAAGAAAACAGACACAGTAAAATTCAATTTGTTAGTTCAGAGCTTAAAATAGTTTCAGTGGATTAAACCAACAACCTTAATTATAGTGAGGAAACAAAGGCAAGTTTTAACCTATTTTTGTGTAATTTATGTTGAAGATGCATTTTACCCCAATGAGTAACATCTTAGGTAGAAATGAAAAGTTTGTACCTTTGGGTGGAAAAAATGGTGGAATTACATAAATCCATTAGCCTTAATGGCTATACAAAAAGGGTCTTTGCCAGTACAAAAAACAGAGCATGTCTACTTTTCAGGGGTGAGAGGGAGTTCTAAGAATAGTGTTAATGCTTCAGAATCAAACTGGCTTTGAGATGAAAAGACAATAGTTACCCATTTAAGTCACTATGTTGGCTATTGCAGTGGCTAGAGAGGTCGGAATAAAGCAAAGCCTATCAATTCATCTACCTGTGTATCAAACCCTGTATTGCCTTATTCAGATGATACGTTTTAAACTTATTTTGAGATAACAATTATATACGTGTGTGTATATACATATATATATATATACACACACCTACACTTCTATGTGTATATATATACATACATATGTGTATATATAATTATTACCTGCATAAGATGCAGTTGAAAGAAAGAACCCAGAGAGAGCCCATGTACTCTTTCCTCAGTTTCCCCAATGGGAAACTTGCATAACTATAGTATAATGTCACAATCAGGAAACTGACATGGATACAAATCTATCCATCTTACGGGCAAATGATAGGGTTTTTTTGGTTTTTTTTCACCATGAAGTGTAGTCACCATCTGTCCCCATACGTTATTACAATATTATTGACTATATTCCCTATGCTGTCCTTTTCATCTTCGTGACTTATCTATTTTATAACTGGAAGTTTGTACCTCTTAATCCTCTTTACCTATCTCACCCATCCCTCCGACCACCTCTCCTCTGGGAACCACCAGTTGTCTTCTGTATTTAAGGATCTGGTTTTTGGTTTGTTGTTTTTTGTTTGTCTGTTTGTTCATTTGTTTTGTTTTTTAGATTCCATGTATAAACAAAATCGTATGGTATTTGTTTTTCTGCCTGAGTTATTTCACTTAGCATAATACCCTCTAGGTCCATCTATGTTGTCACAAACAACAAGATACCATTTTTTTTAATGGCTCGATAATATTCATATATATATATATATATCACACCTTCTTTATCCATTCATCTACTGTTGGACACTTAGGTGGCTTCCATATCCTGTAAATAATGCCATTATAAACATAGGGGTGCATATATTTTTTTGAATTGGTGTTTTCATTTTCTTTAGATAAATACCCAATAGTGGGATTACTGGATCATATGCTATTTCTATTCTTCATTTTTTGGGGAACCTCCATACTATTTTCCACAGTGGCTGCACCAGTTTGCATTCCCACCAACATGCACGAGGTTTCCTTTTTCTCCACATCCTCACCAACACTTGTTATTTCTAGCCATTCTGACAGGTGTAAGGTGATATCTTATTGTGGTTTTGATTTGCATTTCCCTGATGTCAAGTGAGGTTGAGCACCTTTTCATGTGTCTGTTGGCCATTGGTATATCTTCTCTGGAAAAATGTCTGTTCAAGTCCTCTGCCCATTTCAATTGGACTATTTGGGGTTTGGCGCTGAATTATATAAATTCTTTATGTTGTGGATATTAACCCTTTATCAGATACGTCATTTGCAAATATCTTCTCCCATTCAGTAGGTTCCGTTTTTGTTTGTTGATGGTTTCCTTCACTGTGCAAAAGCTTTTAATTTGGGTGTTGTCCTAATAGTTTAATTTTGCTTTTGTTTCCCTTGCCTCAGGAGACATCTAGAAAAATGTGGCTAAGGCCATCAAAGAGATTACTGCCTATGTTTGCTTTTACTTTTTAAAGCTAATAAAACTAGTTTTAATTTTATTGAACCAACAGTTGATGAACACGTAGCATACTTCCCAGAAATCATACCCTACACCCTACATTAACTATTTTTAAAGTTTGCTTCTGATTTTATAGGTTCAGAAGACTTTTCTTCGTTTAGTCCTTCCCTTCCTACCCTTTGCTTGTTTGCCTCTTTTTTTTTTTTTTTAAATGATCACAGGCCATTATGATAGTAGGAAACAAATTGCTTTAGATATTTTCTGGCATACGTTGATGTCATTATAAAGCTGAGAGACAGATTATTTGTAGCAACATTTTTAGAGACCAGGCTTCATGGGAAAGAAATAATTAAATCCCCTGTGAAAGATATTTGACTACCTACCAGCCTGTCAAAGACTGAGATTTCTTAAATCCCTACTACAACACAACAAAGCTAAACAGTGGACTTGAACTTGACATTTAGTTTTGACGTGTTGTTTTGTAAGATTTGGAGAAAGCAACGGTGTTGAAAGAAAAGAGCATTCCCTTTAAAATACTTTCCTCAAGAAAATGGCTTGGAGAAGGGGATCGGGTCTCATTTCCATCCAATTCAGATTGGACTCAAAGGAGCCGTTTCGGGCCATGGCACCTGTCCACACGCCAGGATGGTTCCTCAGAAAGAATCTGGCACTTGACAGTGTTGTGTGGAAAGAACACTTTCAGTGAGGAACATGACAGGATTGTGGGGGTAAGAAAGGGCTCATTTTATCTGAATGCAAAGGTGAATCTTGAAGGTTTTAAGCAGCCGATGATGAAATGATGCGGATTGTGGATACGATGGATTGAAGGGGACAGGAGAATATGTAGGGAAGTCATTTTGAAAACCATTGCAATGGGCGCCTGGGTGGCTCAGTTGGTTAAGCGACTGCCTTCGGCTCAGGTCATGATCCTGGAGTCCCGGGATCGAGTCCCGCATCAGGCTCCCTGCTCGGCGGGGAGTCTGCTTCTCCCTCTGACCCTCCTCCCTCTCATGCTCTCTGTCTCTCATTCTCTCT
>NC_138381.1:50630639-50700999 GCF_054177405.1 Leptonychotes weddellii
AAATAAATAAATAAAATCTTTAAAAAAAAAAAAAAAGAAAAGAAAACCATTGCAGTAGTTCAGGTTAGAGATGGTGGCTGGGTTGAACTGATACCAATACAGATGGGGGAAAGAGGGGAGCAAATTTGGGGTAAATTTGATGGTCAAATCTACTTGGTTTGGTGATAGATTGATAGAAGGAGATGTTGAGAAGTATCTATGGATTTCTGGTGCGAATGACCAGTTAGATTGAAGTGCCATTTAATGAGATAGAAAAAGGAGGTAGCATTTATTGAGAAGAAGCCAAAAAGAGGACTAATTCTGGTGGGAAAAGTAAGAGTTCTGCTCTGAATGTGCTGAGTTTGAGAAGCCCACGGACGTCCTAGCAGAGATGTCAAGTAGACAGTTGGAAGAGAAGATAGAAGAGAAGTCTGGCTTAAAGAGGAAACCAGAGAATGAGTCCACTGTGTAGGTGGCAGAACAAGAATATTGATAAGGATTTGAACTCAGATTTCCCCTTTAGCCAAACCACAGCACACTGGTGAGTTAGCACAGTCATCTGGGTAGTCTGGTGGAAGAGAAGTCAGATCGGAGTTGGTTGTGGAGTGAATTTGAGATAAAGTGTCAAAGAAAGTTATCTATTGCCTATGAAGCAAAGGAAGCAGAGCAAGAGCAAATAGAAAAATAAATAACTAGAGGAGAAGTAGTTTCAAGGAGAGGCTTTTTTTTTTTTTTTTAAGATAAGAGATCCTAGAGCGGTGGTTCTTAACCAGGACTATCCAGAACCACCTGGGGAGAATTTTAAAATTCTGATGCCTAGACCTTCTTCAATCACAATTAAATCAGAACCTTTGTAAGGGGAAGCCCAGGCAACTGCATTTTTTATAATTACACAGGTAAGTCCATTGTGCAGGCAAGTTTTAGAATCAATGTCCTAAATGAGCTTTTCTATCCCCCAGGAGCTTCTTAAAATGCAGATTCTGATTCAGAGGTCTGAAGCGGGGCCCAAGTTCAAAATCTCTAGTAAGTTTCCTGATGGTGCCACTGCTGCTGATTTGTGGCCCCACTGTATATTTGATTGGGAATGATCCAGAAGAGAAAGAGGGGAAAGGTGCAGGAGGGGGCCTAATCTGAGAGACTGAGAAGGGAGGGAATGCCAAACCTTCTGGAGGATTGGCCTTGGGTAGGAGGAGGGACATTGTGACTGGACAGGGGAAGAGGGCACAGAGTGTTTGTGTGTGGGGCGGTTATATACCTGGTGGTCGGGAAGATTAGGGAGGTGTAGCCCAGTGGTTTTGACTGTCCTAGCTTCCCCACCCACTTTTCTTCTTTTTGTGATGTTACCTCAGATCCATCTCCTCCATAAGGACATCTCCCTTCTTTGTGGTTAAGGTTAAGGATGTGGTACCTGAGGGTTGGCAAGGAACCCTGCAAGGTCATTTAGCCCTTCCAAGTCCTGCATCAGTGTCCAGGCTACTATCATAATATTACTGTTTATTGAGCATCTACTTACCACATGTCAGCTGTTTTATGTGGCTTATCCCAATTTATCCTAACCACAGCCCCATGTCATAGGTACTATTATTATTTCCGTTTTGCAGATGAGTAAACGGAGGCTGGCAGAGGTTAAGGAACCTTAAGTCACATTTTTTTAAGTGATCGAACCAGTATTTAAACTTGAACAGTCTAACCTAGAAGTCATGCTCTTAACTACTATGGTATACCGCTCTCTCTCTCTCTGTCAGCAAACAAGATGGGTAATGCTGAGTGACAAATCTTGGATTTCTAGTGTTTATGCATGCCTTTCTAGCAGAGGTACTAACTGCCCTTGTTCCAGACTTAGTATCCAAGGACGTTTGTATAGCCAACGGTCTTGTAAGATAGAGATAGTATCTCCCTCCCGAGGAGCAAGGACAGGCTCGCTCGTTGCTTGGTATAAAAGATCTGCATCCCCCGTGCTCCAGGTTCCATCTCCGTATCAAAGCCTCCTGCGTCTGCACAGGCCCCTAGCCCTCTCTGTGCCACCCTGGGGAAACTGAGGCTTGGAGAACCAAGGCAAATCCTGACACTCCAGTGAATGTATTACTGTGAAAAATAAGCGGTCCTTTTTGATGTTGTTTTGGAGTGTTGGTGGGTGTCAGAGCCGACGGCCAAGAAAGAATTCTTGAGATGTCTTTGGTGCAAAAGTTGGTTTTATTAAAGCATGAGGACAGGACCTGTGGGTAGAAAGAGCTGCACTAGGGTCGTGAGGAATGGCCCATTATATACTTTCAAGTTGGGAGGGGGTTAGGGACAGTGTATGCCTCTAAGGAATTTGGAAACAAGGTTTCCAGGACCTTGGGGGCGCTAGCTATTGTTGGGAAAAGGTCATTTAGTACTGTCTAATAAAACCTGAGTCATGAGACCCTTCAGATGTATATCGGTGGGTCCTATGCTTGGGGGATGATTGCCAACATGTATCTTGGGAGGTAGAGATAAAGGAAGTTTCCAAAGGAACTTTTATATGTTACAGGAGACTCACAGGATCCTGGGGGTCAGGCTAAGATTGCCTTTTGCCCTTAGCAAAGTATTAACGTCAAGGCAGTTGAGTTCCCAGAGGAATGTCACCCTGCCTGTTTCAAGAACTTGTCAATGGGCTGTAAGTAGTAAGGAAATTTAATTTTTCTTTTGCCTTTGTTTCCCACATCACTTTCCTTCAGACCCAGAAGGACAGAGTCCTTGAAACTGTGTCTTCAACCAGAATCCGTGGAACTGTGATAACTTAGCTTGGAAGCAGGACAAAATAGAGACCTCTTCACAGCTCTGGTGGTGCACTGTTACTTCCATACGGGCAGGTAAACAAGTTCAGAGAGCCACTTGCAGCTGGTAAAGGGCTCAGTAAACTCCTGTCTGCCTCCATCCAAAGCATGTGCTCTTCCCCACTGAAAGACAATCTTATGGCTCCCAGGGGGAAGCAGAGACAGGTTTAATGCAGATCAGCAAACCCACTGGGCTTCTGGCCCAAACCACTTGTCTAGCTGTTTTCCTTGGGATTTGTAATGGATGCTGGGGTGCTTCACCCAGATCTTACCTTCAGAACTGATCTACTCATTTCCCTGCTGCTGGAAGATTAGCAGCTAGGAGGCCCCCTTCTGAGTCCTTCTCCATAAACTGTCAGGTTGAAGACTGCTGCCTCCCCCAAAGACTTGCCCCATGGGGCCGGGGCTGCTTGGACATGGGGGCCAAGGAGGGAGCAGGTAATGTTCTGGCGTTTCTCTTCAAGGTGGGGGGACTCTTATCTTAGCTCCAGAGCTGCCTGCTGGAGAGACTCAGATTTCCTGCCTTTTTTACATTAATATCACAGTTCAGTCCTTCCTCTGCCCAAACCTTCCTTCACTCCCCACGGTGCTAATCTTGAGACCATCTCAATTAATTGCCAGCACACAATCTCAGTACACAAACCATAGCAAATAACTTCCTGCAGAATAGACCTAAAGTAGATCTCCTGTAAATCATGATATGAAACGAATGGCCATAGAGAAAATGTGCACCCAAAGATTTCCTGTGCTTTAAATTACAATTTTTGGTTCCTGTAGCTTTAGGTAAGCCATTGAAAATATCACTTATAAGCTCATCAAAATCATATAGTTCATCCAAATTTAATAATTACATTAAAGGATAAGAAATTATATTTATTAAAGCATTACAGTTGTGACAGTTTTTTTGTATGTTCATCAAATTGCTTTTTCTGACACTTTAGTCTACAAATAAGTAAAAAGCAATAGGAAAATCATTAGCTTATCGTATAATACCCTGATGGAAATTTTGTATAATTGAATTTCTGTTTTCCCTTGAGATACGAATACTGTGAATGTTTCATAGGCTATGTAAATTGGACAGTGGGAATCATTTGCAAGTCATACCATTTAATGCATCTAGGAAAATTATATTAACCTCCTTTCCTGTAGAGAGAGGCAAGAAGATAATACGCCTTGTCGGGATAGAAAAGTTGGGGTTTTGTGCAACCTCTCAAGAATAGATTTGGAAGGGGAAGGTGATAATGAATGCACTCAAACAACATCTTCCTGGCTTTTGACTTGAGAATAAACCCGTGAGAGTAAGGCCAGTGAGAATGAAGGCCACGCAGGGCTGTAGCAGGTTAATGCTATGGAGTCCAACCTTTTCTCAAATGATGCCATCAGCCTTATTCCATCTACACGAGGTTGTACAAACACACCTACATCATGACTTTCCTGAGGGTAAAGGGCTAGCATGGTCACTGAATGTTTCTGATTCCAAAACTAAGTGATGAACTAAGAACCATCCCTCACCCCACCCCCACCCTCAATAAGTTTTGTCCCGTTTGATAAGCTAATAAAGTGTTTATCCCGTTGAGAGAGGTTTGATTTTCAAACTGTGCAGAAGGGCAGACTATTTCTTGATTCATAAAAGGAAAATCAACAGTAAAATAAAGTATTTTAAAGCTTTCTTTTCTTTAAGTTTTACATGAAAAATGGACATTCCCCATGAATACATGCATTGTGTTTCATCCTTGTAATGCAACCAGTTGAACCAGTTCGTTTTTATCAAGAGAATGTTATGCAAAACCCAATACTCAACTCAGTGTAAACAAACTAGGCAAGAATATGCTTCAGAGTGTGCTGAAAATTAAGCTTAGTTAGAACAAATCTTCTACGTAAGGCAAGGACCTTCCAATTGAGAAAGAAATCCCAGAGATAATAAATACTGTTAGTACAAACATAAAGGAGTGTTTGGTTTAAATCCTTGCATAACTTATGAAAAGTTACGTACAATCAACAGAGTTGCATTGTGCTCTAAACAACGAATATATTGCTTCATATTCCTGGTATCGTACCTTGCAGTCATTAGACCAAAAATGAGATAACAGATTGAGCAAGTCTATGAAGGAGCCACAGAAATTCTATCCACAGAGATTATTTAAGTTGACACTAAACAGAAATTTTAGAATTACATTGTTAGGGGATCATTTTCCCTAATGGAATAAAAAGCTTCGGTATTCAAGAAATTAACAGCATACAAGGCTCTTTACTCTTTTTGGTTACCTAAAATCATCATCATTGCTCAACAGTTTTCTAGCAGAGGGAACAGAGGTGCAAGTTTACCAACTGAAAATCAGGTAGTAAAAATGAAAGAGGGAGTCATCTCTAGGTCAGCATTCTCACTCAGGGGTAGTCTGGTGTGTGTGTGGTAAGGGTCAGGACTCTTAATGAGACCTAAGATTCCAAAGTTCTCCTAAGGAAGGAAGTGGACTTGAAATGCCTAATACAATGGCCAGAACATGAAAAGGTCAGTACATGCCAGCATATGACTCTATATGACTGGAGGTATTGTCTGTCTATCTGTCCATTGCCTGGGATGAATTTATTTCAGTCAGGCTGGGATTGCAACTATAGAAACTTCCAAGCAGAGTTCTTTGACATGTGATTGCTCTTAGAATCAATACCCCTTACAGATACTTCAGCAGCTGGCTGGAGAAATGTTCTTTCTGGCTCTCCTGGGCTGTGCTCAGGGATCACTGGGGAATCTTGGAAGCTGGGCGGAATTTTCCGGTAGCAAAAGATGAAAAACAGTATCAGGCAACATGGGCAGAAAAAGGTGTGGGTTTCTTCTGTGTGGGTGAAAAGACAATAGTTATGACAGTCACGAATCAGATTTAAACAAGGGTTCAGGTCCACCAGATTTGGATGTTTTCATGATACATTCTAATAACGTCGGAAAATAATATCCTGGATTTCCAGGAGTGAATCTGGTTCTTTCACTTCAGATGGGCCTTTCTTTCAGTGATTACCTTTCAGACGCAAAGGAGATCCTGAAGAAGATAAGATAGACTAAATCACAGGAGCAGACCTGAAAAGGTACCTCTTTGTGAAGCAGGTTAGTGCAAGTTCCATTGTTCTAATTGTGTAGGTAGAAGAAACCATTGAGACAGGACCACGCTGATTCCATACAGTATCAAGATGGTGCATTTCTTGTGGATTAAGGGAGAGGTGACTTTCATTTCCTTTTTCAGTCTGTTGTGAAACCTCAGTTGCTTTCTTTCTACCTGAGATACCAAACGTGGGAAAATCATAGTCTGTAAAGTCTGGCATCGCCTTCGGCATCATCCAGGGCACCTCCTGGTGGATGGTGTTAATGGGAGCGTTCAGACTGAATTGATCAAGGAAAAGTACTTTTACCTTTTGATGGCTTTCCTGTGTCTAAAAAACGTCGATTGTTGACACCAAAATTCAACAAACTGTACTAGTCTAAGTGACAGCTATTTCACATAACATAATTGCCTTCACAAAATGAAGAAATGCAGCGAGGTTTCCCGAATGGTAGGAAGAGCATTGAATGTAGATCAGGTGAGCCAGGATTTAATTTCATCTGTGCCATCTAATATTTTTAGGTGCTTCTCCTACTCATACCAGCCCCATCTCTGTGGTTTACAGATTACTCATTTGCAAAATTAAGAGTAAGTCAACTTGAGTTCTAGAATTGTATGAGTATTGTGGACTCTAAATATCCTTTCTGATTGACTTCTAGATTTAAAATGCCTTTTGCATTTATTGAAATTCATAACACAAGCAAGGAAAGTAATAAGGAAAAGGACATTGCTAAGGGAGAAGTAATCTGTTTTCATTTCCTTTTTTATATTTGCACATGATTGGGGCAGAAAGTTCTGTGTGTTTCTTGTGTAAGCATACATCTAGTCATGAATTTGAGAAATCAGTCTCGAGAAAACTCACCTTATAACATTTTTACATCCACCTATACCCTCTCTCAGGTCTATACTCAACTTTGAATAAACACTGTGCTCTCAGCCAAGGATGAGTAGATCCAACATTAGTCACCACTATCCTATGTCACCCACACAGGAGAAGCCCACACCCTTTCTGCTCCACGTTGCCCTATATTGTTTTTCATCTTTTGCTGTAGGGACATCTGCCCAGCTCCCAATCTCCCCAGTGATCCCAAAGCACAGACCAGAACAACCAGAAATAACATTTCTCCAGCAAGCTTCTGAAGTGTCTAAGAGCAATCAGCTATCAGAGAACTCTGCTTGGAATTTTCTATAGCTGCAATCCTAGCCTGACAGTAATAGATCAATCCCAGGCACCCAGACAGACAGACAATACCGGCATCTACACACAGTCACAGACTGACATGTTTCGATGCCTCTTTGTATGCTGGCCATTGTACTAGGCATTTCATGTACATTTCCTTGCTTAGTCCCCATGACAACATGGTGAATGAGACAATTATCTACATTTTCTAGGGTGTGAGTATGGTCTAAACAAACCCATTAGGTTATTCCCACAGCATGTGCTTTTAACGTCTCTCTTGACTGTGGATCAACTAGGCCTTCATGAGCGGGCCTCCATCTCCTTTGTTTATGTGTATAAATCTCCCGGATATTACTACATTTTATACCGTTTTTTAAAAAAGATTTTATTTACTCATTTGAGAGAGAGAAAGTGAGAGAGAGAGCACAAGAGCAGGGGGGAGGGATAGAGCGAGAGGGAGAAGCTGACCCCCTGCTGAGCAAGGAGCCCGATGCAGGACTCAATCCCAGGACCCTGAGATCATGACTTGAGCCGAAGGCAGACACTTAATGGACTGAGCCACCTAGGCGCCCACATTTTGTACTGTTAAAAAAACAAAATTCAACCGAGTAAATATGAAGATCTAATTGACTTCATTAAGTGATTCATGAATCGGACAGCATCCCATCTAGCAAATAGGGGAGAGCTCTGTGGAGTCATACAAAATGGAAGTTTTTATAGGAAGGAGGGTGGGGCAAGGAAGTCATTAGCAAAAGAAGAGAAAGGATTATTCCAGGCAAGGTCACCTTTCCTTTAGGTAAAAGGCAAGGGATCTTATTAGGTGGAGTACCTCATCTTCCTTTGGGGGATGGAGAGGGCCCATGTGACAGATTACCTCATTGGTGCAGATCCGAAAATTCCTGACTCGTCTATTAAGACTACATTTCTAGGGGAGGTTGAAACTGCAATTAGGTTAGGTATTAGCTCTGGTTTGGTGACTTGGCCTAAGTGACGCCATTTGGGGCCTGTGGTTTTCTTTTTCATTATATGTACCAGAACTGTTTGAGCAATAGTATTCAAACCACTAGCCTTTAAAAAAAAAAAAAAGTCTGCCCTACTGGTAACATGCAATCAATCAATCAGTGTTTGGGGCATACTGACCACGGAACCTTTGCACCTGATTGCAGATGCTGTAGTCTTAGCTACTTGGCACACTGTCATTTGTACTGAGGGTCACAATCTGCTCACAGGTGACTGGTTATGAGTATTTTAACTCTTTCACCTTAGAAGAAGGCTTTGAATCCTCTGCTGACATATTTGTTTCCTGCAGTTCCCCAACAAGTCACAAAAACACCCAAGGTGAAACTCAAGCTGAGCAAAAGCAAGAGGTGAGCCCATGCCTGAACAGAGGGAAAGAGATAGAAGAGGTCATTCCAGTAAGAACTGATCATCTTTTCAAGCAACCTGCTCTAGGCTTCTGCTTTAAAAAATAATCCTTTTAGAACACTTTTATATTTACAAGTTATATAGTTGGGCTTTGATGAAATTTTTTTTTTTTTTAAAGATTTTATTTATTTATTTGACAGACAGAGACACAGCGAGAGAGGGAACACAAGCAGGGGGAGGGGGAGAGGGAGAAGCAGGCCTCCCGTGGAGCAGGGAGCTGGATGCGGGGCTCGATCCCAGGACCCTGTGATCACGACCTGAGCCGAAGGCAGACGCTTAAGGACTGAGCCACCCAGGCGCCCCTTTGATGAAATTTTTTTAAGTCTTTGTAATGGTAAAGCTTTAGAAGAAATGTAGTCAAGATTAAGAATACAATCCCCTGCCGCCCAATCCTGTTTAGTCTCCAGCATGCCTGTTTGCAAAACACAAGGCTCAGTTTGCGAGTACCTAATTTGGGCAGCCAGTTGATTGTCTTAGAAAACATCTCAAAACTGAGCTATCCTAGCTGCTTGTTTATAATTCTGCAATAATCCTCCCTTGGTGGATCTCAACATGCCAGAGGAACATGAGGTAAAGCATGGTAGAAAGAGCGAGAAACCTTGAAAAATCAAGAAACCTCAATTTTCTTTCTCTTCAAGTGTTGACAAGAAATGACAAGTGGGAAAGGAAATGAACGGTTACTATTATCTCACTTAATTCCTTCAACACTCTTAAGTGTATTATTTCGGTTCCCTAAACAAAGGTGGCTCAGAGAAGATGACTCACTTGCCCTCGTCACTCATGATGTGGGGCACGGGCTGATACTTGGTGCTGACCCATGTCCACTGCTACATCCCCAAGATGCAGGAGAAGAAAATGTTCTTTAAAACTCATGTTTGTCGGGAGCCTTAAAATATCCTTATGAATTATGACTTAAATTATTTTGGCATAATAATTCCCCCAATTGCACTGAAAACAAAAACCTTAAAGTTTTTACTATCTGTATTGATCACTAGCTCCTTTTTTCCCTGAAAAAAGTAAAACTATAAGTCTTGGCTATATAGGAATGGGTTGGTGCCATATACACTTGCTTTAAACTTAAGGTCCTTTCTTTTTCCTTTTAAATAGATTTTAGTTTTTAGAGCAGCTTTAGGTTCACAGCAAAATTGAGCAGAAGGTATGGAGATTTCCCATATACTCCTGCCCTCCATATGTATATAACCTTACTCAGTATCAACGTCTTGCCTCAGAATGGTACATTTGTTTCAATCAATGAAACTCCATTGACACATCATTAACAATGACAATCCATAGTTTACATTAGGGTTCACTTTGGTGATAAACACTCTGTGGGTTTGGACAAATGTATAATGAATGGCATGTATCCACCATTATAGTATCATACAGAGTATTTTCACTGCCCTAAGAATCCTCTGTGCTCTGCCTGTTCATCTCTATTCTCCTTGACCCATGTCAACTGCTGATCTTTTTACTGTCTTCATAGTTTTGCCTCTTCCAGAATGTCACATAGTGGGAATCATTTAGTTTACAGCTTTGTCAGATTGATTTCTTTCACTATGCATTGAGAGTTTCTCCATAGCTTTTCATGGCTTGATAGCTCATTTCTTCTCAGTGCTGAATAATATTCCATTGTCTGGATATACCACAGGTTACTTATCCATTCACCTACTGAAGAACATCTTGGCTGCTTCCTGGTTTTGGCAATGATGAATGAAGTTGCTGTAAATATTTATCTGCAAGTTTTTTTGTAGACCTCATTTTCAGATCATGTAGGCAAATACCAAGGAGCAAGATTGTTGGATCATAGGGTAACAATATGCTTAGTTTTATAAGAAACCACCAAATTGTCTTCCAAAGTGACTGTGTCATTTTAGAATGACAGCATTCCCACCAGCAGTAAATGAGAGTTCCTGTTACTCCCCATCCTTACCAGCAATTGATGTTAAGATTCCAGAGTTTGGCCATTCCAGTAGGCATATACGGATATCTCACTGTTATTTTAATTTGCATTTCCCTGATGACTTATGATGGGGTACATCCTTTCATATCCTTATTTGCTGTATCTTCTTTGGTGAGGTGTCTGTTTGCCCATTTCCTGATTTGATTGTTCATTGTCTTATTGCTGAGTTTTATGTGTTCTCTGTATATTTTGGATAACAAAACTTTACCAGATTTGTCTTTTGCAAATATTCTATCCCAGTTTGGGCTTGTCTTCTCATTCTTCTGACAGTGTCCTTCACAGAACTGAAGTTTTAAATTTTAATGAAATTTGGCTTATCAATTATTTCTTTCATGGATCATGCCTTCAGTGATATATTTTAAAAAGTTTAGGATCTTTTTTAAATACCAGAATATGTAATTGTGATAGTCCAAATGTATTCATGCAGCAGACCATAAGAGGATTAGATTCAGAAAGCATAATTTGAAAGAGTTTTCAGTCCTTATAATAAATAGGCTTTAATTTGGATAAGACATTAAATAGGAATTGATGGAAAGTGAATATTCATAACTCTTCTTTTGTGATTCAGAAAATTGGCAGCAATCCCTCCTATTTCATTAACTTTTCTGAGTCAGAAGGCAAAGGTGCCTTGACTTACCCAGCAAATCATCAGACAAAGATGTGAAGTCAAATGTCATATTTCACTATAGCCAAACGGGCAGCAGTGGGAGGGCTAGACAACCACCTTGTCTAAATGTTTGACAGATTTGGAATTTTTTGTACTGTGGACATTTAAACATGTAATAGGTTTGTCCTAGTATCTGTCACACAGAAAGATCCTTCTCTGCGGGTCTCACGGATATGCTGCAAAGCCTGCAGGAATGAGTCATGCTCGGGGACATGATGCCACAGAAAGGGTTTTGGCAGCACAGTCCTCTGAAGCAGAGAAAGCTGTGCCCGTCCCCGAGGGCCTGCCTATAAAGTTTTACTTTGCCTTCCTCCCACTAACCACTATCACTATTCCACAGAATAGCTCACAAGTTAAGGATGGAGTCTTGCAGAAACCACACAAAATGGGGCCAGCAAACTGAATCCTTAGGGGTATGAAATATTAATGTGACAGGAATTTTTTTAATAAGAAACAATTTGCTATTCCTTGTATTAAATAAGCTAGGCTTTCCCCTGCCCCCTTGGAAAATGCCCTGAATTCTTTCCCATCAACTCAGTCTGATTGTACAGGTCATGGGTGAAATATATTTTTAAGGCACATTGCAGCTTAGTTGGTCAAACTGCTCCAGAAGAAAACAATGATGATTTGAAGGAATTCTGGGTGGGTTAGTTCTTGCTCATCAAACCAGTGTAACTGCAAACAAGTCAATACATGTACTCAGAGAGGGAAGTTTACCTTCTTCCTAAGAGGGGGCAACTCTTCCTCCTCTGGAATTAAAATTTTCCTATGGGATTAAATCACTGATTAAAAGATGGGGAGACTCAGGGCAGCATGGGTAGCTCAGTTGGTTAAGCAACTGCCTTCGGCTCATGTCATGATCCCGGGGTCCTGGGATAGAGTCCCGCATCGAGCCCCTTGCTCAGCAGGGATCCTGCTTCTCCCTCTCTCTCTGTTAAATAAATAAATTTAAAAAAATAATAATAATAAAAGATGGGGAGACTCAGATTGCCAGAGCATCAGCTAAGATTCTTTTGACTGCACATCCGACATAAGATGGCCTAAATGATAAGGGAAGGTCTTACTCAGCTGGAAGTCGGAGATGGCATGCCTCCAACTTGGCTCCATCCAGCGGCTGTGTGATTTTAGCTGCTCCCTTCTTCTTCTTGCTCTGGGCTGCCTTCTCTCATGGGCAGAAATGCACGTACCAGCCCCAGGCCTCATATCCATGTAGCCTACAACACCCCCCCTCCCCCCCCCCCCCCGGGGGGAAGAGGCTGCTGGAGCCTCTAGGACAAATTACAGTGAGAATATCATGTTCTGGCTGACTTCAGCCTGAATTCCTTGAACCAGTCTCGGTGGAAAAGAGCGCGAGATGACCTTGACTGAGCTAAAATAATCAGGGCTCCTCCTCAACCCATTTCCCACACAGTGGGTGAGGAATAGAAGGGAGGCTGAAGATGCCATCTCAATGGCCATGTATATTCATGAAGTCTTCGTCGGTATTTCATGGATCACAACAAATACCCAAGAATATTATGTACATTTTCTGGATGGGAAGGGTTTTTCCGAGAAACTCACTCGGAGCAAAGGAAAAGGCATCATTATCCGTAATTGTAGGGTTTCCGCTGCTCTAAGAAGTGTGTGTTCTGTGTCTCCGGCTCCTGCCCTCTGGGCCCCTCCGTCAGTGTCCTGCACGGCCTCGGCGCCTCCCAGCCTGTCTCCCGCCGCGGCCGCCGCTGAAGGGACCTGCGCACATAGGCGCTGACCCCCTTGCCGCCGCAGCTCGTCTTCGCCTCTTGCTTTGTCGTCCTCGGGATTTCTCCGCAGATGCCTACAGGAGCCTGCTGGGTAGGGTAGGAGAGTTAACGCCCACAGGGCCACGTTCGACCAATGGCGATGGGAGCTGAGGGTCACTCGTTCCCCATTATGTCCTTTGGGCAGACAGTTCCATGAGCACATCCTCGGAAAGTCTATGCGTTAGGCCCTCCAAGCGTCTTGTATTGGCTTCCTGTCCTCCCCACTCTCACTCCCCGGCCCCTCACTTCTGCTCACTGGGATAACTTCCCAAATAAATGCTGCATCAAGGCTTGGAGTCAGGCTGTACTTTCAGGGATGTCCCGGCAAAACGGAATTAGGTGACAGGTGATATTTCTGTAGAATATGTATGTGGCAAACATAAATGTTACCTTGTAAATACATACACAAGCCCCCAAACTTATGCAGATGCTAGCAAATTCAAGTCTAGGACATTCTGTGCAAAAACCAGATTTCCTATTCATTGCAGCATCCTATGTAATACTCCTTCTCCCCACATCCCATCATCTTGTCATTTTTATCATTTCTTGTCCATGTGTTGCCCTCTTTTTGTGCATTCCTGGAGAGTTAAAGTAGCTCATGAGGAGGCTGAAGTTGGGGTAGAGATGAAGCTGCACTGAAGGGGAAACAAAAGTGGAATAACCAGAAAGACAAGCTCATGCCAGGAATGAGCCATGTGAGAAAAGATACCAGCTGGAAGGTTTGCAGTAATTCCACATTCCAGACTCACTCCTAGTAAAGACCTATTTTTGTTTCCTGCCTTGCTCGCCCAAGAAAGATGGTAATACCAGCTGAAGGGAGGCCATGAGGACTTGATAAAATAATGCATTAAAGTGCTTAGGGCGCCTGGGTGGCTCAGTCAGTTAAGTGGCTTCCTTCCGCTCAGGTCATGATCCCAGAGTACCAGGATCCAGCCCCACATCGGGCTCAGCGAGGAGTCTGCTTCTCCTTCTGACCCTCCCCCATCTCGTGCTCACTTGCTCTCGCTCTCTTTCTCTCTTTCAAATAAATAAAATCTTTAAAAAAAAAAAAAAGTGCTTATAGACCGGGCACTCTATAAATACTTCCTGTGATTATGTGGCTATGTTTTTTCCTTAGGTCCTTCTTCTTCCCCAAAGAGTTTAAAGCATCTTCTCCTTTATAATCTCCCAACAACTTTGCTACAAGTTGATGTTATTTCATATGAAGCTGGGCAAATGCCTACAATGGCCAGAACATCAGTTGGAGTTGTAGGGGCAGCAAACTAATTTTTCTCATTTCCTTCATCCAAGAAAAGCTGATGGAAGTACAAGCCCCTGAGTAAACGCCTCGTTGTTCTGAGCACACAGCACCGCCTTGATGGCCAAAGGGAAAGAGACAGAGAAAAGCAGAACAAAGAGCAGAAACAGCACTATCTGCACTTGGGAGAGTTGTTCATGTGAGTGCTGTAGTGACAATGTTCAATGTCATGGTCAGTCTCTCTAAAATCTTCCTGTGATTTTCCCAAAGGTTTCAATTCATGCCTTAAGGTATACCCAACACAGTGGAGTATAAGACACTACATGCTAACCACCATTTTCTCCCCAAGAGGCCGGTATGGAAAAAAGACTCACATGAGCACATTGGGTATGTTGTTTTCAGCAAAGATCTTTATTTCTATTCAGGGTTACTTGAGCTGGAGGTTGGCCAGAAGGACTTTAGAGGGTCTTATTTGTATTTTTCACATCTTTTTTTTTTTTTTTTTTTTTAAGATTTAGTTATTTATTTGAGAGAGAGAGAGAAAATGAGCGGGCTGGGGGGGGGTTGGGAGGGGTAGAGTCAGAAGGAGAGAGAATCTCAAGCAGACTCCCCACTGAGTGTGGAGCCTGACATGGGGCTTGATCTCACAACCCTGAGATCATGACCTGAGCCAAAATTAAGAGTTGGATGCTTAACTGACCAAGCCACCCAAGTGTCCCATGTATTTTTTACATCTTAAGACCATATAAATGTATTCTCTGCCCCCACTCCCAGCTTTATTGAGGTATAATTGACAAAATTATATATATTTAAGGTGTACAATGTGATGATTTGATACATGTGTACATGCGAAATGATTACCACAAACAAGTTAATTGATATATCCATCCCTCATGTAATTTCCACTTTCTATGTGTGTGGTGAGAATGCTTAAGATGTACTCTCTTAGCAAATTTCAGGTATATGATACAGTATTATTAACTATAGTCACCATGCTGTACATTAGATCCTCAGAACTTATTCATCTTATAACTGGAAGTTTGTACCCTTTTACCAACATTTTCGCATTTCCTCCATGCTGGAAACCACCATTCTACTCTCTACTTTTATGAGTTTGACTTCTGTTTTTTTAAGATTCTACATATAAATGATACAATATTTGTCTTTCTCTGTCTGGTTTATTTCACTTAGCCATTGGTGTTCTCCAGGTTCATCTGTGTTGTTGCAAATGGCAGGATTTCCTTTTTTATGCCTGAATAATATTTCATTGCATATAGGTCCTCTTTATCCATTCATCCATTGACAGATACTTGTTTCCATATCTTCCCATACTGTGAATAATGCTGCAGTGAACATTGCTGCAGATATCTTTTTGAGACACTAATTTCATTTCCTTTAGTTATATACCCAGAAGTAGGATTGCTGGATCATATGGTAATTCTAGTTTTCAATTTTTTTTTAAGATTTTGTTTTATTTTATTTTATTTATTTTTAAAGATGTATATATTTATTTGAGAGAGAGAAAGGAAGAGGGGCAGAAGGGGAGAGAGAGAGAGAGAATCTCAAGCAAACTCCCTGCTGAGCACAGAGCCCCCAATGCAGGGCTGATCCCAAGACCTTGAGATCATGACCTGAGCCAAAATCAAGAGTCGGCTGCCCAACTGACTGAGCCACCCAGGCGCCCCCTAGCTTTCATTTTTTGAGGAACCTCCATACTATTTTCCATAGTGGTTGCACCAATTTACATTTCCACCAATAGTGCACAAGTGTTCCCTTTTCTCCACATCCTCTCTACCACTTTTTATCTCCTCCCCTCTCACCCCCACACCCCAACCTGACTCACTCTCTCTCTCTCTTTCTCGATAATAACCACACTAAAGAGTGAGGTAGTATTTCAGTGTGGTTTTGATTTGCATTTCTTTTTTTTTTTTAAGATTTTATTTATTTATTTGGCAAAGAGAGATAGTGAGAGCAGGAACACAAGCAGCGGGAGTGGGAGAGGGAGAAGCAGGCTCCCCGCTGGAGCAGGGAGCCTGATGTGGGGTTCAATCCCTGGGACCATGACCCTAGCCTGTTTTCATGTATCTTTTGGCCATTTGTATATTTTCTTTGGAAAACTGTCTATTCAGTTTCTTTGCCCATTTTAAAATTTAAATACATTTTAATTAAAAATTTTTTCAATAATGGTGTTGGGAAAAATGGATATCCACATGCAAAAGAATGAAATTGGACCCATCTTACACCATTCACAAAAATTAATTTGAAATGAATTAAAAATGTAAAGGTGAGACCTGAAACTATAAAACTCCTTGAAGAAAATATAGGGAAAAGACTCCTTGACAATGGTCTTGGCAATGCATTTTTTTTTTTTTTGATATGACACCCGAAGCACAGGTAATAAAATAAAAAATAAACAACTGGGACTAGATCAAATTAAAAGCTTCTGCACAGCAAAGGAAATGGTCAAGAAAATGAAAAGGCAACCTATGGAATGAGAGAAAATATTTACAAACCATATATCTGATAAGGGGTTAATACCTGAAATATGTAAGGAACTCGTGAAGCTCAACAGCAAAAAAAAAAAAATAACCCATATGAACATTCTTAATAAAAACAGAAAAGTTATTCATTAGTTTATCTTATAGTTAGGTTGCATGCACTTTATGTTCAACTAATTGTTATGTTTAGTGATTTTATTTACAATATTCATAGAAATAAATTGTACATGTTTCCTATGGTGTCGCAAACTTTTTCCTGAATGACTTTGAAATCTGGCAGAAAGTATTAGCAAATTTGACCTGTTGGAATTACAGGTCCAAGAAAGATCTATTCTATATCATCTGTATGGCAAAGATTGTGAGCAGAATTTCCTTTGTTTATAATTCATTTGTAGTTATGCCTTGGGGGCCTTAGAAGCTGCTCATTTGTTTGCAAAGCCTCTCTTCTTCAGAGTAAGGAAAGAAACCATGCTAGACATATGGAGCAGCTCCTTATCTTGAGTGGCCATTAATGGAATCCAAACAGTGCCTGAAGTTTGCTTTATTAGACAAAAACAACCATGAGGCACACAATAACATCAAATTTCAATATTGTTAGTCAAACCTCCCTGTTTCCTCAACCCTGAGTCTTAGTAGGACATGTGAGTTAGTAAATACTTGAAGGGAAGTAATGATTCATTGTTGCTATTTCTATCATTCAGAATAGAAACTACTAACACTTAGTACTTCATTACTATACACACACACACACACACACACACACACACACACACCCGCGTTTGAGAAATTAACTACTGGCAATGAAACAGCAGCAGTGTCTCCATACCACAAGATCTTCTAGTAGTGACAGGGATGGGACTTTAACAGAGAAGATGTCTTCTCTGTTATTTATCTCTGTTATCTAGATCATTTCAAAAGCAACCCCAAAGACATGGGTGGATAGTCTTGTTTCTGATGTGGCCTCTTGGAAAGGGGTTACTAGTTGCTTGGTCCCCTTGGATTATGTCCTTTTCCTGGTCTCCAGGTGTTGGAGATGGAACTGTAACTTAGGACATAGTGTATGAGTATAGAACATTGAGTCTTAAGACTGGAAGGGAAGAAATTCTAGGGATCAGTTTTCATAAATTGAAAAAGAAAAAAAATATTTTTAAAAGATTTTATTTATTTATTTGAGAGAGAGAGAGAGCAGGAGTGAGGACGGGGGTGGGGGGGGCAGAGGGAGAAGCAGGCTCCCTGCTGGGGCCGATGCCAGGCTCAATCCCAGGACCCTGGGATCATGACCTGAGCCGAAGGCAGTCGCTTAATCAACTAAGCCACCCAGGCGCCCCCCAAAATATTTTGATATGACAAAGTAAAGTAGTATGTAATATATACTCTTTATAATTAAATGCCAAATAGTAACAAAATATGGAACCAATGGGAAAAACAAATGAAATGTCAATCTATACTGTGTATTAACTTTTTAATACTGACATCTTGCATCTTTACTTTGGCCTCTCCCAGCTGTGCAACTGATACAGAGACACACCTCTTCAGTCTCTTCCTCTCTAGTTGATTTGTGGGAAAAAGTTAAAATCCACTTAACATTCTGAAATTTCAGGATAATGCTTTTTATCTACTCATGTAAGTCATCTACACCTATAATCTATTAATATCCACATAATGAAAAATATCTCTAATCTTGTTTTTGATACTCCATGATGTCAGTATGTTCTTTTTCTGAAATAACAGTTTCTTTCTGAAGTTGTCATGATTGTCGTTCCTTTGGAAGCATCCTCTCCTCCCTTCTTCCCTAAATCACCGTGTTTTTACATTTTTGCTCTCCTTCCTGGGCCTTTGTAGGCTCATCCACAGGCAGCCCGGGCCCCACACCATGGAGGTGACATTGCCAGTGACTAGAGCTCTCTAGGCCTTACTTCCCTGATCTGTACAAGGGAGAAAAAAATAGCAATAACCATAATAGCCAATGTGTGGGTTTTTAGGATTCACATAGCAGCCAACATTTACTGGACATCTACTGTGTCAGGCATAGTGCTGAGTGCTTACCTAGATTACCTAGTTTATTCCTCCTAACTATAGCACTGACCTCTGAGATAAAGGTTACTATTATCCCACTTAACACATGGGAAAATTGATGTTCAGAGAAGTGAGCTAAACTTAGCCCAACACCACCAGCCAGTGAGGCTGCAGCTGGGATAGGAGTTCAAGAAGTGTGACTTGCAGGCCTTCCCTCATATATTCTCTTACTATAGTCCTGTCATGAGACTATATTCATTAAACGTGTAGCAGAGTAGGTGACACACAGCACTTGCTCGGTTTATTGCTTATGAATAAGCAATTCATATTTATCATATTTTTTAGAATTCAATCCAGGCAGCAAGAGTGAAGGACCACCCAAACTTCTTCGGGCTCTTCCAGGCCACTCTGTGGGCCATTATGGCGCTGGGCATCTCCCTGCGGGTAGTTTTCCTGCAGGGAACTAACTACTAGTTTACCTGCCTCTCTGCTCTGCACCCTGACTGCCTATTATAATTTAGGAATTCACAGGAAGCTGATGCATGAGGGAACATATGAATGTCTGCATAAATTAAACAGCTCGCTCCCTTTGATCCTTCTGGAAGCAGCAAGTAGTTTCCTCCACATTTCTTTTTGAAGTAATCCTCTGAGCACTTCCTTGCGATCATCTTGGAGAAATCAGGAGTGATATTAGAGGCAGTAAAGAAAATCAAGATCTGTGATAATATTTCTTTCCTTTTTTAAAAAAAGATTTTATTTTGAGAAAAAGAGAGAGCACACAAGTGAGGGGAGGGGCAGAGGGAGAAGAAGAAGCAGACTCCCCACTGAGCAGGGAGCCCCTGGGGGGAGGTCAATCCTAGGACCTCAACATCACCACCCAAGCTGAAGTCAGACGCCCAACTGACTGAGTCACCCAGGCGCCCCAGATAATATTTATTTTCTAGCCAACAACAAACTCAACATTTTACTAGTAAAGCTCTGTTGTTTTTTGTTTGTTTAAAAAAAACCCAAACTGATGTTTTAATGAATTTTTTCATAATGTTAAGGAAAACAAAATAGACCTCTTCAAGTGTTTTATCTAAAATACAGATGACCAAATTCCTGCAAATTCACAGTCTTTATCTACGCAGGGTCAGGAGACCTCTTCAATGAGATCAGGATAATTTCTTTTATGTGATTTGCAGTTTCCAGTAATGACTCTTCCATGTTCAGATAGTCTAATTTTGCATCGTATCTTTGAAAGAGCTGGGGGAAGTGTGTATTTCTAGCAGACAGAGTTGAGTACTGTCAAATTCTCCCAACTTCTTTCAGTTTTGTGGGAATAATTCTGAGGTGTACATAACTTGGTAGATTTATTATTAGCTCAGCTGTGAGTCATTCTGATGTATGACACTGCTGAGTTTGGTGGGAGTTAGGATTATCAAAAATGACTCAGAATGAATCTGGATATAGTCAAGTCACAAAACCTGGGCTCAATTAGAGCACTTTTGCTTCCTTTCAGTCTGCACGCATGCACCAGATCCCCTCTTCCATCTCCACCATCCCCATTACCTCCAGGCTCTGGGATCACCTTCCACCATCCACCAACCAGTCGCCTGCAAAGTCAGCTGCCCCGATGCCAGTGGGAGTGCGAGAAAGAAAATCTTAGCACTTCTACTTATGGTTACTTTAATACTTCGTAAGTTCAATTTTCATGTATACTTAAAAATATACATAATGGGGCTCCTGGGTGGCTCAGTCGGTTGAACATCTGACTCTTGATTTCGGCTCAGGTCATGATCTTGGGGTTGTGAGATCAAGTCCCATGTTGGGCTCCACACTCAGCTCGGAGTCTGCTCAGGATTCTCTCTCTCCCTCTGCTCCTCCTCCCACCCCTGCTCTCTCTCTAAATAAATATAACTAAATAACTAAATAAATAAAATCTTAAAATATATATGCATAATAGAGAGTAATATATATTTACAGTTTATAACAAAAATATACTTGTATTGAAGATGCTCAAAACATTCTTACCAGGGGGGTGCATCCCAATAATAATAATAATAAAAGAACAAGTTTTAAGCAATAAGGATGTATGAGAAGGCAGTAGTCGGCCAGGAAAAGCTGGATGTTTTTGATTGGCCAGATGTGATGCGTATGCTTTGTTCTCCAGAGGCTTGGGCAGGGGGCAGACCCTTGCAGAAGGAAGCACTGTCAGATACCATGAGAAGGTCACATGACTGGAAGAAGCAGGGTCCTGGGGACTTTGAGAACTGAAGAGACTTTGCATACGGAAGACAAATGACAAGCCACCCAACTGTTGTCCTTCTGAAAGTTAGGTCTGCTCCATTTTTATGTCCTCAGAAACAAGAAGTAAGGTGTCCTTAGGAAATTTCAGCAGATGATTTATGGAAAGAGCAAGCCTCTATTTTGAGTACTGTTCTCTTTATGAAAATTCTGAAACAGTACAAATTCGAGGACAAAGCTTAATCTTTCCGGAAAATCTCCCGTATCATCATTACGCTGCAGAACATGCCTGCGATGGGGAATAAATGAACTTGAAAAGCCAAATCCTTTTGTAATAAGAATTTTGAAGCTCTTTATCTCTATGTGATATGAGGAGAGGGGTGGTGATCCCTTCCGAGAAAGCCTGAGGGAGATGAAAAGTCGGGTTGTTTTCAGGTTCACTTCTGCAGACATACCTGAAGACTGCTTTCTCTCATCCCACCTTGCAGGGGGCAGGGAGCTTGGGACCACTTCCTGCGGCAATGCAGACTA
This sequence comes from Leptonychotes weddellii, assembly GCF_054177405.1. Classification (NCBI taxonomy): domain Eukaryota; kingdom Metazoa; phylum Chordata; class Mammalia; order Carnivora; family Phocidae; genus Leptonychotes; species Leptonychotes weddellii. Next base: position 50,652,024 of record NC_138381.1, read on the forward strand.
GGATGGAGCCAACTAGAACAGCTTGTCGTTGAGTGTATTGGTTTCCCATCGTCTTCAGAAAGAGTTAGTTGGAAACCTAGTTAATTGGCATATCAATTATTTTTTCCCAAAACAGACTTTTAGTCGCTTATGCATTCCCTTTATGCAGTCACTTAATTTGCCTGAAATTTTATTACCAAAGGCAAAAATTATTGAATAAAAATCCTTACTTGATCTTTTTCAATTTAAATAAGAAAACCAGCCAATTTTTATTTTAGTAAGAGATTTCAGTCCAAAGTGGAAGTATCCAAGGTATATGAAACTGGCATTTTCTTTTAGAACAGTTTTTATTTTTTAAAGGATGGTCCAGTGTCCCAAGGCCAGATATTTTGAACCTTATGTCCGGTATCAAGGAGGAAGGAAATCTGCAGTTTAACCCTGAGTGAAAATGAGGCTATTCTGTCTCAGAGTTTTTGAATTGGGATCAAGGCTAAAATAATATGAATTATAAACCATAGAAACACTTACCTTAATTGTCAGGGAAAATTCCCGAGGAAAGAAGAGAAAGGCAGGGGAGAGAATGCACTGAAGAGCAATTTCCTCCTAATCTGTTGGACTGTTAATGCTCTTTAACATGAACTGTGTAGGCACCTGATCATTATTAGGGTGATTCACTGCTAGGAAGCTTATATTATAGTTTAGGACATGAATAAATGAGCCTTGGTATAATACCTTGCAAAGAAACATTCAGAAAGCCTGAGAGCATTTCCAGACCATTAAATTTACATTTTATGAATGGATGAAGAGGAAAATGTTAATATAGAAAAGTCTAGGGCTAAAAATTTACCGTATGGGTTCACTTAGCTTTCTGCCCATCAAGACACTTTTTGTTTTGGAAGGTTGTTGGTCATTTGATATCACTTCAAATAAAATAAGATTTACTGCTGAGGTTCTGATAAATGCCTTTGAAACACACTGGGGAAAACTGCTCTTTTATTTGTTTATTTTTGTATACTTAAGAAACAATATAATTCAAAAACAAAAGCTCAGTGCACGTGGGTTGGGGTACAGGAGGAGAAGGAGACACAGTCTGTTTAAACTTTCAGGCCAGTCTGCCTTTAAGAGTGCGGGGAGTGTGTTATGGTGGTTCAGTGTGGAGCCTTTATGGAGAAGTGGCTAGAAATGGTTGGAAATGTCAGGAGACAGCCCACACACCCTTCGCCTGTATTGTAGATTTTATTTCATGTTCCTCCCTTTCCTAAGACTTTGATCTGTCCTCTGTACCTCCTGAAAAACGTTTCGTATGTTTTGGGGAACCCACCATCTCCTTTGGACGCACAACTTTAGAAAGACCGGCTGCAGGCAGACAGACAAGATCAGCTCCTGGCAGAAATGGCTCTATGCTTCCTGAGCTCCGCACGTAACACCAAACAAGAAGGGGACTGTCCATCAAAGGATGATTCTAGAGGCAGTAGAGGTTTTTCACTCACTTCCTGTTCCATAATGTATGGCAATTTTATAGCCATAAACTAAGTTTAAAACTTTTAAGCTCCTTTCCACATCAATGGCTCGAAACCCCAATATTTGGCCACTTCTGGAAATCGATGTTTTGTTGTCCCTCGCAACTATAAACAGCCAGGCTTTACTGGCGCCAACACTGTGATGGGATGGCCAGCCGTGATTTACTGTGGTGCAGACCTACAGCAGCCAAAACGGAAGAAAGCCCCAGTCAGACCCACATGCCAGGATCCATGTCAACAGTCCTGCCACATCTGTCCTTGACAGAGAAACGCAGTTTGCCTGCTGACAAGCTGAGGAACTTTTACTTGACCTCTCTGTTCAAAACCTCTGAGCCACCTTTGACAACTTTCTTCCTAGCTGAACAAGGACTCACGGCAAGTATATTATGCAGCAAGCAAGTTCCAGCTACAGAATCCCATGCGCTGACAGCAGATGAATGGAGCATGTCACAGCTCACCTGTATTGCCCTCTGATGCTCCCGACCACCAGCTGAGGTCCAAGTGTCCTTCTTCCATAGGGCACAGTCACAGCTGTATGACGGAAGTCACTGAGTGGCAAGAGCCCGAAAGCCTGGACCCTTCCTACCCACAGTTCCTGTTTTATCCCCACCTCCTATCAGGTCAACCGTGGAAGTGTTAGCTAGAAGCTAGACCTGAGCTGTGGAAGGAACGCCCGGAGGCAGAGTCCCAAATCCTTGAAGGAGAATGATAGAGACAGGAGCTGGAGGCAAGGATGATGACAAATAAAAGCCTGGGAGGCTTCGTGGCTGACCTTGGCTCTCAAGACCTTGGGGCTGACAGATCAAGAGCCACAGGTCGGAGCATGTGCTCTCCTCTTCCACCTCCGCCCCAGGGTAACCCCTGGACTCATAATGCATTTGCATTGCAGGGACGGCCCCCTCCGCGCCCCCCACCGCGGAGAAAGGCTGCCATGATGGGTCTGGTACAAACCTTGTGGAAGGAGTCCCCCCAAATGATTGGAAGCAGCCTCAATTAGAGATGACCCCACTGTACGTCCCAGCTCCTCCCAGCCCAGAGAGACCCAATAATATCCAATCTCAAAACAACCTGGGGGCCGGTTCCACCTCACAGAACCTGCGTGCTCTCCCACCTTGAGAGTATACATTCACTTTAATAAACTGCTTAGTACTTGCTACTTCTGGCTATCTCGATTCGACCCCGGGTCCCCACTAAATCTTCCCTTGGGGAATTCAAGGACCTGAGACCTCCACTCATACAGTGAGGACTCCTTGGCCCCTAACAAAAGAGGGTTTGTTCACACTGCGTAAGGGCCCGTTCTCGGCCCCCTGCCAGGCTCTAGTCTAGTCTAGTCTCCCAGCACAGGTTCTGTGGGATATTTCAATATCTGCCATGTGGCCTCCTCTGTCTCTCCTTCCCTTTGCCCTGCACACCCTACAACGAAAACAATCTCCCATCACACAGTTTGAGAGGGCATTCCTTTTCTGGTTCCCCAGTTCCTCCTTACTATGGCCCCATGGATCATTCCTGCAGTAGCTATGACTACCAGCTGAGGCATCCCACGCTGCCTAGTCAACCTTGAATGCATTCTACTTCTTCCCTTTTCCACGCTCATCTTCATTCTGTTCTCTAGTCTGGAAATTCCCACCTCATCTTGTGTGAGAAGCCTTCCGGTGACTTGCCTATCCTGAGTTAGTGTGTGGCCTCTGGTGTCCCAGAGTCCTCTGTACAGACCTCTATTGCTGCACTTGATTCATTGAATTCTGAATGCTGTTCACGTTTCTATCTCCTTGCTACTACACTGTGAGGGGAGAACTTTTTATGACCAACCCATGACAGAGTTCCTGGTACAGAGTGGTATTCAGTGTAATGAAGAAATCACCAATGTGCTGAGGAATTAAAACTCAGTCAAAACAGTTTGCTGTTCTTGTAACAGTGAATGCTTTCAAAGAGACTATTTCTTTTAATAGGCTTAACCTTTCACAAATAACTGATCGGAAGTGTGGTGTATAGTAAGAAAAATCAATGGCATAGTTCCTGAAAAGGTAGTTATCCCTCCTAGCACCTACAGTATAAACATCACTTGGATTTGGCTCAAATATCAAGTTTACTTTTAATTAATAAAAATCCATTAAATCAAAAAAGACAAATGACAGTATGGGAATTTAATTGCTTGAGATGCTTGCTTTCCCCAGGGTAGAAGTGAAACAATGAACAGAAGAGAAGTGAATTCACTGACCAGACACTCAAATTGTGGATTAAAAAAAAAAAAAGCCTCAGTTGGCAGTGTTTGCCAATTTCCATAACATTCCCACCGTGGTCAGTTTCAAGCTACCATTGTAAAGTCACTGAACACCACTGGGAATAGGTAGGAGCCAACTCCAGCACCAGGCCAGCACTGTGTGGACAGAGGCACTTAGAGGAGGCAAATAAAAATGCCCCAGAATCCTGCTTCTCTGTGGGTTGTGCCATTGTTATTGGTTTAAGAAGATGGAGTTCAGTGTCAGACCAACCAGACAAGAGCCTGCCCTAGAGGTCCGGTGCTGGCCACGTTGCTTCAACTCGCTACACCTCCGTCTTCTCATCTGCAAATGGTACTGGTAATCCCAGTAATGACCTCCAGGGATGTTGGAGAAACCATACTGCAGGCAAAGGGCTTTACGCAGCACCTGGCACTCAGTGAGCACCTCCAAATGTTACTAGTTGAGGTTGATGATGACGCTAGTAATAATATTCCTTTTCCCTCGGGTGTAGGTGAGGAGGAACGTCTCCTTAGGATTCAGGTGCTTAGTTTTGGTGTTAGCTTCCTGGTCGGTGCCTTCTGGCTTTTACAGACCCCAGTTCCTGTTTCTGGGACTGAAGCTTTGATTCCTCTCTCTCTTTTTTTTTTTTTTTTAAGATTTTATTTATCCATTTGAGAGAGAGCTAGAGCAAGAGAGATCACAGAGGGAGAGGGAGAAGCAGACTTAACAGCTAAGCGGAGAGCCAGATGCAGGGCTCGATCCCAGGACCCCGAGATCATGACCTGAGTCAACCGACTGAGCCACCCAGGTGCCCCGAGACTTTGATTTCTTTGCCTTATGCTTTCTCTTCACCTTGTGGGGTCTCTGGGTGCCATTTTGTGTAGACTTTGTATGACTTAACATTTTGTGGTTTTCTTACCTTTCATTTCCACCCAATCTGTCCCATCACTGCCCAACTCCCTTGGTTTTGGGGAGTACTCTAAGCCCTTCATCAGAAATATGTAGGTGATCCTTTTGAAAAAATAATTCTTGGAGGTTATTATCATTTCCCATTTTCAACAACATCTAACCTGTGGTGTAATAAAGGAATAAAATACCAGATTGTCCCCAATACTGGATTTGAGACCAAGTGTCTCAAATGTAATAGAGTACAGATCCCAATCATGAATTTTTTGAACTTATAATAACAATTTTAAGAATAAACCACCATTTTCTTAGTGAATAGCAGTTTATATATGTTAAGTGTATTTAATTTTTAAAACAACTCTTTGAGGTAGATAAAAATCCCAATTTACAGATGAAGTTACTGAGGCACAGAGAGGTAAAGTAATTTGCTCTAGGTCACACAGCTTATGGGATGTTTAAAAATTTAAAGGAGATCAGAACCCAGAAGAATCTGCCTCCATAGCCTGAGTTCACTTCTCTGCTCTATTCAACCTCTGTAACTGTGTTTAAATAATTTTTTCTGAAATATGCTTAACATTATGTTGATTCAGTTAATTACAATTTGATGTAACACTAAAATCTTCTGTGATATTGTCCACTTAGTTTCAGTTTTTTTCTAGCATTTATTACAGTCAGAATCATCAAGTAGCTTATTAATGATAGGAGTGCCTAAGTGGCAAATGAACAGTGAGTAGAAATTATAAAGGTATTTAAACCATGCTCTCATCAGTAGACACCAAAGGTCTACACTTTATCCATGTCTTGGGCTGAAGATACAATAAGAGTATTAGCCACGTAGAAATGTATGTGGATTGAACTTGAGATGTTCCTGCAATATATGCTTAATGAATTTGGTTCTGAAAGAGACAATCTGAACTCAGAAATTGCCTACTGAAAAATATAACAAGGCGTGAAAAAGCCATCCGTATCAGTGGAGAGGAACAAAACAGCCATTAGCAATATTCTCACACCTTTGTAGCAGATGCAGGGAAAAGTTAAGGCAGCAGGCAACTAGAGGGCCACCTGATTCTCCAAAAGGGCAGAAGCTCTGTCTTCTTATGGAAACAGACTAAGAATAACCTTGACTAAAGATCAGTAGAGAGCAGAGTGATTTTCTAAACAGCCAGGGGTTTTTTATGCAAATTACGCCATAGTCAGCCAGCCGGGATACTGGCATTTTCATCTGTCTGATGACTGGGGGACCTGTGTCTGTCCTAGGATTCTGCTTGTACTCAGTCCCAACTGCCCCGTCTTCCCTTGGCCTCTGCGGTCATGTCCTACGTGCAAATTCCTTTTGTTCGCCCCCTGCCTTGCTCCGGAAGGCTCAGAGACCACTGTGTACCAGGCACTGCACTCTGCCTTCTGCTGTATTTTCTCATTTAATTCTCTCAGTGACTCTGTGAGATAGGTATCCTACTCCCCTTTTATGGTGAGAAGAGCTGAGGCGTCAAGAGATTAAGGCGCTCGCTTAAGGCCAGAGACCTAGTACCTGGTAGAGCCCAGACTTAGATGTCTGGAACTGAGCACGTGTGGACCCTTTGCAGAGATGCTCACCACCTGCCACCAGTTTTCTTGCCCAACTATACACCAAATTATGCATTTGTCTTTTTGTATACCCTGCATAGAATCCACATCCAATTTTTTAAAAAAGATTTTATTTATTTACTTACTTATTTGTCGGAGAGAGAGAAAGCTCAAGCAGGGGGAGCGGCAGGCAGAGGGAGAAGCAGGCGTGCTCACATTCAATTTTTTTTTTAATTTTTTTAAAGATTTTATTTATTTATCTGAGAGAGAGAAAGGGAGACAGAGAGCATGAGAGGGGGAGGATCAGAGGGAGAAGCAGACTCCCCGCTGAGCAGGGAGCCCGATGTGGGGCTCGATCCCGGGACTCCAGGATCATGACCTGAGCTGAAGGCAGTTGCTTAACCAACTGAGCCACCCAGGCACCCCTCACATTCAATTTTTTAATTAAAAAAACCCAACAATTTAGGGTGACATCACATATTTTATTTCCTTTTATTACCCCTTCCTATTATTTAATTCCTTCCTTCCTTCCTTCGTTCCTTCCTTTGTTCCTGCCTTCCTTCCTTCCTTCCTTCCTTTCTCCCTCGCATAGGTTTGACAGTTTAATCAGTCTTTGACGATTGGAGGGTTGGTGTCTGTGTAGGATTCTGTAGTACTTTGGCCCCAACTGCTCACTACCTTGGAGCATTTGGTAAGAAATCAGAGAGAATAAATCTCAAACTGAGAACACATTAATGGTCCATTAGTCACTCTCTGAGTAAATAGTTACTCCTGCAAATGCCATCATTCCGGGAATCTACTTCTCCACAGATGTGAAGTGTGTAAGTGAATCCATAAAAGTGGTTTGCCCTGAACACACAGAGGAGGGGTAATGGTGCAGTAACGCAGAAATGTTCTTGGAACTATCAAAATTCCTTACTGTAGAGTAGATATTGTTTCATACAAAGGAATACTCATGGGCAAGAAGAAAAGGAAAAATGGCTATTATTGTGCAACATGAAAGAGACTCAAAATAGAAAAAGATTCTCCTGTATTTTCTACACATTATCTTGGCCACTAATGTAACTTCATGGTTAGGTTGTGCATCCTGCAAAGGATTATTTGTACTGTAGATACACATCTTTATAAATGGACAGTGTTATCAAAGCATAACTGGATGCTTACTGTGCTGCATTTTGTTTAAGCTTACACTGTTACAGTCCAAGGATCTCCCTTTCTGCGCCCAGGTTAAAGGAGATGCCGTGAGAAGGGTTGGGACCCACAGATAAGTCCCTGGGGAAGTTCTCCAGTTCTCTTTGTTCACATTTCCTAAATGCTAGCAGTGTGCCCAATTCCTGCTTCAGAGCGGTGCTCAGAACTGGGTGTTTTACAAGCACATGGTATGTGGGAATAACGAGACAGCCTCTGAAATCCTCCAGGAAGTCCAGGCATTCATGGCCAGTGAGAACAGAGGCCATGGGAGCCAAGGGTGGAGGTGAGGGACGAATCGCCACATGGAGGAAATATACATGGGTGGGTGACCTACTAAACTTCTCTGTCTGGTAGATGTCCTACAACAGAAATTAAGTAAATCCAGTCCCTGCCATCTACGAGGTCACCACCTTCTTGTAATTCCAGTTGCCCACACTTGTGTTTTGCTTGCTTCCTTTCTCGTGTTCTCATGGCGAACGGTTTACATAATGGGACCACGCATTCCTTCATTCATTTAACAAACTGGGAGCTGGGAACCCGGTATTGTATATCTTTTACAATCTCCCACTGCGAGTCTAAGCTAGTCTGTGTTTCTCCGGCCATCTGTGTGTGCGTGTGAGTGTGTGCAGAGGTGTGTGTGTGTGTGTGTGTGATGTACATACAAAATAGGGATGTGCTAATGCAGTTTTTGGAGTAACCAAAGAGAAGTCTCAACGCCATCTAAACTCCTATCTTCAGGAAAGTCGATTTCCTCTGCAAATAGGTAACCAAAACAAATCTGAACTTCCAGAGCTCCATATGCCCAGAGTGGGAGGCAGCAACTTAGTTAAAAATTCAACCAATTACCACAGGCTTCTGTTTCCTAAGGGATGTGTGTTCCGGAAGAGAAAACATTAGCATCCTATCCATCAAATAGAGAACACATTGTTTTATCTTTTCCCTAGGAGTTTCAGGAATTTCCATTATATCCTGTGGGAATTGAAACATCCTTCAAAGGTAATCTGCATGTTTCACCCTCTATCTTATCTACCATACATTCTTTATGCATATACTGATATCAAGGAAGGGATCTTTATTTAGAATGATATTGTTTGGAAATCAACAGTTTGGCATCAGTTGACATACCCTCTCACTTAAAATATTTATAGCCAGAAAAACTTCAATGTTTCATAACATCTACTTGGACTTCTGAGAAAGTTTTAAGGATGTGATTCCTACATGGCTGGTTGCAGAACCTAATGGCCAGTGTGTCCAATCTGATCTGTTTCAGGGCAATGATTGGAAACTCCTTCAATCATGTGTCCATCTGAGCTATGCTCGTTTTCATTGACAAGACAGACCTTTGGTATGTGTTAAAAGTATGGGTTTGGGGAATGCTGGTATGCTGGTTGCAAATGCATGCTGGTGAGCAAAGAGTGGGTTAACAATTGACAGAAAAGGGATGGAACCCACATACTTTGGCGATGATAGCTAGGGAGTCAGGAGAAGAAACTGGAGTAGGGTATAAGTAAGGAGCAGAGAGAATCTGGAGTTCATCAGAGCAGAAACTGTGTAGGTTGTGGATATACACCTGGGTTGGGGTGGGGTTCTTGGGGGTGTGGTACTCAGGGATTCAGACTGTCCAAAGATTCTGAGGGTGGATTATTTTTCTCTGTCTCGTGTTGCTAGTATCACCCTTAGCTTAACAATATCATTCACTAGAGGTAACTAGTTTCCAAATAAGCAACTCCATTAAAAAACAAAGAAGAACCCATGTTCAAAATTCAAAAATCTGTATTATGCGTTATGGAAGATTTTAAATATTGTAGATTCATCTTCCTCTCAAACCCTGGAAAAACGTCTCAGTGTGCTGTGAGATATATTGCCTATTCTGTTGTTCAGAATGATAAATTCAGGGGCTGTACCTTAGTGCATTATTATTTTGCTATAATAGGCAAAGAAGCAGTAACAGGAAACCAATCTTTCAAAAACATAATCATGTTCACGTATATGGTTGCCTATGGGTAAAATATGGCCCACAATGTTCTGTGAGGTTGGTTTTTTGGTCCCTCGGTGTTCTCTTTTAAAATATTGAATACAAATGCCTTTAGGCTGGTCAAGTTTTCTCTATTCTTACAAGAGTTCTTCTACTCCTGGTTTAATCTTTGCAGATTTAGGCACATATCGTAATTCTGTGGCCCCAACACTTATAAATACTCAACAAATGCAGAGAAGTAGCTAACATTCATTGAAAGCTTACTATTTTGCTGGCATAGCCCTTTTGAGCTAAGTACTATTTTACCTTCTATTCTAATAGACTCTAAGGAAGTTGCCCAAGGCCACCCACATGGTAAAGGGCAGAGTCTGGGTTACAAACTCGGGGGGCTGCCTCCACTTACACAGTCTAGTAAACAGCCAGTGGCAACCCTCTTTCACTTTATGGAGTATTCATATTCAAACTGGGATCCTAGTACAGCCCAAGTGTTATCTACTTCATAGTTCAGATTCAGAAATGCCCTAAACCCTCGCGTGTGCTTGCGGAGGCACGGGAGTTGAACTGTCTGGGATCTGAGAGGCTAACCAGAAACGACCCTCCTCTGGGAGGAAGCTGAGTCTTGTAGCCAGTGCTAGCTAAGGGATTTGGGGGGCCCAGTGCCAAATGAAGACGTGTGGCCCTTGTTGAAAAAGCAGGAGCAGGTGCAGTTCAAATATAAAAAATAGAACATGCTTTCTGTCCTCCTCCAGCCTCTTTTCACCTGTAATTGTGGTTTTTGTTTGTTATTTAATGTGCTCTCTCATGGGCGGAGGGACATTCCCGGTGTGGGGCGGCGGTGTGCAAGCTTCCAGGGGCCCTGCGAGGCTTCTGGGTTCCCTTCCCACCAGCCGCTGGAACCACAGCCATGGCCCTCTGGGGTGAGGAAGTCCATCTGCCATGGGCCCATCACACAGTCCACAGCAAATGGATGATTCAATGAGTGAATGCATGGATGAAGTGTTTCATGAATCATTTTCTAAGCACCAGGAGCAATAAGAGCACCAGGAACCCTCTGTGAGGGACGCACTGTAGCCCATCCTGTGACTCAGATGATCCTTCAGTCTGGGCTTCTCCAGATTCATAAGGCACTTGGACGTCTTGATGGTTCCAGTGGTAGACGGGAAAGTGCCCAGAATCTGTAAGCACAGGGAACAGTCCCACAGTAGGAGACATAATGGAGGGATGAGCCAGAAGGTAGACAGGTGAGGTGTGTTCACCTGAGCAGCAGGTCTGAATGAAGGAGGGTGAGAAGAGATCCCAGACAGCTCATATGTGTATTTATACACAGCTGTGACTTCAGTTCTCTCTGCCTTGGTTTATCATTGATAACATTGCAGATTGGAACAGGACAACTTTGTGAGGTTATTGTGAGGATTAAACACTTTGACATATGTAAGAATGCTTACAACATTTCTGCAACACAGAAAACAATATGCAAGCCTCAGGCATTTTTTTTTTCATTTATTATTTATTATTATTTTCAACCAAAACTAACACTTGGAGGCCTAGTCAATATTTAGCAATCAGGAGCTAATTGAAGTATTCCAAGATGTTTGAGGCTTGGAAGGCAAAAAATGTTGACAAGATACCTATCCTGTGCAAGGCAGGGTGCCAGGGACTGTAGGACATCCAAGACAACATGGCATGGTCCTTGCTCTCAAGGGATGTATAGGCTACTTGGAGAGGTGACATGAAGCAAAGAATACTAGGAAGAAGACAGGGTCAGTGTAGTGTATGGACAACGAGTGCTACAGGAGTTCAGATGGAAGAAGCCAAGGAGCGTCTCACTGGAAGGTCCATGGGAGCCCTGCTTTTTAGGATGGGAGGTTCCCAACATCAAAGAATAATTTTTTTAAATGTAAAATCATGACTCTCTTAAAAATGTTTCATGAACACACGTCCAAGATTTTTTTCACTTATTAATTAGGGAATCATTCAAATGTTAAAAAAAAGTCAAGAGAGAATCCAAAGAACATATATAAGCAATTAAGAATGAGGAAATAAACAAAACAGATGCAAACTGGCCTCTTCTCCGGGGGGAAGTTGATTACATCTCTGCCAGGACAAAACTCATCTGTGTCTTCTCTATGGACAAAAATCACTGGGATTATTATCAGTTTTCTACAATTTACAGAGTTATAAATGAACTCAAGGACAATGCAAGGCACAGACCCTGTAGAATCAGATAATCCTGATGGGTGTGCCCAGTATCCCACTGAAAGGTTACTCAGTGTGATGGTTAATTTAATGTGGAGGGACTGGTGCCCAGGCATTTAGTCAAACTATTCTAGATGTGACCGTGAGCTGTCTCTGGATAGAGTAGCATCCAAATCAGTAGACTGAGTAACACAGACTGTCTTCTGTGATGTGGTAGGCCTCATGTAATCAGCTGAAGACCTGAAGAGAACAAGAAGGCAGAGTGAGAGGGAGCTCCTTGTCCTGGCTCCTCCTGCCTTCAGACTTAAACAGAAACATCTGCTCTTCTTGGGTCTCCCAGTCTCTGGCTGTCCTGGGTCTCCGGCTTGCACTCCAGCTGCAGATCCGGGGACTTCTCAGCATCCATGACTTCCTGAACCAATTCCTTATTCTATTTGTATAATTTATGTGTAAATTGTATGATTATAGATAATATGTGTAGCATTACTGTGAGTTCTGTTTTTTTGTAGAACTCTAATAAACCCAGTAATCTTTTCTACTGTACCCGTGTTAAAGCGTGACATTTTTCCTGTGCAGTAATGAATGGGCAAGGAGGTATGGAGGAGCAGCACCTACAGCCTGTCACCATGGGCCCCAGGAAGAGAGGGAGAGTCACAGGGGGAGCTGGCTCGCATTGTCTGGATTTCTCTTTCAAAGAGTGGGCAATTACCAGCAGGCCAGAGGCAGCTCAGGACCTCTGGCTCCAGGGCTTTAGGATGAGACAGCCCGCTCTTTCTGCTGAAGGGTCCAAACAGCCTCTGGCTATTTGAACGCATTAAGCTTTATCACTTATTTGCACCTTGCTCAAGGTCAAACAGGGGCTCCGAGGCCTTTCACTAGAGTCATTTCCTCCTTAATAAAAGCTGAAGGCAAGACAATAAAGAAGTGGGACTCCATGGGGGAGGGAAGTAGCTACTTAGTATTTATCCCCAAGGTTATAGGAAATCACTCCATTTCTTATGGATGTCACAGCAATCCTACAAGGTTAGTAGCATTGGCCCCCATTTTTCAGAGGAGGAACTGAGATATGAAGTTATTTTCCCAGAGTGAAACTTAGAGGGGCAGGGATAGAATTCCAGGCTTTGTACCTGGATCAGGAGCCAGGAAAGGAAGGCTGGTCTGGGGCCAAAGAGGTGGGCAGGGTATTGGGGCTGGAGGTGGGGGATAATGAGGGAAGGTGGCAGGTGTTGAAGATTTTACTTTGGCCTTGGCTTTGATGCAAGACCACTGCGTGGACTGTCGAAGTGTGGCTTTACCACTGGGGTGGCAGATGGGCCGGCGGACCCAGGGGAAGGCCCAAGAGCGTTCCCAACATTGCTGCTTACAGCTGCAGGGCAAGTTGCTTCATTCCACTGAACTCCCGTTACCTTATCTATGGAACTACAACGGGTTTGGGCAAGAACGCTTCTCAGGCCTTTTCCAGCAATAGCGCTATGTGACGCTAAGAAACTCAGAAGGTAATTGAAAACAGTAATGTGCAATTGAAGCCAGCTTGTTACAAGCACCAGGGAAAATATTTTTCAAAAAAGCAAGTTCCTTCCAAAGAGGAACTCCACTCCTATGTAGGTAAGCCTGCCAAATATCTCTGCCTGGTTAGATACAATCCTCCGAGGCATTTACTTCCCTCCAGGTTAATAAACATCAAAGATTAAGATGCTTTTAGGATACAGTTCCTTGTTAAGCTTTTTAAGGGCATCTTTGACATTGGTCCTTTGTGTGACTATGAGGCAAAGAGGTTGCGCCCCCGGCAGCTCTCGGACGTCGCAGACCTGGGGCTTATTTACCGTCCAGCTGACTCCTCCAGTTACTGCCGACCTTCCGGTAGCCCGGGTGCCATTAGCCTGCCTTCCGCTGTCACTGAAGGTTTGTTCAGACTTTTCACCTTCACTGTTGATTACAAAAACTCAGCTGGAGGCTGCTGAATGCAAACCTGCAGCTAAGCATAAAATGAAGGGAAAGTCAGCCAGGAGATGAGGTAAGCGCTTGAGAAAACTGACACTGGATCTGGGCCACGTTTTTAGCACATTTCCAGGAGTAACCCCTCCAGCCAGGCTGGGCCGATGTCACACACACAGCACATATGTTCCAGCCCTCCTACCTCCCCTGTCGGCGCTGGGTCTCCATCCCCTGCCTCCAGTCCTCAGACCACTGAGGAAGGACATGTAGAAAATGTATCGGTTGTCGAAGCTCCAAAGAAATCCCTACTTTCTAAAGCTTTCTCCTAAACCATGGCCTACTCAAGGCACTTTACCTAAGAACCCCCCAGGCATTTAACAAATGTTATTGTTCTTATAAGATGAACCTCATATCCAACAAAACCCTAGAGATCCATCTGTTCACTTAGTCATTATCTCAGGAGCAATCACTCTGCACCATGCACCATTCTAATAGCAAGTAATATAATAGCAGAAGTCCCTGGCCTCCTGGAACTTACATTCTACTGAGGAGAGACAGACAATAAGCAAATGAGTGTTTGATATGAAGAAATATGCAGAAAAATAAGGCAGGGAAAAGGGTGAAAGTGTGATGGAGGGATGCTATTTTATTTAGGATGTCATGAAAGTCCTCACTAATAATAAGGTGACATTTAAGTAGAGATCTGAATGAAGGAACAAGTTGCCCATATCCAGGGGAAGAAGTTTCAGGCAGCAAGCGCAAAGGTCCTGCAGCTCGCGCGTGCTTGCAAGTGGGTGGAACAGCAGGGAGGCCCCTGTAGCTGGAGAGAGTGATCAAAGGGAGAGTAGGAGATGAGGTCAGAAGAGGTAGGGGGATGAAAGTGCATATCAAAGGGAAGCTTCTGACCCATAATGAGGACATTAGCTATGGGAAAGCCATCACCAGGTTTGGGACAATTGAGCGGTATCCTGACTCATTCTGAGTGCTGTATGAAAAATAGAATTAAGAGGCACAGGGATAGAAGAAAGACAATTAGTAGGCTGCTGCACTAGCCTAAATCAGAACATTTCTAACTTTAATGAACAAATGGACTACCTAGCGACCAGATAAGATGCAGTTCCAGCTTGTTTTGTCTGATGTGAGACTGAGATCTTGTATTTCTAACAAGCATCCAAGCAAGCTGGTGCTGCCGCTGCACCATGTCCTGAGAAGAGAGGGTCTAAATGATACGGAATAGTGACTCGTGATAGGTAGTGGTGAAATTGATGAGACATCTTCAGATTCTGGATGCACCTTGAAGGAAGAACCAACAGGATTTCTGGTAGACTGGAGGTGAGGTGAGAAAAGAGTTAATGATGTTTGGGACCAAACGCTGGAAACATAGAGGTACCAGTTATGGAAATGGGAGAATGCAAGAATAGGTTTGGGGTAAAAAAAAAAAATCAAGAGTTTAATTTTGGTCATGTTAAGTTAGAGATGCCTGTTAGAAATCCCAGTGAAGGTACTGAGTAAGCATTTGGGAACATAATCCCAGAATTCAGCATTTGGGAATATAATCCCAGAATTCCCAGTTCTGGGCTTGAGATAAAACTTTGAGAATCACCAGCTGTACCATTGACCCTTGAATAACACTGGGGTTATGGACTCTTGACAACACAGTTGGAAATGTGTGTGTAACTTCTGCCTCCCCAACTTAACTACTCAGGAGGCTTAACTGCTCATAGCCTACTGTTGACTGGAAGCCTTACTAATGACATAAACAGTCGATTAACCCATGTTTTATATGTTGTATGTATTATGTGCTGTATTCTTACAAAAAAGTAAGCAAAAGAAAATGTTACTGAGGAAATTGTAAGGAAGAGAAAATACAGTTACAGTATTGAATTTATCAACAAAAAAAATCTGTGTAAATGGATCTATGCAATTCAAAACCAAGTTGCTCAAGGGTCGACTGTAGTTTATATTTAAAGCCCTGAGGCAGGACAAAGTCACAGAGGGTGTGAGTCTGGATAGAGGAAAACACTAAGGACTCAGCCTTGAGGTGCTCAGGTATTTGGAAGCTAGGAAGATGGGGATGCTCCAGCAGGTGTCTAAAAGGTAGCTTCCGGTGAGGGAGGACAGGAGATAAGGATCCGGAAGTCAAATGAACAAAGTGTTTCCAGAAGGAGGGTCATCACCTCCAACCAATGATGCTTAGATCAGTAAATGAGGACAGAGAATGGACCGTTTGACTTGGCAACATGGAGTGGCCTGGATGAGAGCAGTGTTGGTGGAGTGGCAGGGTTGGGGGAAAGCCTGGTTAGAGTTGGCACAAGAGAGAATGGAAAAGGTAGAATCTGGGCAATTCTTTAAAGTAATTTTGCTATAAAATGGAACTGAGAAATTGGGCAGTAGTTGGAAAGAGATATTTTTAGTAAGATGTAATGCTACAGCATAGTATTGTTCTGATGGGGATAATGCAGTTTAGAGAGAAAAACCAATGATTCATAAGGCGGAGGCGATTTGGAAATGATTATCCTAGAGTAGATGACGGGGTGGGCCACAGATAAGCGCAAGGGCCATTGTGTCATGGTATCAGGAGAAAAGGCAGAGTGCATAGTACAGATGCAGGGGGGTGGTAGATTTGGTCATGGAGGCATGTAACAGTTCTGTTCTAATTTTCTCTCTTTTTTCAAGTAAGATGCAAGTTCATCAGCTGAGAGTGATGCCAACCAGGACGTGGGAGCAAAATTAAGTAAAATGTTCTCTGTTTTCGGGTTCACGTGACAAGCATGAGGCAGACTAACCATTGCCATAGAATGTGCTGGGGGCTGCGGCAGAGGTAAGCCCGGGATGCCACAGGATCTCGTGGAAAACCACTAAAACCAAGACGGGCATGTCTGGTAACCCCCACCCCCGCACGGTGATGTGGCAGTTGAGACTGAATGAGAGCTGGACGTGTAGGGGTTGCGTGTGGAAGAGCGCCCTGCTGAGGTTGAGAGAGCCCAGCGCTTCTGGAACCCAGTCTGGCAACCAGAGTCACATTCCTCCTAAACAGAGAAACCAGGGCTGCCAGCCACGCGGGTGCGGTGCCTGCGCTGCAGAAGGCACCTGCTGGGGGGAGAGTGCAGGCTGAAGCCCGGCCCATGGGATGCCTGGCTCTGTGTCTGTGATGCTGCTTTCTTTCTTTCTTTCTTTCTTTTTATGATTTCATTTATTTATTTGAGAGAGAGAGCGGTTGCACCAGCAGAGGGAGAGGCAGAGGGAGAAGCCGAGCAGGGGGTCGGACATGGGGCTCGATCCCAGGACGCTGGGATCATGCCCTGAGCCGGGGGCAGATGCTAACCTACTGAGCCACCCAGGCGCCCCAGCGCACATGCTTCTAATTTGTCTGCTCAGCGGAGAGCCTTCCACTTTTTCTAACTGGTATAAAATTGCCCTACAGGCTGGGCAAACCCAGTTAACCTCATCAGCTTTTTGGTATACTTCAGAATTGCAAACAGTTTTACTGAGTACTGCATAAAAGAAATAACCCACTGAACGACTTCAGCTGAGGTAGCGAAGGTCTCAAGGGAGCCTCCCTGCTCTTGGGTTGCTGCTCTACCTCCATGGAAGCTCAGAGTTTTGAAGAGGGCAGCTGGGCCCTGACTTGGAAATGGGAGGGCAGCCCGGCTCCCTTGGGACTGGAGACCATGTCAATCCCTCTGGGGTCCTGCCTGGTCTGCAGGCTGGGCAGTTGTGAGCAGGGAGGGGACTCAAGCCTGCAGTCTGAGGTGCTTCAGGCTCAGAGCAGCTGTGCAAGATCATCTGTTCTCCATGTGACCAGGAAGACTGTGCCGTGTCCATCAGGCCTGGTTATGGATGCAGGAAGGGGAAGGCGAGCAGCGACCAGGGGCGGGACTCAAGAGGACCAGTGCTGTTCTGTAAACTCCAAGAAGTCAGGAACCAGGTTGCTGGCATACAGTAGATGCTCAATAAATGCCTGGTAGTGAAGGGTGGCTGGCGTGGACAGCAAATAGTTCCTAAAGAGTAGGCTTGAATGGGCACAGGACACAGGAGAGGGAAGGAGTGTGAGTGGTGGGGGCAAGGGACAGGGAATTATTGCTCAGGGCGGGCAGTTCAAGGCTCCAGAAATTCTGAGAGGCTGTGTTCATCGTCACTGTCATCACTTGCATGGCCTCCCTCAGAGTGTGCTGCTTGGAAAGCAGTTATTACACTGATAGCCAGCAAAGAATTAAATTGTTTAGAGCTTGAGAAGTTTGTTCTCCAATTAATTAAACTTTATGTATCTAGCTGTTCCCTAAACAGTATTCTAATATTGCACCATGAACATTACCACCTTGTGCACCATGGGCACCATTAGATTGGCATTAGTGCCCACTAGGGAATATTTTATGATGTGTGCTGATAAACTCCCAAGACAGATGAAGCTGAGACATGTGTGAGCATCCCATAAAACAAATCATATTGGACTTTCATTTGGAATGTTTTGGCATTCACAGTTAAAAATGATAATGTAGTGCCCTTTTGCTCAACACATAAAACTCAATGAGCACTATGAGAACTCCATCTTTTTATCAGCATCTGATATGCTAGAAAAATAGAACTCGAATATATACTGTGTGGCAGTTGAAAGTAAGTAGGTTTTACAACTCCAGCTGTGAAATTCCCTTCGGCTGAAATCCTGTTGCAGTCCTGAAAACTTCAAAGGTCAGTCTGTCAATGTCATTTAAGAAAGAGTTTTTGAGGATTTACACTGATGTGGAGACCTGATAGTCACCAGATATTGCGTAAGAGTAATGACGGTCCCTTAAAGCAGAGGAAGTCAAACTCGAGGCACTGCATACTTTTCGATGTTGAGCATATAATTTTAAGTAGTATAATACCTATGTAAAGATATAAACAAATGCCATGTACCTTCAGAACGCGAGAAGACAAGCTGTTGTCCTGTCTCTGCAGTTAGAGATGGTTGCCATGCATGGCATTTCCTCGGAGAAGGCCCTAGAAAGCAGGCCTGGAAAGACTGGGCAAATGCCCTCACCTGTCTGCAACCCCAGCACAACCCTCTCTGAAGGCAAACACAACAATAACAACGACAAAATCATTCATTAGTTCTTTTTTAGCCCATCACATTTCCTGTTCCAGCTTATATAAAAAAAAAATAATTAGATATTGATTGAAGTTACTAAGGAATTTTGAAAAACTGAATAACAGCATAATGTATAAAATGGAGGGAGAAATCACTAGGAGCTGCTTATACCATTTCCCAGCTGAAGTTTGGACATGAAAGAAACTTCCTTGGTTTGGGTGGCAGTTGAGAAGGGCAGTATGACCATCGCCAGGTGCTCACAGCCACAGGCCTTCCCTCCAGTGTCCCGGAGAGACTGGGCCAGGCGGCTGGGTTTGCAATCCTTGCCTACACTTCATCTACATGATCCTGTTCTCTGAAATCTCCAAAGTGGCTATAAATTTCCTGAGATCAAGATTTATTCTTGAAATACCAGAACCATAGTTAAAAAAAAGATTTGGGATATATTAAGTCATAACATGGTAGTTTGGTTTGGCCAGGATCTTGTCTCCCTATTTAACAAATCATTTCTGAAATACAAGCTAGCATGAAAATGTGCAATGCTTTGTAAATGTGGTGTGCTAAAATCTGGGTACCTGGATCTCTTGGCTGCCTGCAAAGTGAGTAAGTACTTAATTTGTGCCTGTTATTAGTTCTTTAGAGAATCCAAAAGAACCAAGAAGTTGAAAGAACAGATATATCCAAAGATTGAACCACAGGACCATTTGGAATTTGCTACAGTATGGCAAAAATAGTTTGGTAACTTGCCCCATGCCTGAATAGGCGGCATATGAACATTCTTGAGTTGATCTACACCACCAGGACCTAACTTCTTGCCCAGAGCGCAAGCTTGGGAAAGCCAGAGCCCTCCAAAAATGGCACCATAAAAAGCTTTTTATGTACATACTACAGAGAAAAGTAAACGGCTTCTGAGGTTCGTGTAGATATGGTCCAATCTCTGTTTTGGACAGCAAATTTGGTTGATAAACCAAATACTCAGCACATTTCTCTATGGTTTCCGGGGTTTTCTGCTGGCTAACTTTCAAGCTCGGATTTCAAAAGGAAAAATAATTTTACCTTTTCCGTTTTGTTTATTCAACCAGGATAGGCAAAGGGATTAGTAGGCAACTTGACATTTACATTTTAACTGCCCATTATGCTAACAATTACCGCATTGTTTTCCAGAATTACGGCAATTGCTTAGTTTCTAATCAATGTTTTTCCTCTAGGACTCTGTTCTCTTCTGATTTGCTGAGAAGTGACATTGGTTCCTCTCAAGAAGATTCTGTTGCCTCAGAGTCACCACAGGTAAACTAAATTGTTCTCTTATGAGGCCTTCAAAAATATGTTGATGATGTTGCAATGGTTTCCTCTGATCAGAAGACTGGAGAGATGGCAGTTGGGAAAGTGAAGTGAGTAAGAGATGGAAGCATGAACCAGAACGGGTGTGCCTGTGTGAGGGGGCAGGCTTGCTGACACGGGGCCGCTGCACACGTGCACACTCCCTCAGTTAGCTGAGGGGTGTTGTTACCAGAAGACCTCACTCCCTAGCCTGGATGGTTAACTCAGATGGCACTAACCCCCTCCCCCCCAAAATGGCCACCAAGAGGATCAGCAACAAGCAGTGTCATATTTATCTGTAGACAATGAGAAGATGCCAGCAAGGAGAAGTCCACCTCAGTACACAGCATTCCTGAGGGGCCGGCGCCCCCTCTCTCCCTGCCAGGCACAGGTGCTTCCTGGCCGGCCTCGCCTGCGGCAGCTGCTTAGCCACCTGACAGCTGAGGGCTTAGCCAGTTGCCACTTGTTTCCTGTTTCCGCTACATCCAGAGGTGACAAAGACAGCAATTCCCAAGGGCTCAGTGTCCGTGCAGAAACACCAAAGAGAGAACGAGAGCCACAATTTGTAGGACAGCTAAGGCCTCCCTGGAATTCGGGCACTCTGTCGACACCTCCTGAATGACACCGGGTTATGGTTATTTGAGTCACTTGTTGGGTTCGTAGATTCTTGTCTTACCCCCACCCCACCTGTCAAATTTTAAACAATTTGTGGGTATGGTGCCATTTGTGTAACTTTTCCTTATGCCTGTACTGGGCTAGTGATACAGAGGAATGAGGAAGGAGAAATAGTCTTTGTCCCAGAGAATATTCTAGGGGATGAAGTCAACACCGTAAGCGAGTAAACAATACAACACCATGGCATTGGGGTGAGTCTGAAGTGGTTAGAATCAGAGGGGAGACGGGGAATACTTGCGCCTTGGACTTGACAGGGGTTTGAGCAGTGATGGGTGTGGAACCCCAGCTGTCCTGGGGTGGGATGTAGGCTAGCTGTGCTGGGAGAGCCTGAGTTGGCATCCTAGCCCTGTGTGACCTTGCATGGCCCCAACATCTCGCCTGTGCTTTCTTCCAAAATGGAAGCATCAGACACCCTGATCTTCTAATCCCTTCCAGCTAAAAATGTTACATTTTCATCAAATATTTTGTCTGTCCAGTATGTACAAATAATGTTGACACTTGTGTGGGCATAGTCTGAAAGTGTCACAATGTCACACACAGGCCCTTTCCTTGTTTTGCTTAATGACAGTAATGGTTGCTAAGATCTTGACGTAAGAGAGGAACTACACCAAGCAATTTACTCCTGTGAAATACTTTCAATGTGCCGCCGATCCTATGGAAAAGGCGCAATGACTATCATCTTCGATTTGCTAATGAAGATGCAGAGACCCAGAGAAGTCAACTCAAGTGCCCAAGGTCACGCAGCCAGTATGTGGCAGAGCTGGGATGGAGATGGGGACAGTCAGACCCCAGAACTCTGTCCTTGACCCTCACTTCCTATGACTTCCCCGAGTTCCCCATAAGCAGCCACAGAGAGATGCTAGCTCCTTATACTATAAGAAGCTTCACTGTGAGGGAGAGTGCAGGAGAAAGCAGGAAAGACTTAGAGAAGAGGGTGCTTAAAAACACTCCATAGGAGGGGCGCCTGGGTGGTTCAGTGGGTTAAGCATCTGCCTTCAGCTCAGGTCATGATCCCAGCGTCCTGGGATCCAGCCCCGCATCGGGCTTCCTACTCAGCGGGGAATCTGCTTCTCCCTCTCTCTTTGCCCTTCCCCCTGCTCCTACTCTCTCTCTCTCACTCACTCTCTCTCTCAAATAAATAAATTCTTAAAAAAAAAAAACACTCCATGGGAACTGAAATAAGAAACTAAAGAAAAGGTAGAATCAGAGACGTGTGCTGAAGGACATGGGGTGTGGTTCCTGGGAGTGAATTCAAGGAATATCCCTAGAGCTGGAAAGTGGCTTCGTGGCTTCGACTTTCAATTTGGAACAGCCCCACTTGGTGGCAAGGGGACCAGAGATTCAGGAGTAGTGTAAAATCTTCACCCAGCTCTTGCTAATGTTATTTATTAGCCCAACAAAAGCATTCATTGTCCCTGACAAGGCTAACCAAGTTTGATGAATGCAAGGCATCACTGGGCATTCTGAAGGGACACGAACTACCTGGATAAAATGTTTTGCTGCAATTCGACTTAAATCTAATAAATGTCCATTGAGAATCTAATATATGTTGGGTATTGTGATGTGATTCCATACATGGCATTCTATCCCCAAGTTCAATGTAAAATGAGGTGTCACTATGACTAGAATGTGGCATGACTCATTCTCTCTCATAATGGGAATTAGAATCACTGCTGTTTATCCAGCATCTCTTTCGCAGGAACTTTAGATATATTATGTCATTTATTCCCCAGGATAACCCTACGAGGCCTGAATAATCATTCTTATTCCGTAGATGAGGAAACAGATATCAAATAAACTCACTTCTTCCCCAAGGCCTTAAACCCAGTGAAGTGGAAAAGAGAGGGACTTTAAAACAAGCAAGGAAACAAGAACAGAATTAAGTATCTACTGAGATGAGACTTTTATAAAACAAAAATTGGTGAAAAGATACAGAATCTCGCCAAACTGTCTTTTCCTTACACGGCAGGGAAAGGGGGTTCAGCATAGCCCAGAAATAGACCCACACCATGGTAGTCAACTGACGTTTGATAAAAAGCAAAGGCAATTCAATGGAGAAAAAAATACTCTTTTCAACAAATGGTGCTGGAACAACTGGACATCCACATGCAAAAAAATGAATCTGGGGCACAGAATTTATACTTTTTACAAAACTTAATTCAAACTGGATCATGGGCCTACATGTAAAACACAAAACTATGAAAGTTATAAAGGACTGAGCTGGTGATAACTTTTTAAGATATGACACCAGAAGCACAATTCATGAAAAAAAGGACTGTTAGGCTCGACTTCACTGAAATTAAGAACGGCTCTGTTAAAGACACATTAAGAGAATGAGAAGGCAAACTATATGTATCCAAAATATGCAAAGAACTCTTAAAACACAACAAGAGAAGGCAAACAACTAAATTTAAAAATGGGCAAAGACCCGACCAGACACCTCACCAAAGAAGAGTCATGGATGGTGAGCAAGCATATAATAAGATGCTCCACATCATAAGTCATTAGGAAATTGCAAGTTAAAACAACAATGAGATAGCACTAAACACCAGTTAGAATGGTGAATATCTTGAACACTGGCCACACCCCATGGTGTGAGGTAGTGTAAAATGCTGGTGAGGATGTAGACCAACAGGGACTTTCATTCATTGCTTGTAGGAATGAAAAAGGGTATGGCCACTTTGGAAGATAGTTTGGCAGTTTCTTACAAAGCAGACCATAGTCTTATCATATGATCCAGCAATTGTGCTTATAGGTATCTACCCAATTGAATGGAAAGCTATGTCATACAAAAACCTGCCCACAAATGTTTTAAGAAGCTTTATTCATAATTACCAAACACTGAGAGGAAACCAGGATGTCTTTCCACAGGTGAATGGATATACACACTGTGATAATAATGGAATATTACTCAGCAATGAAAAGAAATGAGACATCAGGCTATGAAAGGACACAGAATGCTTAAATGTATATGGCTAGGTGAAACCAGTAGGAAAAGGCTACACACAGTATGATTCCCACTATAGGACATTCTGGAAGAGACAAAACTATAGAGACAGTAAAAAAGATCCGTGGTTACCAGAGGTACAAGGGGAGGGAGGAGTAGATGAAATAGGTGGCATTTTTAGGGCAGTGAAACTCTTCCTTACGATACTGTAATGAGGGATATGTGTCCTTACACATTTGTCCAAACCCATAGGATGTACAACACAGTAATCCCTAATGTAAACTATGGACTTCAGTTAATAATAACACATCAACATTAGTTCATCAGTTGTAACAGGTATACCACACAAATGGGAGATGTTAATAATAGGGGGAAACTGTGTGGGAGGGAAGGGGGTATTTGCAAACTGTACTTTCTGTGCAATTTTTCTGTAAACCTAAAAATGCTCTAAAAGATAAATTCTTTTTTTTTTTTTTTTTTTTTTTTTAAGTAGGCTCCATGCTGGGGCCGAACTCATGACCCTGAGATCAGGACTTGAGCTGAGATCAAGAATCAGACGCTTAACCGACCGAGCCACCCAGGTACCCCTAAAAAATAAATTCTATTACAATTTTTTTTTTTAAATCTGGTGATGTGAGAAGAGCTGCCCATGCCCACCCCAGGGAAATGTAAGCATTCAACAAGTCCTGGTAGGTGTACCCAGATAAAGCATAAAAGACGTCTCACAACTATTGGGATTACTATCTTACTATTAGATTAGACAATCCTCCAAATACTACATCTCCTATTTGGGGTATCACTGACTGATTGTAATGGATCCTTTGGTCATAGAGACCAGCACACCTATATAGTTCACATAAGTGGAAAGACAATGGGACACGGATCTTCTCTTTTGCTGTAAGATGTGTGTCCCACAGATACACCACTGTCCCCGGATGGAGCACCAGAGGAGCTACTTGAGAATAACTAGGGGAGGAAGAAGTATGGAGGCTGTCAGGATGGGTCCAGGACATGGGGGCCACCCGGTGAATGGGAGTGGGTTTTCTCCTAGAGCAGCACATACACTTTTGGATGGAGAGCTCTAGTAAGGATGTCCTTTGACCATGACTGCTAGAGTGGTAAAGTCAGGAATTGGAGACCTCTTCTTCATGATGGGTCTTCAAGTGCCTTCCTGAGAGACTCAGGTGAAGTACAAATTGACAAGAAGTTTAATCTTTCTTTTATCATATTGCAATTCTCTTCTGAAATGGTCTCAATACTTCAGTAAAGAAAAAGTCTTGGGCGCCTGGGTGGCTCAGTTGGTTAAGCGACTGCCTTTGGCTCAGGTCATGATCCTGGAGTCCCGGGATCGAGTCCCGCATCGGGCTCCCTGCTCGGCAGGGAGTCTGCTTCTCCCTCTGACCCTCCTCCTTCTCATGCTCTCTGTCTCTCATTCTCTCTGTCTCAAATAAATAAATAAAATCTTTTAAAAAAAAAAGAAAAAGTCTTACCTGCACAATCTGATCAAGAATTTTGAGAAGAGCAAAGAAACTAGATCTAAAGAGAGGCACTTAAGCTCTGCAGCCCGGAATGACATGAGCAGCTTACAAAAAGTCCTGATGCCTGATGTTCATCCCCAGAATTGAATTGATCTGGGATGGGACCTGGGATCAGGATGTTTTGAAAGTCTCCAGGTGGTTCCAACGTGCAGCCAAGTTTGAGAACCACGAGGCAGGAAGGACAGGAGGCTTGTTTGACCCCCTCTCTTTTGAGGCGCCTGCAGGGAGGAGTGTCTCTCCATTCTGTGCAATGGAGAGTGGGCCATGACTCAGCAGAGTCCAGCACATAGTCCATGACTAGAGGAAGATGGTCCCACCCCGGCTGATGGATGGGACCCCCTTGTGCTAAGGTTGGCACTCCCAAAGGGCAAACCCAAGGGAACCAGTAAGACCACATTTCCTACAGACTTTTTAAAAGAGCTAAAGGAAGCCCTCCTTCTGCGTGTGGTAAATGGCAAGATCCAGCCTGACCCCCAGGTCTGTGTGATTTGAAAGCCCATGTTTCTTTTCAAAGCCCAAGAGAAGCAGAGATTGGTCACTTCTAGGCTTATCTGACCATTTTGCTGCAGCCACATGAGAGGACATGACAGAGAACCCAGAAGCTTACAGAATTTATTTTCAGACATCTGGCAGGGTTTTCCATTCTGTAGACTGTATTCATTTTAGAAGTCACAGGGGTGATCACGCAGTTATTTGCTATGTAATGCAGTAAGACTTGTAATCAGGAATGCTTAAGAGAGAAGGACAGTCCTGTGAGCTTACAGGGAGCCCCAAGGAGCCTAAAAACTCATACCAGTTAAAAATTTTTTTTATCAGAGATAGAGAACTAAATTCAGCTGTTTTATTTTATTTTTTTAAAGATTTTTTTTGAGAGTGAGTGAGAGAGAGAGAGAGAACACGAGCTGGGGGTGGGGGGGCAATGGGAGAGGGAGAAACAAGCAGGCTCCCCGCTGAGCAGGGAACCCTACTCAGGGCTCGATCCCAGAACCCTGGGGTCATGACCTGAGCTGAAGGCAAATGTTTAACTGACTGAGCTACCCAGGACCCCCAAATTCAGCTATTTTAATGGCACCCTGTGCAGTAATGCTCACCAAAAAGTAGAGAATAAAAAGTGAGGAGGAAAATCTGTAACTCAGGGTTTCCTTTTGTCAGAATCGAAGCATAGCCCAGTTTCTGCATGGAGCTCCATGACACTGTGGCACCCTTGACCTCCCACACTGCAGGGGAACAGGGATACACCCTGCACCATCCTTCTCAATAAAGAAGTCCTGGGGCTGTCTGTCCACCCGCATTGGATTAGGGTTCATCACCCTTGCCTCAGGAGACGAAAGCAGATGTCATATCTGATGGGGACTGAGGCAGAATATTCACCATCAGGGCATGTGGAACATTAAGAACATTGTAGTTCCCTTCTGAAATGGTCCAGGTCCTTCAGCAAAGAAAAACAGTCTCACTTCACAGTCTGACAGACATTACTGGGCAGACCAAGGGGACTAGATTGAGGTAATGGTACCCACCCATGGCTGCCCATCATAATGATCTGAGAAGATTTAAAAAATGTGGATGCCTGAATGTCCCCCTTAGGGCCTCAGTCATCTGCCTTGTGTAACTGTGAAGTGCCAGACCGAAGTCAGTGCAAGTTGGACAGCAGCTGGGGAGTCACAGTGACTGTCAAACGTTTCAGGGCAACATTTCATGACAATCTCCCAGTCTGAGAGACGGGTAAAAGAAGCAGGCTGTGAGTGAAGTGTTCTGCCCAGATCCTTCTATCAATGCCTACCGATATCATGAGCATTGTTAACTGTGTTGTTTAAGAAAATGACAGAAAAGAGCAGCATTTGGAAGAACAATTTTCTTCTACTGAGCAAAGAGTAAGTGGAAACTGCCTAAAAGAATGGAAGGGACACTGTGTCTGCCTAAAGGGGCTCACAACTTATAAGAGGTGACAGACATTAAAAGACACAATGTCCACTTAATGCTTATTGGTACTCCAGGCTGATATGGAAGACATGGGAGCACAGAGTCCAGGCCTGGGGTTTGGGGAGGCTTCTAGAAGAAGGAGATGCCTGAGCTAGGTAATGGAGTTAGGAGCCGGCCAGGTGGAGAGCATGGGAAGGATGCTCTGGGCAGTGGGACGGCGTGAACAAAGAAAGTTATGAAGTTGGGAAAGAGCTGGTGGCTGAATGCAGGAGTCCTGAGGGGTTGGCCAGATCTGTTGTGCACCTGTCACTGCTGGATCATCACCTGTGTGGAAAATCATGTCCAGACAGCATTAGAACCAAGGCCAGTAGCCAAGCACTCCTTCTCCTCATGTCCCCCCCCACGTCTCCCTCTATCCTTCATAGAGTGACCCCTTGGGGTGTGCCCTCCCCTTTCCCTCTCCTCCATATTGTCCCCATGGGGCATTGCTGCCCCACCCATGGAGCACACCCTCATCAGTGCTTTGGGGTTAAGCACATTGTCACCGAGTCTATCTTGAGTGGGATTTTTACAGCTTTCTCTCTATCTTTTATACTATGGAGAAGAAAGGGCAAGATTTGGTCCAGATAGTCCTGGGTTCAAGTTTCTCCTGCACCATGTGTTAGCTGGAGCACATCCTAGCTGGACACTCTGACTATTCCCAGACTGTGTGAGTATGATCCTGAGCAGAGGCCTTGCTCAGGACCAGGGGGGTGGGTAGTGCAGGGGGATGGACTCAGTAACTCTGAGCACCCCATTCTTGCCTTTCATTGCCTCCTCTTTGCTTCTCTTCAAGCCAGAGCCCATTCTAACATGTCCCAGTCATTGCACAAATAAAGTCTTTGGGGTCTGCTCCTCCCCACAGCAGAAAAGACAAGGAACACCAAGCTAGACAAACTGGGGTCAGCTGCAAACACCTGCTATTGGAACCTACGTTGCCACCTCCACACAAAAGGCTGGAGATGCTGGGGATTAACAATAAATGGCCATGTGGCTGCTGGAAGTTAGTGTATAAATACCCCGGCTTCCTCACCCCTCAGATGTCAATCCTTCTTTTGAGAGATTCTGGTAGCCTCATTAAACAGGAGGCTCACGTCTGACTATGAACTTGCTTGATAATGAAACTTTATTCACTTCTTCTCATAAATCTCATAGCAATTGATTCTTGTTGAACTTACTCTACTCTTGGTCTTTCTACATCACCTATTCTTTTTTCTCCTTTAAGATTTTATTTATTTATTTGAGAGAGGTGTGTGCACAAGTGAGAGAGAGCTGGGGGGAGTGAGAGAGAGAATCTCAGGCGTATTCCCCACTGAGCGGAGAGCTCCATGCGGGGCTCAATCTCAGGACCCTGAGATCATGACCTGAGCTGAAATCAAGAGTCAGACACTTAACTGTCTGAGCCACCCAGGCGTCCCATATCACCTATTCTTAAAAGATTTTTACCACTTTTATGTCAAAAGATCTAGTGAATTTTGGGTAATTATTTGGGTCTAAATAATTTCTTTTACAGGAAAAATGATAGCACATTCAATATAGTGAATGAAAATAGCCTTAATACCCTTCCACTTGGTAAGTCATAGGGCCATCATCATGATCTATGTGATTTCCATGTAGGTAAATAATCACAAGAAAACAGGAGCATAGCTAGAAGCAATGTATTTTAAGTGCTTATCCTCAAGCCATTTTTCATAAGGAATATTCAATTAGATTTCCAAAGGAAACGAGAAAATAGGGTTCTTACTATTCAAAACAAAAGGCTTTGTACAATGGCTTACTTCTTAATATTTTTCAAGACACTTTATGTCTATCTTTTTAATCAGGGAATATGCAAATTCCCCAAAAGAAAAGAGCATAGCACAAAAAGAGCTGTATGGATGTCTGTTTCAATCAGATTTCATGATTTCCCAGGAGGCACTGATTTAGTGGCAGGCTTCCCATCCTTCCATGCATTTCTCTTCTGCACAGCTGACGCTGCTGCTCTGTGTTCCTGAGCTTCCAGCAGAACTAACTTCTTGAATAAATCCCTTCTTTCCTTGTCCCATACGTCAGCCCCACTCTCCTCTCACCCTCTCATGCTCTCAGCCCTACTCTTGAGTTCCCATCAGAAGCAATTAATCTCTCCATAAACACTGAACATAGCTCAGGCAGCTCTGGGACTCCATTCCTCAGACTTTTGATATAACCACTGTCTCAGTTTTGGTCCCTCCAAGAGCTGACCCTAAGACCACCCTCAGTGCAAGCAGCTCATCTGGGAGGTGATTCCAGGAAAAACAGCAGCAGAGGAATGGAGAAGTAAGACAGAAAAGGAGAAGAAGCGAATAAAGTTTCCTTATTAAGCAAGTTCACAGTCAGATGTGAGCCTCCTGTTTAATGAGGCTACCAGAATCTTTCAAAAGAAGGACTGACATCTGAGGGGTGAGGAAGCTGGGGTATTTATACACTAACTTCTCGCAGCCACATGGCCATTTATTGTTAATCCCCAGCATCTCCAACCTTTTGTGTGCAGGTGGCAACGTGGATTCCGATAGCAGGTGCTTGCAGCTGAAGTCCAGCAAGTGCACACTGAAATTGTAATGACAGGGACACATGGGCAGGGCATGGCAGGGTCTGCTACAGCTATTGCGGGGCTGACTTGCCAGAGGGGATTTCTCCAAATGCTTTGTTCACACACATATTTGCTTGTGATGGCAAATATGTTTCATTTAGAGTGTCAACTCCAATCCATTATTAGTGGCTTTGTTGAGAAAGATTCTGGGGTTCTGTTAAAGGACGGTGGGAGAGAGAACCTGTGGTTGTCCACAGGTCTTTGCCAGGAAAAAGTTGGAGAAAGACTGGTAATATCTTGCCTAGTGTTTGTGGTCTTGAATCCTGGAATTATTTCTAAAAGTGATAGGCAGAACTGAGTTCCCTGAGCACCCACAGGAAAATGAAAATGCCAAGGGGGAAGTGGATGGGTGATCAGGACTGTGTTGAAAGAACGCCCTCACAACAAGGACCCTGCTGTCCTTCAGAGAGGTCAGGGACGACCATACCCCATAGCTTCGTCTTAGTGCACGTGTTACTTTCATCGAGTTCCTGATGTCATCTAGGCTTTAGATACCTTGTCTGGGCAGAAGTATGAAAATGTTCCTCGGGGGAAGAAAGCAAGGGAATTAACCTGTGTAGTGGCAAGTTTTAGATAAAGATTGAATATTTTGTGTGACTTTTTTGAAGTTTAAACACAGGGTTTTTCCTAGATTGAGAGGCACTTCGTGAGTGCCTGTTGTAGGCCAGCCATTATTGTATGCTCCTGGGAAATAAAAAGATTAATAAGGCATAGTGCAGGCCCTCAAAAAAATCCCATCATTTGGGGGGAAGGGGCCATATATACCTTAGCAAGATATCCAGGCTCTGGACTGTCATCCTGAGCCTGACACTTACTGGCAGGGTAACCTGGAGACATTTACTTAACCTCTTTGTGCCTCAGCTTCTTCCCTGCTACCTACTTCAGGGGGTTGTTTGGGAAATTATATCTGATAATACCTGCACAACTGAAATAATCAACATTCAGTACATGTTCACTCTGCCTTTCCTACGAGAGCACAGATTAGGAGCATTTCATTTCCTATCTGGAGAATCCGGAAGACTCAAGAGAGAAGCTGATGCTTGAACTGTGCAATGGAGGATGAGTAGGATTTCCCAAGTGGAATGGGAGGAGGGCTCCTCCAGGCCAGAAGAAAGCCACATGCAACAGGACAGGGCAGAGGAGGGAGGCGGGGCATTGCTGAGGGAGCAGCCACCTAAGGGAGACAAGTGAATGTCACACTTACTTTTCCTGCCAGGCAACGAACATGGGCAAAGCCACATTTTACAAATACAACTCTGGCAAAGAATCTATGAGTATATATGAATTGCTATAAAGTTCCCTCACCCTTTTCTCTCTAGGTTTACCAAATAGGTACTGAATCTAAAATCAAAACATACCCACTTAAATTTGCTAAGCAATTTAGCCCAGTTGGAATCCCTGTAGCAGCGAGGCTGGCATCGATCCTGTAACATATCAGGCATGCTGGGCGCTGCTCTGGACCCAGCTCTTAGGCAAGCCAGTTGCAGCACGGAGCTCTCACAGAGCCAGATGGGGCAAAACGCCACGTGCCAAGACCTCAGGCATTTTTGTCTGTGAACATGTGCAGAAAAATCAGTGGCTTCCACTAAGGCAGCTCTGGAAGTCCAGCTAAACCAACCTCTTTGAGTCTGATGAACAAATTATTATTTGCACCAGCTTTGGTTACATCGAGGCCAGGGAAACAGAGCTTTTGTTAAAATGTATCTTTGACTTTGTTTATGGAATGCAGCTTGCAGGGTGCATCTGAAGGACAAGGGAAGGAAAAGGGAGCAGGGGTTTATAAAATCTCTCAATCCCACAAGAGTATTTCTCTGCTGTCCTAATCCAAACTGAGCAATTAATAACAGAATTATATACTGTTCTGTTAAGGCTGAAAGGACCTAATTCCGTCCTTGCCTCGTCACATGAGGGAACGGGGCCCCTGCAAGAAGGTGTCTCAGCCCCAACCTCCCAGCAAGTTACTGGCAGATCCAGGACTAGAGTCCAGGTTGGTAAATATGGGGAAGAAGTTACTCTTTGAATTGATTAAACAACATTTAGAGGTAACATCCTGACTTCATGATTGTTCTTGCAGAGGTATAGACCAGCACTGGCCAATAAAAATATAATAGAAAATCTTATGATTTTATGTTTTCTAGTAGCCACACTGAAGGAAGTGAAAAGAACAGGGGAAATTAATTTTAATAATGCATTGTACATTTTATTTAACCCAATATATCTAAGATGTGATTTAAATATGTAATCAAACTAAAAATTATTAATCAGATATTTTTTACACACTTTTTGGGGGCCTAGTCTTTGAAGTCCAGGAGATATTTTACACTTCCGGTACATTTCGGTTTGGATGAGCCACATCTCAAGTGCCCCACAGCCACCCGTAGCTGGTGGCTGCCCCACGGCACAGCACAGGTGTAGACAATAGAGCGTTACTGTGCCCCCGCGAAGGATTTATGGATAGTCATTCATTCATTCATTCAGATTCATTCAATGAATATACAGAGGGCTCCTATTTTGTGCTTATCTCTGGATATGAAACAGACACACATTGTTCTTGCCTTCAGGGTTCTGAGAGTCTGGTGCAGGAGACCAGCAATAAGTTGGCAGATATACACCCCAAGGTACATACAAATGTACATGTATGTGTACGCGCATAGACAATGTTAGTTCATTAGTTTGGGATTGAGGGAGGCCCTAGGAAAGAAAGCCGTAGGGTGCCATTAGACATCACGTTGCTCCTTTAGGTTGTGAAGTCATGGATGACTTCTCTGAGGCTGTAACAGCTAAGCCCAAACCTGAAAGAGAAGAAGCCGGTTATTTGAAGAATCAGCCAGGGGAAAGCATTCCAGCCTGAGCAAAGGACCTTAGGGGGAAGAACCAGAAAAAGGCCAGTCGAGTGAGGGAGAAGCCCTGGTGTTTTTTCCTTGGCTTGTTTACGTGTTACAGAGAATGATCATATTTCACGCATTGTTCATTTCTCTGCTGAAAATAGCAAACAGTCATGACTTGATGGCAGCATCAGGCCTGATTAGGAGGAGCAGAACAATGGCACAAGGCCATGGGAAATTCCAAAGGGTAGTGGAGAGCCCGGCCCATCCCAAGGCCAGAACTATCCCTAAAAGCATGAAGGGTCTAAGCATAAACAAGATGGACATCAATCATATGTACTATGTTGGGGCGTGGCTGCCCTCTCCCTACGAGAACCCTTGCCCTTCAGCGCTAGGTTAAAGCACCAGGGGAGTGGCGCCTTTGGGTTGCCTGGGAAAGCACTCCTCCAGATATTTGCTCTTACAAGTGTGGAATGGTCTGCTCCCAGGATCAGAAAAGCCTGTCGGCAAACTTTTAGGGCAGTCACTTACCACAGGGAACAATCTCGATGAAATCATTTCAGAGAAATGAGTTGCCTTAACCTCTAGAGAAAAGGGTCTCATGTTTTCCTTGATTAATGGCTTCTAGTAGTTTAAGCCTTTTCCGGGAAACCTCCCTTAATGTCTGATCGCACCCTCGAGTTTGAGTTTAGCAAACTCAAAACCACTGAGTGCTTGGAGGCAGAGTAGGTTCTTTAAAGGGACTCAGAAATGGACAAACAAGACTATAGTGTAAGCCTGCCCTGCTTGTCCTCTGGGAAGCACAGTGCAAATGCCTATGAAAGCAACTCTGACTTGCTCTGGATAAATGTTTATGTTCTCTCTCTCTTTTTTGCTCCTTCTTATGACTCTCTGTGGAACGGTCTAATTGTCTTTATGTTCTCCATAACTTCTTCAGCTTCAGCTGTGGAGAGCAGAGCAAGTTGCTAGAAATTCCCATCAACAGAGACATGTCATTGGAAGATGACTAAGTTAATTTCCCATTACATGGCACGAAAGTGTCATGCCTCCAAAATATTGTCGCATGTAAACCCCAGGCACTGAAATGCCACTTAGGAGGAAAGATACATTAGGCCCATTACAGGCATAGGACTTAAGTTTGATTCAGGCAATCAGATTCCCCAGCAGGACCCTAGAAAGTGGGGCTAGTTGGCTCAAGGACAGGTAAGTTTTGATAGAAGAAGGCGGGGTAGAAGGGTTAAGAAAGAAAGGGCAACGCAAAGGTTCAAGGTCTCCAGCAGAGCAGAGGACAAGCCTGTGAAGACATTTGAGTGGGGCATTTGAGAACCACGGAGACTGTGAAAACCTAAGGCAAGTTGTCAAAAAGGGAGACAGGATTCAGGAACTTTTCAAAGAGTTAAAACAAACTTCATCCATTTCACAGTTTTTCCCAAGGCCAGCCTGCAAGAAGTGCAAACCTCTTACGATGTCTGAGATGCAGCCTTTTTGTGTCAATGCATTGCTCATCCACCACTCAATGTGTATTTATGAGCCCACTGTGTGCAAGGCACAGTCCAGTGCTGGGGACATCATCACGTCTTGACAACCTACAGTTTGGAATATATATGGTTAATTTAGACCATTTTTCAGCATGTCTTATCCTTTACCATTTTGATATCCCATTTGCCCAACAAATGGGCTAATGTTATATGATCCTATCCTGATATCTCACTTCTTTTTTTTTTTTTTTTTTTGAGGATTGAAGTGAAAAAGCTTGGGCTTATCCACCATCTATTATCAACTTCTTCTTCCAGCCTAAATGAAGGAGAATTGACCTCTTATTTCTTCTCTTGCTGCTTATCAGACTGATGATCAGAGGAGAGGCAGGAACTAACATTCATTGAGCATCTACTACTGTGCCAAGCACTTTACTTCTATGATTTCATTTGTACCTTCTAACAACTCTATTAATTTTATTTTATAGGTAAAGAAACTCAAGTTTCAGAGAGCTTAAGTAACTTGCCTAAGCCTGGGCAGCTGATAAGGGACAGAGTCAAAATTGGACCCAGATCTGTCTAACCCATCAAGTCAAACTCTCTCCAATGTGTAAGAGTTTTCTACTAATTTTATTTTTTAATGTTTATATGTTTTATAATGTTATTATAATGTTTAATGTTTTATAATGTTATTACAAAACATTATAAAAACGTGGGGCTTGAACTCACGACCCTGAGATCAAGACCTGAACTGAGATCAAGAGTTGGACACTTACCCAACTAGGTGCCCCAGGTACCCCTCTGCTAATTTGAAGACATGGTGGTTAAGTACACAAACTGGGGGTCCAGCCAGCATGGGTTTGAGTCCCCACCTTGCCATTTACTAGATGTATGAACTTGTGCAAGTCACTTCATCCTTCTGCGTCTTGGTGGCATTATCTATAAAATAGGGCTCCAAATAGTGCCTTCCTACTGTCAGGTGGGGAGGAAATGAACGAACTAATATTGGAAAGCGCTTAGACTTCTGCCCGGCATGTGGGAGGTGGTCAATAAATACTAGCTGTTATAATTTCTAGTAGCACAGTAATAAAAAACAGTGATCACTATAGAAATATTCCATGGTTTTATTTTCAAAAGCATTTCTCAGCCGCTGTCTACTAGAGCTAATAGAGAGTTATTTTTTTTGCTTTGTGCCTTAAAGTCATCATGTCCTTTTTTATGCCAAAATTTGCATTAATCAGAATTTGCTTCAGCACTTAATTTCTAGTAGAAGAGCTGAGAAAAATATGCTGTAACTACTTAATGGTATATTAAACAATTTTAAATGATGACAAAGAGCTAGTGCCCAAATGGAAACATGCCTTCACAATGACAGGTGAAAAAGGAGGGGTGTAAAATTATGCAAATACAGTGAATGCCTGCATATGAAAAATAGACTGGAACAAAAAGACCAAAATTGTAACAGTTTTTATGTGAGCAACCTGAAATTGTGGGTGAGTTTTTCCTTTACTTTCTAACATTATTTGCTATATGATTTGATTATTTTTATACATTATAATAAAATAATGCACCATCACAATGCTTTCCATAATAAAGACAAATACATATCCTGCTATAATAATTTTAATTTCCCACATATGTGAGAGTTTTGTATAAAATAAAAGGCTAAGAGTGTCCAGAAATATCATATGAAATGAATAAAAAAACTTTTAGAAGAAATAAGAACCAAAGTCCTTCTATAAAAAAATAAATTTTCCTTAATAGCTGAAATTGGCTGGCTGTACTAAGAAAATGCTAGAGGGGCCAAGAAGAAATCTGAGGCTGCTTACATTTCCACCATGGAAGTATTTCTGATGGATGAAGGCTTCTCCTCTCTCAAGCCTGCAAGAATTCTGCCCAAATCAGAGGCCAATGTGCTGCTGATGACATGACCTCTCATCCTACTCCCTTCCCCACAGGGGTCTCTTGGGCATGACTTGCTCCTTGTGCTTTGGGGCGGGGTTGGGGGGCAGCTGGTCCCAGGACCTCTGCAGGCTCTGGCTTCTGCAATTCTTGCCTTATCCCTCTCCCCTCCTCCCTTCTTCCCTCCCCTCCCCTCTCCTCCCTCCTTCCCTGACACCAACAGGTCGGCTCATGGACATCACTGGCAACCTGCAAAAACGTCTCTCTGCCATTGCTGGGACACAGCCATCACAGAGGGAAGTAAGGCAATTCATGGCCGCGGGTCATTGCCCAGCATGGCAGTTACGCAGGAGCTCTGGCATCCGAATGTCTGATTTGGACTCACTGAGCAGTGGGCTGATTTGAAGTTAAACCTCAGCTCCCCATCTGTACAGCGAGAGGGAGAATGACAATATCTACTATAGAATGCGTTGGCATGGTCAGTGCTCAATGAACATCAGCTACTGGTATCACCTTTCTGTGGCAGTTTCAGCTCCAGGTTTGCCCCTGAGGAATCTATTTCCTCGACTCTTTTCTGAATTTCCCTCTTTTTAAAAAAGATTTATTTATTTCAGAGTCAGAGAGCACGAGTGGCGAGGGCAGAGGGAGAGGGAGAGAGAATCTCAAGCAGACTCCAGGCTGAGCGCAGAGCCTGATGCGGGGCCTGATCCGACGACCCTGAGATCATGACCTGAGCCAAAATCAAGCATCGGATGCTCAACCAACTGTGCCACCCAGGTGCCCCTTTTCTGAATCCCTTTTTCACCATTAAACCAGTTCTTTTTTTTTTTTTTTAAGATTTTATTTATTTGAAAGAGAGAGAATGAGAGAGAGAGAGAGAGAGAGCACATGAGAGGGGGGAGGATCAGGGAGAAGCAGGTTCCCTGCTGAACAGGGAGCCCGATGCGGGACTCGATCCAGGGACTCCAAGATCATGACCTGAGCCGAAGGCAGTCGCTTAACCAACTGAGCCACCCAGGCGCCCCAACCATTAAGCCAGTTCTTAAGCAGCTCTTCATTTCCTCCCACTCACCTCTTTCCCTCCACTTCCACCACACATTATGCTGTTTACGATGGCAGAATAAAGTGAGCATGATGTATTCTATAGAAGGACACAGCCATTTACCCAGAGCCTAGCGTGAACCACCACCGGGTCCCCTCTAAACCCTCATCATTATTTTTTTCCCATGAGGCCCACAGAGACTAGGCAACCTGCCCAAAGTCTCCGCTACAAAGTGGTGGATCTGAAACACTCACCATGTTTGGCTGATGACACCAAAGTCCCACATATATCCCAAGTATACATATTTTACTATTTTTTTCCTTTCCTTTTCAAGAGGATTGACCGAAGTGCCAAGAATGAATCGGTATCGGTAGGAGAGGAATGCGGCACACCAGTTGCCCCTAAATGCCTCCTGTGGGGTACCTCTCCAGTCACAGCACTAACAGAGCTCTGAGGCTACCTGGGGGCAGAGCCTCCTTAGTCTCCTGTCCTCAGTGCGGCCCCGGGGCCAGGAGGTGGCGCCTGGGTGGGAGTGGGAGTGGGGGAGAGAGGAAAACCCAATCCTCTCTTGCTTTACACAAAGGAAATTTCTGAAGAAATTGAGTATCCGTCTTCGTAAATTGGGTCATATTTTCAATTGACATTTAATTTCAGCAACGTGTTCCACAAAGAGAAAAGAAACTGTGGTCCTGAGACCACAAAAGAATGCAGTAAACCATTTACAATCATGCATTTAGATAACAAATATTATGAAATGTTTTAACACATCCACTTAAGTAAAATAATGTGATAAAAAATAGAGCCGAGACCACCAGAAACTACAAAGAGAAAACATTCATTTCTTTGGAGCGGCTCTTGGGATTCACAGGGGTACATATTTTCTTTCACACAAAAGTAGCCCTCGAAGGTCTCTTCTTCCAGCAGCTCTTCTCCCCTTGCACACGGGGCGAGTTCTGGGTGGCTCCCTCTCACTAACTGGCCTCTTTGGACGCTCCTCCAGCTGGCCCTCCTGTCCCAGCCTCCTGGGCTCTCTGTGTGACTCCATCCTAGTGAACGTGAGCACATGGAAAAAGTGTTGGCATGCTCAGTGCACAATGAAAATTAGCTGCTAGGACCACCTTTTTGTGGAAGTTTCAGCTCAAGTTTTGCCCCTTAGAAGTTAGTTCTTTTAGTAGAGTAGGTGGCTAGGAAGGAACTTATTGGCCCAGTATGGACTCTGAGAGATCCTAGACATTGTGACATCACCTGGAGGCCAGTGGGAAGTGAGCTTGCTGCCTTCTGTTCCCCTGAAACCTGCGCTCTTACCTGGAAGGTTACCTCACATTACAACCGGTGTTCACCAGCTTTGGGCTGGTTGTTCTCGAAAGGGTACTGCTTTCTGAGGAATGGGGAGAGAGTTAAGGAAACCAGGAAGAGGCACAGAATGAAGAGATTGCATTCCAAACATCAGCATGATTTCCACACGTTATACCATAAATGGTAGTTAGGGTCCGGCTAACCTACTTAACCCTGATTTTTCTAGGAACAAGGCCTTGTCTCTCAGGTTTTTGGGTCTGTGAATAAAATATAGAAGAGAGGAATTTCAGCATATGGAATATCACAGAATATCCAAACCCCTCCACTCATGTGCAATTTCCGGAATCAGGGCTGACTCTGCTCAAAATGTGAAAATACCTGACGTTCATCACCGGGATCTGTTTGTCTCCCTTTCTGAGCTGATTTCCACCTGCCTTTACTCTCGCCTGTGGTCTCAGAGCCCTTATGGTATCCTGAGTCCCACAGAACATTCCTTTTCCCAGACCTGCCCTTCTCCAGGGTGAGCCATGCTACCCCCTCACACTTGAATGATTCCCTGCTCAGAATCCATTAATTTAATCCAGGTGTCAGGAGAAAAACAGCTGATTCACTTAATCCACCCTAACATACAAAAGATTAACAGCCACTTGAGTCTTCAAGGCCTGTATGCATTTTTGGACACGTTGGTTACTAACCCATGAAAACTGACTGGTATGGAGCAAGAGATGAAATGCGTCCCCAGGACATACTGGGGCTGGCAGGCCCGCTCTGACCACCTAGTACCTCAGGCCCCTTCTGTCCTCTTCCTTCCTTCTTCCTTGGTTGTCTGCAATGTCTTCCCAAACTGCCAGTGGTCTCCCAGCCAGAACTGGTAAGTGGCAGTGGGTAGGGTTGCTATTTGGTCATGATTTTGTAGCCGAGCCTCTGCTTCTTCAGCTGTAATGGGGTTTAATAATATCTACCAAAGATTGTTGTGAAGATTGAAATAGAAGGTGGTAGATTAATGTTAGCTTTACTCTGCAATAAACTCAGCGCGATCAAGCGGAGGAATTACCTTAACCACATGGGAGGTATTCAGATCTTGGGAGAAACATTCTTTTGAAAAATAATCTTAGTGGATTTACAAGGTTATTACCTGACACCATCTATTCTCACTTTTTTCTGAACCCCTCCTAACCCTCTCCATACGTCCTCACATGTACCAGTCTATTGTGGTTTGCATAGAACTGGTCCCTCTGTTCTTTCTAAAGACGGGCATATGATCCCTTCATGGTCAAACAGCTCATTCTATGCCCCTGGGCAAGGAATGGGTCCAGGGATGTCTTTTGTGGATCTGCTGGGAAGAGAAATTCCTTGTTATAAGGATAAAAATTAAGCCGTTAGCTGCCAGAGG
This sequence comes from Leptonychotes weddellii, assembly GCF_054177405.1. Taxonomy (NCBI): domain Eukaryota; kingdom Metazoa; phylum Chordata; class Mammalia; order Carnivora; family Phocidae; genus Leptonychotes; species Leptonychotes weddellii. The sequence goes on from NC_138381.1 coordinate 50,691,559, forward strand.
CCACCAATAGGAATGTCTTCCTGAGAGTGAAATTAACATACAAGACAGCAAAGCCGAGTAAAGGAGAGAGCAAAGGATGTCGTTGGGTACTGGTTGACTCTCTGGATCCAAGCATGCCTGAAACTGGACCTGTCCTGGACTTTTTAATTATAGATAATTAGTAATTACTAATTAGAAATTTAATTAGTAATTCCTTTCTTGCCTCTCTTTAACTCAAGGGAGTTTGAATCCTCCCTAAGAATTATCTCCTTTTTGTGATTACAACAAACTTTTTCTTTGAAAAGGCTATTTAACCTGCAGCCCACTAATAGATAAGTATAATTTGGCATGTGCATTTAGCAATGCTGATTTCAGTCAGTATCTCTGAAATATTGTTACTGAATCCACCTATCAAACGGAAGAGAGTCAGTGTTTCTGAGGTTGCCCCCTAAACATTCAAGCCCCCTAAATATTAAAATCTTGGTAGTCTGGTGTTCTGTTATATAAAGTAGGAATTCTGCATCCCACCTGAAAATATAACCACTGTGTTTTTTATTATAAAAACATTGTAAGTTATGAGTTACAGTGCTTTAATCTCTTCTCTATTCTCCTGCATTTTTGAGGAAAACTGATGGCATTTATCCTGTGGATTGTTTCACATCCCAGAGGTAACTAAATTTGAGAAGCACTCCTTACAAGAAGCCAAACCAGGCCAATAGGCAGTGACCTTGGGCCTAAGAAGGTCAGCCATCAGAGACATCTCTCCTGCTGCTATCTAGCAGTCCATTGAAATGTACATATTTACTTTAAGAGGGGTCAACTTAAAGGGACATCCTTTGGCTATGGCACCCTTGGTGACATCAGTGTAAAGGTGCAGGTCCTGCGGCATTCCTGCTGCGTGACAGTGACAGCCAAAGGAGGGAGCAAAGCCGTGTTCCCTGAGAAAATGCCGCAAAGTATCATCAGAAGCGCAGCATTGCTTATGGAGGGATTTCACTTCATCTCTGTTTTAACCTCTTCCTGGCTCAAAACAGAGAATGTGCAATATAGAAACGAGGACAAGGGATGACTAATTCGGAAGGAGTGCTGCCTTTTTCCAGTAGTTATCTCATTCCTTGGATACTTGCCCACTTGGCCTCCAATCCTTTCCTTTTGTTTTTCCACCTTCCCTCCTTAATCTGCTCCTTCTCTGTGGGGAGTTCATGCCATGGCTAGCCAAACATAGAAAATGAGTTGGAGGTGGAGAAGGTTATGCCCTTCTAGAAGAATCCATGAGTTTAGCCTCCTGTTGCTTTTTTTTTTTTTTAAACTGCAGCTAAATTTGCAAACCTTTCCAAGGTTGTGAAGTTTTCTGTTGGCAATAGTAATATTTGATCCTCATGTGGTAAACACACACCAGTAGCAAATGTTTACAAGCAAATGGAATCCTAAAGATTGTGATATTTCCATTCTGACAGATTTAAAAGATGGGGGAAGTTGGAGGTAGGAGGAATACTTTGGGGTCAATAATTACATGATAAGCAGGCAGAAAAGATCTAAGAATCATCCAAGAGAGACCTATATAGTTCTGCCCAAAAGATATATAAGGATTTGAAAAAAAAAAATGTATTAACTTGAAATCCTTCACTTAAAATGGAATAAACTGTACTTGACATTTGGAAACTGCTGCTCAGGCAAAGATAAAGTTACTAAGGTTTCCAAATGTAAGGTTGAGATAAAGTGTGGAGGCTTCTTGAGATTTTGAAGTATAACTTAGAAACTTGGAGCAAAAACTCAGTTCCTTGGAAGATGCTCGATGGAGAAAAATATTTTTCTTGGCACAGGTGCTTTTTCTTAGGAAAAATTAGAAAGAAAAGGCCGAGGAAGGCCAGTTTGCATAAATGGGGCAGAGGCTGAAATAAAAATAATAAGGCATTCAAACTCATTCTTTTTTAGCCCAACAAAGTGGGAGGAAGCAAGCAAAGAAAAATAAAGAAAGAGAATTTGATCAGAAATTATTCTAAAGTAAAAGCCCTGTGAATTCTAATCAAAGGGATTGTGGGAGGGCTTAATATCACAGAGAAAGCATCATTAGCAACATCGAGTACTGTAAGGATAGCAAGATCCTAATCTGCCAAAATCGTGACCCGGAGAATAGAAGATGTTCTACTTGTGAGAGACCGTACCGATGTCTAAATCAGTGGAAGGGCTCTGGGAGGCACATTAGGCTAAATTCCTGCATCTCTGGTTTACAGAATAATCTTCACCACAGTTTCTCTGGATGAAGGTGGGAGGCGGGAATCCTCCATCAGTTATGTGTCTGCCTGCCTATGTACAAATACAAAAGATCCCAGTATCCCCAGATAGAAACGAAGAAACTGCAAAATGTGTACAAAATCTCAGCTGGCTGTTTCTCCTTCAGGTTTTTCATTTACACAGAAGTGGGAACCTGTTTGTCAGGTTTTGGCCACAGCATGTCTCCAGAATAAAACTATAAACCTAACAATAGAAGTTAATAACAGAAACAGAACTTCAACCGTAACATTCTGGTAAAGCTCACAGAGAGTTTCAGGATATAATATAGTTTTATTCTTAAAATCTTTTTATTTGACTGGAGACTGAATGCTTATTTATTCCTTATTAACTTGAAAAACGAAATGATGCCAAATAGCAGAATTATAGATATCCAAGCGTGTTACATTTTCTCAGGCAAATCTCTCTCTTCAGTTTGAACTTGAATCCCAACATGCTTATTACTTTAATTTGGGGAGTCTCTAAATTCCAGTGATTTTCTGAACTTTGCTTGAAACAACAACACCCTTGTGAAGAGCTAGGAACAACTCTGTCTGACCACAACAGCCAGCCAGCCTGTAGCATGCTCCCAAAACTCGCTTTTGATGTTCCTTACCACATAGCTATCAAATCAAACATCATGCAGCAGTGAACCTAATGTCTGTCTTTCCAGACGGATATATAAAACTTTAATTATCCGAGTCTAAGTAACAAGAAACTGAAAATAACTGAACACTTTTTCTGTGCATAAAAAGTCAAGGACAATAAAACACAAGAATTTAAGATTTTAGTCAAAAGACGATTTCTGGTTAATGTTTCAGGGATGGCAAACACTCAGGTCATTTCCAGGGCTTCTATTTAGGTGTGGGTTTTAATCCTTGCTCACCTCCAAATGCCGACAGACGCCAGGCCTGGCTCTGGGCATCCTCACAAATGCTCCTCAATCACCAAGTTCGAAAACCCTGTGAACTAGATGCCATCATCTTGGGGCTCAGATTCCGGTTTGATTCCTAGGTCAGTGCTGGGACTGGGAGGCACCAGAAAAATGAGGATATGGACTACACCAGTTTCTCATTTTTGAAAAGCTTTTTTGGGACAAATGTAAAATTATCATATCTTCACTAAATACTGTAAAGATAGTAGTAAACACAGTAAAAGCAGTAACACTCTCACTATCTTCAACAATCTCTCACATATCGAGAAAATCTCTTGAGCTACATTTTCTGAAATTTATATGAAAATAATATAAAATTATAACATCGAATTTGTATCCAATGTTAAAAAAGAAAAAAATGCATTCAGTGTAAAGCAAATTCAATATCATAATTTTATATTTGAAAAAATAAAAAGCCAACTGATTATGACTGTGCCCTGAAACTCTGTACACATTTATAGATTCCCCTCTTGCCAAAACCATTCAAGTATTCATTTCTCCAGGAATATACCAACTTTTAATCCCTCCAATTTCTGTAGACCTCCTGGTGGAGTATTTGGGTAGGTGAAATATTGACATGAGAATTTAGAAGCATGCTGCCCTAAGATTTACTGCCCTGGCTCATTGATTGGAGGGTTGAGAATCTAGTAACAAGAGATACAGTGTTGGCAGATATTCCAATTGACCTACACATATCCCTTCCAGAGGTTTCCAGCTACTGGGAGCTACGCAAGGCAGAGAGAGCTAAGGACATCAGGTGCTTCCAGTGGCTTAGTTACCATGAATGTGGCTGGCCAAAAGGAGATGGAAAGGTGGCAGAGCTAGTCTTTTGAAATCTTGTCAGGGCTGCTCTGTGACTAGGGGTTTTTCACGCATCTATTCTGAATTTCACCTGCCACAGTTCAACAGTTTGAACATTCTATCAAATTGTCATGATGGGGTGGGTCCTAGGGTTCTAGGCTGCATTCTCTGGCTTTCTTAGTTAGGATGCCCGGGTTTTATCATTTCAGTGCCATTTTATGAAAGATCATGTAAAGAAAATCCTTTCTTTAAAACAATCCTTTATATATATTTAATTAGTAGTGAGCTCCGACCTTGACAGCAGTGGTTCACCCCTGCCGTGTTGGGAAGAAAACACAAAGCGCTTGTTGTCATTCCTCCTGGCTTTGGCTGTTCTCTTAGCCAGCATGTTGTGGGGGACTGTGGCGAGCCCTGGGAAGTGCTATTTATTTGACCTGTGGAGGAATGTAAAATGGGGATTTGAGGGGGTCTCAGCGTGAGAGCAAGCTTTTAACTATGGTAATTCAAGTAGGCCAACTTTTGAAACTACTTCTTTGGTCTTAAGGTCAAATTCAATTTGTTGTGTTGTCGTTCTTTTCTTTTTTTTTTTTTTTAAGATTTTATTTATTCATTCAAGACACAGAGATAGAAAGAGAGAGAGAGCAGGAGCAGGGGGAGAGGCAGAGGGAGAAGCAGGCTTCCCGCTGAGCCAGGAGCCGGACGTGGGGCTCAATCCCAGGACTCTGGGATCATGACCGGAGCCGAAGGCAGACGCTTAACCATCTGAGCCACCCAGGCGCCCCTATTGTTGTTCTTTTCAATAAAATGCTGGAAAAATCTGTCCTGAAGCCTATTGTGAGCTGGGCAGTAAGTTGTCTTTAATCTTTGCAAATAATTCCTGATGAATATGATAATAAGAACAGTGCTCATGTATCAGTTTTTCTCAAAATCCTTCATTAGATTTACCCTACTAATCTTTGCTCTAGAGGGAAAAAAAAAAAAAGATTTGACAAGTGTTATTATTAATATTGCTTTACTGGGATGACCCCTGTAACCAAAATAGCTCTGATTATATGAAACTATGATGAAAATTTGACTCCTTTTGTCTTTAGTGCCACCAAATGCCTACTTAAACTGCTTCCATTTTCTCCGTTATTGGGCAGTTTTGATAGTGCTTATGGTTGAAGAAAGTCTCATAATAGAGCTGACAATGTGCTGTGAAAAGAGTATCCTTTCCAGCAGCCCCTGGAACAATGTTGATCACAGTGTTCTGCCTGTGACCAAAATCCCAACTCTGTTTTGTACAACCTCCACTTTTTCCCGATAGAAATGCCTTCGGCTTCATCAAAAAGTTAGGAAAACATTTGACTGCCTTCTACATCCCAGACATTTTATTGTCATCATCTCTGTGATCTTCCCACAAAGGCTACGAGTTATCATTACTGTTAATTTACATGTTCCGAACATGAGAAAAGGTTAGATTGCCAGTGTTTTGTAATCCTGGTTTCTGACACATTGTCCTTTTTCAGTAGTAAAATATGGTGTTGGAGGGGATACCATTATTTTTTGTAAATCAATCTGAATTTAGAATCATTTACATTTTAAGATAAAAACTGATGACATCATATTTATGTATTTATTTAAGATTTTATTTATTTGTTTCTCAGAGAGAGAGAGCACAAGTAGGGGAGACAGACCAAGGGAGAGGGAGAAGCAGACTCCTCGCTGAGCAGGGAGCCTGATATGGGGCTCGATCCCAGGACCCTGAGATCAGGACCTGAGCCAAAGTCAGATGCTTAACTGACTGAGCCACCCAGGTGTCCCAGTACTTCATTTTTCAAAAGGATGTGTGGTCTGCAAGTTGAGATAGGACGGAATCTGCATGAGTCCCATGAGTCTGGCATTGTGGTGTGGCAAAGCTTCTATCACAAGCATAAAAGGCTTTTTTTGGTCTTCAGTTGTATGAATTCTTTATGTATTTTGGATATTAACCCCTTATCAGACATATGGTTTGCAAATATTTTCTCCCAGTCAGTAGGTTGCCTTTTCATTTTATTGACAGTTTCCTTTGCTGTGCAGAAGTTTTTTTAGCTTGATGTAGTTTCATTTCCTTATACTTGCTTTTGTTGCTTTTGCTTTTGGTGTCATATTAAAAAAATCATCACTAAGACCTATGGCAAGGAGCTCACCACCTGTGTTTTCTTCTAGGGGTTTTATGGTTTTCAGGTCTTATGCTCAAGTCTGGGTTAACTTTTGTGTATGGTTGAAGATAATGGTCCAGTTTCATTCTTCTGCATTGGCTGTTGGGTTTTCCCAAGCCATTTGTGGAAGAGATTGTCCTTCTCTCATTGTATATTTTTGCCTGCTTTGTTGTAAATTAATTGGCCATATATGCATGGGTTTATTTCTGGGCTCTCTATTCTGTTCCACTGACCTATGTTGTCTATTGCACTGCCAATACCATACTAGTTTGATTACTATGGCTTTGTAATACAGCTTGAAATCAAGACATTTGAAAGCCCCAGCTTTTGTCGTTCTTTAGCTATTTGGGGTGTTCTGTGGTTTCAAACAAGTTTTAGGACCATTTGTTCTATTTCTTGAAAAATGCAGTTGGAATTTTCATAGGGATTGCATTGAACCTGTAGATTGGTTAAGTAGTATTGACATTTTAACAGTATTAATTCTTCCAATCCATGAGCATAGAATATCTTTCCACTTATTTATGTCTTCTTCAATTTCTTTTATCAATGTCTAATAGTTTTCAGCACACAGGCATTTCACTTCCTTGGTTAAATTTAGTCCTGGTGTTTTTTTTGTGTGTTTTTTTAAAATTTTTTTTGATGCAATTGTAAATGTAATTGCTTTCTTAATTTCTCGTTAATGTATAGAAACAACTGATTTTGGATGTTGATTTTATATCTTACAATTTTACTGAGTTTAATTATTAATTTTAACAGCTTTTTGGTGGCATCTTTAGGGTGTTATAACTATTATGTCATCTGCAAATAGTGACAATTTTACTTCTTCATTTCTAATTTGGATGACTTCTATTTCTTTTCCTTGCCCAATTGCTCTGGCTAGGACTTCCAATATTATGTTGAGTAAAAGTGGCAAGAGTAGAATTCTTTATCTTGTTCCTACTCTTAGAGAAAAAGCTGTTAGCTTTTCCCCATTGAGTATGGTATTAGCTGTGTGTTTGTCATATAGGACTTTTATTATGCTGAAGTACATTACCCTTATACCACTTTGTTGAGAGTTTTTATCATGAATGGATGTTGAATTTTGTCAAATGCTTTTTGTGGCTTTATTGAGATGACCATATGGTTTTTAACCTTCATTTTGTTAATGTACTGTATTACATTGATTGATTTGCAAATGTTGAACCATCCTTGCATCCCTGGAATAAATCCCACTTGATCATGATATATGATCCTTTTAATGTATTGTTGAATTCAGCTTACTAATATTTTGTTGAGGATTTTTGCATCCATGTTCATCAGGAACACTGGCCTGTAATTTTCTTTTCTTGTGGTATCTTTGTCTGATTTTGGTATCAAGGTAATGCTGGCCTCATAAAATGAGTTTAGAAGCATTCCCTCTTTTTCTATTTTTTGGAAGAATTTGAGAAGAATTGGTATTAATTCCTGCTTGACTGTTTGATAGGATTTCAGTGTGGTCATCTGGTCCTAATCTTTCATTTCTTGGGTTTTTTGATAACTAATTCAACCTCCTTACTAGTAATCAGTTTATTCAGATTTTCTATCTTTCCATGATTTAGCATTGCTGGGTTATATGTTTCTAGGAATTTATCCGTTTCTTCTAGGTTGTCAAATTTGTTGGTAGAGAAACTCTGTATTTGATTAAATTAAGTTGAATTAGAGTTGACCTATAGTTTGTGATTGATAAAAATATTGCAGTTTCTGCTACAAAAAAAAAAAAAAAAAAGGAAAAAAAAAGTTGAAAATTTGTCCCCTAAGTTAAAAATGAAAGAATTGTTTGAAGATGATGGAGTTCTAGAAGATATTTGCAGTACTGTCTGCTCACCATTCCCATGACTGGAACAAAGTCAGAAAGGGCCTTCTTAGTAGCTGAAAATATTTGCTCAATAATCCACTCACAATGCAACAATGGTGCCAAGATTCATTTTATTTGTTAAGATCAGACTTCAAAAGATTCAATAATATTATTGGATTTAAATTTTTCAAGATTAATTACATGCTTTTGATTTTAATGTGTTGTCTAGATTTTTTTCTGAATAACACTTATTTTTTATTTATTTTTTTGAATAACACTTTTATTAATTTTATCTGTTAATATTTTATATTGGGATATTATATGCATTTTTAAAGGACATTTTTATTTGTTATTTTTGAGGTTTGTTTTAAATATATCAAAGTTTTATAGCTTTGCTTTTAAAAAATGAACTTCACTGCCTTAAAAAAAAATAAACCACTGTATAATTTTAATTTGTAATTCTCTTATTATAAGCAAGTTTGAGAATTTTTGATGTGTTTAAATACCATTTCCATTTTTTCATGAAAACTCTTTGTTTATAACTTCTGCCCGTTTTTCTATTGACCTGTTTTTCTTTTACTGATTTTTCAGCTCTTTGTTTGCAATATATGTTGCAAATATGTTCTCCTATTTTTACCATTCTTATCTCATCTTTATGAAATTCTTAGGTCATGCAGAAATTGAAAAATATCATGTGGTATTTGTCAGGGTAAGTAACACTAGTTGCTGTGACATACAATCTGAATATTTCATTGGCTTCAAACATGAGAGTTTACTGCTTACAGTCATTATTACCAATAATGTTTTCTCAGAGTGCAGGGGACACTAGTGGAGACTCTGAACCTTGTCATCCTTCAAAGAAATGACTCATGTCTAGGTCACTGAGGTTTTGTCTTGAAGATGGCAGTGTGGCAAGATGGAAGGAGTCTGGTTTCTGGGGGTTTAACCCTTCAACCTCCAGCTGTGTCAGCCTTTTCGAACTCTGATTTCCATCTCGTCATCTCAGTGGGACCCTGGGCCCTGTCTGGAGTTCCTCTACTTACACCCGTGTTTGGGAAAGTGCTTCCAGGTAGAAATAGGACAAACATAGGGCTATGTTGTTTACTCTCAGGGATCATGGTCTGGACCTGACTGTTGTCCAACACCTGAAAACAGTTGTTCGACATACTTCGTGCAGTTTCTTAGTTACTCATGGAGGGAAGTTAAGTTTGGTCTTTCTTATTTTGTCCTGTCTGGCTGTGGAAGCTTAAGATTTTTTTTTTTTTTTAAAGATTTTATTTATTTGATAGAGAGAGACACAGCGAGAGAGGGAACACAAGTAGGGGGAGTGGGAGAGGGAGAAGCAGGCTCCCCGCTGAGCCGGGAGCCCGATGTGGGACTCGATCCCAGGACTCCGGGATCATGACCTGAGCTGAAGGCAGTCGCTTAACCAACTGAGCCACCCAGGCGCCCCTCCTTTGTAA
>NC_138381.1:50701499-50762132 GCF_054177405.1 Leptonychotes weddellii
AGTTGTCTGAAGGTTGAATCTAAAAAATAAATAAATAAACCACAATAAGTATTACTTATCATAATAAAAAGTTATGTAAACTTTACTCACTCTAGAACTGGAATGTGGTTATATCCACAAGCTACATAGAGTGAAATGTAAATGTAATGCTGTGCATTACATGGGTCAAAGGAGAATCTTCCAAGCACCTCATTGTAATTGCATTTAGATTTCTTTCAAGCATTATATATTTCCTCTGGTCATAGTCAGCTGTAAAAATTTTTACATAAGTTTATCCCACATTTTTGTTCTTGGATTTTTTTTCTCTATCTTGCTGGAATAATGGGGACAACTCCATGACATTTCTATATGGATTGTGACAGCCTTGTCCAACACTATCTTTTCAAGGTCATTTGTATAGCAAGACTAGTGTCTTCCTCTGGGATAGAGGGCGGATTTGTTTCCTGACAAGGGTAATAATGATGATGTGTTCCCCTAAGGGAAAGTTGGTCAGGTTTACTTGTACGACCTTGTACGACCAGAGATTTCCTAAGATCAGGGTCACCTGACTGTGAGGCAAACCCACTGTCTACACTGCACCCACCTGGGCTGCCCTACATCAGCCCCATAGGACGAGGGGGCAAAAGGTACCGATGCAAACAGGAAGCTCAGGCTGCCTGCTGTGCCATGAATAATAAAGTCACTTTTCTCTCCTCTGGGAGTCTTGTGTCATCTGTCAGCATCTATGAAACTGGAAAACCAGCTTGTAAGCAGAGTAAAATCCCAGACATTTCAAGTTACTTTGAACAACTTTCTTTCCATGGAAGTTACAAAAATGGCAAGATTCGTGTCTGAACATATTTTGCTTTGTCTTCACGTTTGATTGTTTATTTTGGTTGGGTGAAGAATTCTAGGATCAGAATATTTTTTCCTCAGAACTTTGAATGAATTGTTTTGTTTGTGTCTGACATACGGTGTTTCTAATGAGAGGATTGATGTTAAGTCTGTTCGCATTCCTTTTTAGAGATGTGCCGTTCTCTCTAGGGTTCTCTCACCACGAGGCTTTTACAGGTTTTCACCAGCCTCGCTTGGTATGTGGTGATTCCAGTCTGAAGATTCTCATCATTTTGTTTGTTTTTTAAATTTCTAAGAATTTTCTTTCTGTATTTATTTCTTCTCCTCCTCCATTTTTTCTATTCTTCCGAGCTGGAACTCTTGGATATATTTTGGATCCCCTGCATCTGCCTTTCACGACTTTTGACTTTAATTTTTAATCTCTTTGTTTTCTGGTTGATATTATATTTCCTTCACTTTGCCTTCCAGATTAATAATTTACTCTCCGAGTTTTGTCCAATTTTTTTAAATTTTAATTTATTTACTTATGAGAGAGAGAGGGAACACAAGCAGGGGGAATGGGAGAGGGAGAAGCAGGCTTCCCGCCGAGCAGGGAGCCCGATGCGGGACTCGATCCCAGGACCCTGAGCCGAAGGCAGACGCTTCACTGACTGAGCCACCCAGGTGTCCAATGTTTAAATTCAGCACATCTATAGGTGTGTGTATGTATGTATGTATTTTAAGCAATTGTATTGTTTTTACTTTCAAGCACACTTTATTCAAATCTCTTATAATCAGAATCCAATTACTTCTTACTAACTTTAAGGTACAGATCTAAGCTACTATCCCCTCAGCTGGACTGTTAAAATAACCTCCTAACTTGCATCCCTTGCCCTTCCTGTCTCCGGAGTCTGTTCCCCATACTGGAGCCAGAGTGATTTCTTTTTAATGTTATCACATCAATTCACTCCTCTGCTTAAAATACTCTCATGGCTTTTCATCTCATTCAGAATACAATTCAAAGTCTTTGCCATGGTCGACAAAGTCTCATCTGATCTACTACTTCTTTATCACCTGCTCTGTGTGTCATCCCTCCTCACTCACCATCTCTCCAGGGCGATGGCACCTGTTCTTCCCTTTGCCCGGCACACGCTTCCTGCAGATAGGTATCTGTGTGACTTGCTTCCTCAATTCATTCAGATCTCAGCAAGGGTCTTTCCTGAGTCCTCTGCTACATGTGTGTATGCGCCGACCGCCCCCCACCCCCGCCAATTCATATGTTGAAACCTAACCCGTGTGTGGTGGTATCAGGAGAGGACACTTTGGGAGGTGGTTAGATCATGAGATGGAGCCTTCATGAATGGGATTAGTGCCCTTATTCAAGAGGCTCCAGAGAACTCCTTCCCACTTCCACCCTGTGAGCTTAGAAAGAAGCCATCTGAACTAGGAAGCACATCTCACCAGACACCTAATCTTCTCGCACCTGACCTTGGACTTCTCAGCCTCCAGAACTGTGAGAAACAAGTATTTGTTGTCCATAAGTCACTGAATCTATGTCATTTGGCTATAGCACAGCCCAAATGGGACAATTGCCATTTAAAGCCCCAGCCCTATTGCTTACTCTCTTATTCTATCCTCTGCTTTATTTTTCACTGTATTATTTCATTTACATATGACATATGCTATCTGATTGATTGGTTGCTTGATTGATTTCCTATGTGCCCTGTGTAAGTTCCAAGAGAGCAGGGGTTTTGTGCATGGTGGGGTCGGCTAATCCCCAGCACTTAGAATAATGCCTGGCATATGGTAGGCACTGAAACCTATTTGTCAAATTGGTGAATGAACAAATAAGCAAATAACTTCTTCTCAACCCTAATATCCTCCAGATTAGAACTTCCCTGAGACAATTTCTAAGGTTCTGTTCTGCTTATTAAGCCAACTCTGGGCCACTGATAGTACACTTATGGTTGTACAGTTTTTTTAAAGTATTTTATTTATTTATTTGAGAGAGAGCACGAGCAGCTGGAGGGACAGAGGGAGAGGGAGAAGGAGAAGCAGACTCCCCGCTGAGCCGGGAGCCCCATGTGGGGCTGGATCCCAGGACCCCAGGATCATGACCTGAGCCAAAGGCAGACGCTTAACGACTGAGCCACCTAGTACCCCTATGTTGTACAGTTTTAAAAATATTTTTTAGGTAATTTCAGAAGGACCGTATATTTTTTAAGTAATTTCAGAGGGACCTTGGGCAGGTGGGGACATAGATGTAAGTGCTCTGTCTGCCATCTCTAATGAGAAGCCTCTGCTTATAATTCTCAAATCTGATCATTTTATTCTAAATGCCTCCAGTCTGTCCACTTGACTCTTTACTCAAGGATATCTTCATGTAATAAAAGTTGTTGAGTAGAATCTCAATAATGCTGTTGGGTAGAATCTGTTTCCCTTCATAAATATTCTTCGTCTCCTTTCCTGAGCTTTCAGGATGAAACACAACCAAAAAAGAAAAAACAAACAAACAACAAAGAAAAACTTTTGTTCATTGAACATCTATCTGTCTTTCTGTCTTGAAACACATGTTTCTGGCTTCTGCCACATCAGCATCGTCTAAATACAGTCTCCCACTTTTAAACACCCACTGAAACCTTTAAATTTTAACTACTTGGTGGTATTTTCTGCTTTTGTCTTATATTTTCATTCTAAGTGGCATTTGAAGAGAACCATGACTAGTTTATAGGAGGAAAGTATGGCTTCATTTTGTGTTCATTTATTTTCTGTTTTCTTGTGTTTATCTTATTTTTACATTCTTTGAAGTTTGGATTAACTATGTCCTCTGAACGCTGGGATTTCTACCAAATGATCTATTTAATTAACCCACAATCCTTTATAGAACATTTTGAATGAATAAATCATCCCAGAAATTAAACTGGCAAATTAAAGGAGACTTTTCATATCAAGAGTTTTGGGCCTAAAATTATTTTCAGTTAATAAATAACATTCCAAAAATAGTTAAACCTGCTGTTGGTTATCTGAGGCTTTACAGTCTTCCAAAGCAGTGCAGGCAAATATGATCCAAAAAGGAAGACAGAACCTGGAGAAAAGTCTCAAGCTTGATAAACATTTGGAATAACTGTGTAGTCTTTTAAGTGATTCAAATGAGAAGTTAAATGAACTTAATCTACAAATACATTTGGGTGGTTACTTATTTAGCACAAAAAAGAATATGTTTTAAAGAATGCATTTGATTTCCAATACTTTTTCTTTTTTTTTGATCCGTACAGACCTAAATGAGATGGTACATTCTGAATTAGAATGAACCATTTTGGATTACTATCAAATATATGGAGACGCCTAAACCTCTTCATAGCTTTAAGTGATGGTATAGTACAAAATTCCACTAAAGAGCTACCATACTTAAGGAATAATTTCCATTTCTTTCTTCCATCTTTGTGAATTCTTTTCCTGCATGAGCATGTTATTCCCTAATGAGGACATACATTACTATTTTTGTCTGTTCTTACCTGAAGGCTGTTAAAATCAACTGAGCTACTTAATTATTTAGTTAAGAGAAAATACCCTAATTGGAAAGCATCCTTCTGCAGCCAATTTCAGAATTTAGAGCTTCATAACTGCAGCTTAGAAGAAATTTACCTAAAACCTCAAGGTGCTAATTATAAGGCTATATAATTTACATAGATTTAGATGTACATTTCAATTCTTCTTGAAAATGATCTGATGAGGGTAATTACAGGGGTATTTTAGGATTTCCCCCATCATCCACCCGAGCACATCATTTATTTTTAAAATGTGTATTAGTTTGTTCTAATGAAAAGTATCTCAAATACACATAAACATTTCATCTAGCATTCATGAGATTACATGGAATAATTCTTCAATGGTGAGAATTGTAATCCATGCTTCTGGGCACAGAATCACCTGGGGGAATCTTTAGAAAACACAGAGTCCCAGGCCTACCTCTGAGTTTAGGGTTTAGTTATTCTAGAGTGGGATCTAGGCCTCTGTGTTCTTTCAAAGCCTCCTGGGTCATTCTACTGAGTAGTAGGTAGAGTCAACAATAGAGCCCTGCTGTGAAGCATATCTCATATCATTTTAAAAACCACTACAACCATATAGTAGTAATTGAGTTATAATAAACAAATTTCAGCAAGGGCAATGTTGTAAGCATTTTTAAAATTAATGAGTCCCTTGGAAAACCCTTAATTATAACTAGCATGAAATCCAAATGGCCAATTCCTTCCTTCCTTCTTCTCCTTCCATGATTCTTTGGTATCATTCAAAATGATATGGTCTCCCTAGCTATCCTAAGTGACTAGGAAGAAATGTCTATAATTTTTAATATTGCTTTTATGTCTGATACGCCTTTATGCAAAGTCGAAGTAAATTCCTCTACATTCTCACATGCACGAAACAGGTGTAATGTTATTTCTATACACAAAGGATAAGGTATATACTCCTTAGTATCAAGCTAATGAAACCTGGAATACTAAGGGCTTCCAAACTGTGTATTTTTACCCTTTTCTCATTACATTGACTCTTTCTAATTAGAGTGGTCTGTAATCTGTAGTACTGCCTGGTACTAATCACATAGTCAAATTTTTCAATATTATTGTTTCTTATCATTAGTCAATAAACTATCAAATACAAGGATGTACCTGGCTCTGTTCCAGGAAAGCTGGGAGTTCTGAGTGCCACCAGGGAACATATTCAATTATCTGTAACTCTGGAAAGCAAATTGGAGCCATTTTTATTTTGGTTATTTAATACAGATGTGTCTAGATCTAAGCAAGAAAAAAACTGCACTAAGAAGTTTATCAGAACTGGAGCTTCTAGGAAATATACATATTCAGGGGGTCACAGCATAGTTACTCCCCTGACTCGATGTACATGTATTTTCCAAAGCCACTGGCAGGAGTCAACTGGTGATTGTCAGGAACCGATCTTCAAATTAAAGAAACATACATAAAGAAATCATAAAATTACATGCAAGTACCTCTTCACAAGATTAAACATCTAACCCTCTCAGGTAAATAAAAGTCAATTTTTCTGATAACGGAAACCAAAATTATGGAATGAGCAAAGAATACTGCATATATAATAGCACTTTGAAAGCTTTAAAAAGGGGCTAAGCCAAACTTTTAGTCATTAAGAAATTATTCTGGGATAGTAATCTTTTGAGAGAGTTCAGATGTTCTTCTAATATTCCTATTTTTGCTCTTAAAATTATGCCTAACATTTTCTTCACAAACGAAGAAACATAGTAAAGTAGTTCTGGCCTCCACTTGTAAGCAAGCCAGTTAGTGGATGGCATCTATTCAGTGCCAGGTGGCTAATTGTACCCAGACTAGTTTATTTTGCCAGCAGTGGACTGCTTTTCTGCATGATCATTTGGGTACCAAATTTTGCATCTGTATGTGGACAAATTATGAATATAAATTGGAAATTTATGCTATGTAAAATTAACCCTAAGTGTAGAAACTAAATTTTTGTATCTGCATGTATATTCTTATCTCACTTATGCAGATATAAAACTATTGAAGTAAGACAAAATGTGTGCATAAAAGCTGTCTGAATGTCATCCTTACGTACAGTGACACCAATATGCCAATGACCTTTGAGGAGTGCATTTGGAGCAGTTAAATCAACTTGTCATTTTACGTAGCATTTCCTGAGGTGGGGGACATGGAATTTTAAAATGTCCTACGTGGGAAACAAAAGGTAAGGGAGAAAGGGGCGGGGGAGGGGTCTGGTCATGTAAGTTTGCGAAATACTGTCTTAGAGTTCTAAAACATAGTGCTTTTAAACTCCTTTAATGAGCAAATATTCTTTGTGGATCTCCAAGAGGGCATCAGAATATGTAGCCTTTCCCAAATGTATGTGATCTTGTAGGGCCTACAGAAATGCTGATATAATTAATCAAAACCACACATTTGTTAAGATAATTTCCATTCCCATATCCATGTTATCATAGTAATTGCTTTTAACTTTTACCACAAGCTTGCCTGCATTCCAGTAGTAATAAGGATTTTACTTATCTCCTAAGTATACACCCAAAGACAGTTGGAGTGGTTTAAAGCAAACAGCTAATTTCTCCAGAGATTTTTCTGAAAGCTGGTACTACCCCCATTTGGACACACTGCACAGGATCTAGGAGTGAGCAGGCTATATGAGGTAGGTCCCATAAAGTCTGGGGAGCCATCCTGGAGACAGAGTTGAGCCTGTTTATATACCTTGTTTCAAGTAGCCACTTCTCTGCCCAATGTTTTACAATCTTGCTATTAATAAGTCTCACTAGATTCTTAAAGCATCTATAATTGTGCACATAGTGCTTTGGATAAGACCTGCTGAAATTCATTCTCAGGCAGACACTGGTTAATTTCCCATTTTATCAGCCGAAGGATTTTTCTGTCCAATTAACAATTCTCAAATACCTACCAAATTCAGTTATTACCTGCACTGCTTCCAGCTCCTGCTGAAGATGAGGTTCCCCTTGCCCTCAGCAATCCAAGACCCCCGGGCTGATAGGGCTAGGGTGGTCCTGGGGGAGGGGGGCGGACACAGAGGGACCTCCTCACATAAGGCTCTCTGGAGGTAAATGGGTAATGGTCTTTTGCTATGTCCTGATGTCCTTTAAAAAATCAACTTTATTGGGGACGCCTGGGTGGATCAGTCAGTTAAGTGTGTGCCTTCGGCAAAGGGCATGATCCCAGGGTCCTGGGATGGAGCCCCTCCGACAGGTCAGGCTCCCTGCTCAGCCTGGGGGTGGGGGGGAGTCTGCTTCTCCCTCTCCCTCTGCCCCTCCCCCTGCTCATGCTAGCTCTCTCCCTCTCTCTCAAATAAATAAATAAAATCTTTAAAAAAATCAATTTTAGGGGCGCCTGGGTGGCTCAGTTGGTTAAGCGACTGCCTTCGGCTCAGGTCATGATCCTGGAGTCCCGGGATGGAGTCCCGCATCGGGCTCCCTGCTCGGCAGGGAGCCTGCTTCTCCCTCTGGCCCTCCCCCCTCTCATGTCCTCTCTCTCATTCTCTCTCTCTCAAATAAATAAATAAAATCTTTAAAAAAAAATCAATTTTATTGAGACATGATTTACATGCAACAAATGCACCCACTTCACCTACTTTTGACAAGTCATATATCCATGTAATCACCATTGCCATTAAGGTGTAGAACAGTGTTCCCCTTTGTCGTAAGTCTCTTCAAGCCCTGGCCCATTGTAATAACTGATCTGTTTTCTCTCCCTATAATTTTGCCTTTTCCGGAATATCCTATAAACAGAATAACACCGTATGTACTCTTTTTGTGTCCAGCTTCTTTTGCTTAGCATATTTTTAAAATTTGGAGGCTCACCAATGTTGTTGCATATTTTACCAGTTCATCCACTTCTAGTGCTGAGTCGTATTCCATGGCATCGATATACTATAATTTGTTTATCCACTCACCTGTTAATATACATTTGGGTTGTTTCCAGGTTAGGACTATTGTGAATAATGTTGCCATGAACATTAGAATTCAAACCTTTATGTTGCCATATGTTTTCAGTTCTTTGGAGTGGATGTGGAGGAGTAGAATTCCAGGGATATATGGCTAAAAGTCACCAATTTTTAAAAATCACCAATTTTCTAAAATGGCTGGACCCCCTCACATTGCCATTAGCAATGCATATAAGTTCCAGTTGCTTCACTGGAGGAACTATGAATAAACACTCTTTATTAATACTTACTGTTGTTAGTGTTTTCTGTTTTAGTTTGCATTTCCTGATGACTAATTTAGGATTTTTCATTGCTTTAAGTAATATTATTCTCATTTCATATTTACTAAAATTTGCTTTTAAATGTTCAATGCTAAGGAAACTTCATAGGGGATAAATCTCATGAGTTCAAATATATATTAGTTAAAAAAAAAAAAAGACCCTCTTAAATACACGGAACTATTGGGAAGCCTTGTTGCCATCTTTTGTTAGAGATTTTGGCCCTGTCACCAGATAGAATTTCCGACTGCCTGCTACAAAGTGCAAGGCCCTTCCCTAATCACAAGGAGGGAAATACTGTTTTGAGGAGAAACAACGTTTTATTTCACCAAAGCCTGGCTGTCTTCAGTGGGCAAGTGTGAGAGACTGACAGGCCCCTGACCAATATCAATCTCTTCTTCTTTGTAAGACAACCCTGCTTTTATTCAGGCTAGGGATGTGTCCAAATAAGATTATATTTCCCAGACTCCTTATAGCAAGGTGTAGTGTTGTAACAAGCTCTGACCAAAAAGGAGTAAGATGAAATGTTGGATGGGACATCCAAGAAGAGTGCTTAGAGGAAGCTATACTTCTTTCCTCCTTCCTCCTGTCTGCCTTCTCACGACTTGGATGGCAGATGTGATGGCCAAAGCTTCAGAAGCCTTTTAATGCCCTTGAGGACAGAAGCGATAACCTAAGGATGAAGATAGAAGCAGAAAGAAGAAACCTGGGTCTCTAAAGAATTTGTGGAGCTGCCTTCCTGGCCCCATTCACCTAACTCAACTTCCGTGATGTGAGAAGAGTTTTAGGAGAGAATGATGTGTATAGAACTGTTATTTGGGGTTTTCTCTTTTATTCAGCCTGAACTAATCTTTAGTGCCACTAACAGCAGAGTTGAGGCATGAACTCTGCTGTCAGGGACAATGCCCCTAAACCTCCTCAAGAAGTACAGCCAACAGTGAAGGGGGGGTGGAGAGACAAAAGCCAGCAGGAGCCACTGAAGGCAGCGAGCAGCAATAGCCTCTCAGAGCAGAGGAGGGAGATCCTGATCTGCTGGCTGAGCATGCTTATTCTGGCAGAAAGTTCTTTTTCAGATTGGACATTGAGTTCATGAACACTCTGGCCATCTGAAAACCAATCAAATCATTAGACTTACTGGTAAAAGTCATCCAGGCAATCAGCATGGTGTAAAGAACACAGTATTGGGGGGAAAAAAAAAGAATAGGGTATTGAAACAACAATCGAGAAATTGGAGTTCCAAAAATAAATAAATAAAATAAAATAAAAGAAAGAAAGAAGGAAATTGGAGTTCCAGTACTATTTCCACATCTAACTGACTTTGGGAAATTGTTTATATTTTCTGAGCATTAAAGTGAGTAACTCTATCACTAGCAGGAATTAGACATGTTGCTCTTTCACTGTGATCCTTCTTTTCTCTCCAATGATAGTCCAACTGTGACTCAAGGTGAAGGTGACTGGGAAGATAGTGGTAGAATCGTACGAAGAAGACAAAACAAGTTAAAAGTATTATTTTATATAATATCCTATGCTTATTAGATATCATTTTATGTAATATTACATGCTAAGGTGACTTTAGGCTGGAGAAAGAAAACA
This sequence comes from Leptonychotes weddellii, assembly GCF_054177405.1. Classification (NCBI taxonomy): domain Eukaryota; kingdom Metazoa; phylum Chordata; class Mammalia; order Carnivora; family Phocidae; genus Leptonychotes; species Leptonychotes weddellii. The sequence goes on from NC_138381.1 coordinate 50,711,666, forward strand.
CAAACAGGCTTATTTTAGAATTGATTCTGTTCCCAGGGCGCCTGGGTGGCTGCCTTCTGCTCAGGTCATGATCCCAGGGTCCTGGGATCCAGCCCCGCATCGAGCTCCCTACTCCGCAGGAAGCCTGCTTCTCCCTCTCCCACTCCCCCTGCTTGTGTTCCCTCTCTCGCTGTGTATCTCTCTGTCAAATAAATAAGTAAAATCTTTAAAAAAAAAAAAAAAGAAGAATTGATTCTGTTCCAGTAGAACAGTGATAATGAAGTAGCCATAATGCCAATGTCTTCTTTTTCAACTTCAGTACTTTTGTATCTTATACAGGTGTAGCATAGCATCTGCATTAGATCATAAAAAGGGGCACAGTTCTTCACCCCTCCTTGGGTGTATGCTCAGGCTATCCTGCTCCTGCCTTTGTCAACCCAGCTGGTAGCCCTAGAGGCTACCTATCTCACAGCTGACCACAGACACACAAGTGAGCCCAGTTAAGACTAGAAGAGCCACCCAGATGGGCTCAAACTGCTGACTTGCAGAATCATGAGCTACATAAATGGTGGTTGGTTGAAGCCACTAATTTCTGAGATTGTTTGTTATTCAGCAAAAGCCAACTGATACTTATTCCTGCGAATGTTTGAAACCAAATTTCCTTATGTGTCTTTTTTTTCCTTCTTCAAATATGAAAAAAATAAGAAGAAAGAAGAAGCTTTTCAGTATATTTCTTCCCAGTAAACTGTCATATCTGGGCCAGCAAAACAAGAGCAAGGATGAAGGGCTCTTCTGTGTTCACCTTAAGGCCATCAGATTGACTGCATTTTTATTTTATTGTGCTGAAGCAAGTGCCTGAACATCACTGTATTTCTCCTTTCTTTGTAAGTGAGGTTTTATTATTTTTTAATGCCCTGATAGACTTTGCCGTGAGCACCCTCGTCCTAAGTGAACCTTCAGTGTTTTGGGCACTTGGGCTGTGAGGTCTCAGAGTAAATCATTATCCACCACGACCCTCCTGGGAATATAGATTATCTTCAGCTGTCTCCATCCCCAGCAAGGGGCTTCTGATGTGGGCTCACCCTCAATGCAGGAAAATAGCAGACTTGCTTTTATTTTCAAGCTTTGGAGTTTTTTTTTGAAATATGCTTGTCTTTCCATGAAGTTCTTGAGGTTTTTGTGGGTGAGTGCAGGTATTGGCCAATTAAATAATTTGCTTTCTCATGCCCCACCTCATCAAGCAGAGAATTGACAGTGGCTGTGGCGGGCTAGTGTTACAAGTAGCCAGATTAGGGGCCCTCTCCAAGATGTAGACTTAATGATGCTATGAAAACTCCTCTCTCTCAAGTTATCTGTCCCATGCCTGTCACATGCCTGGATTCACTCCATTAGCTTGTTATTTCTTCTGATCTTCAAGGTTTTTTGAAGTTTAAGAGTTCCTCATTAAGTTAAATCTCCCTGCTAGCATCACTTAGCGTATCAGCGGGAATTAGCTGAGGGCCAGTTAGGAGCAAGACCCCTTCAGAACAAGCTGTGGGCTAGATCCTGACAGAAATGCTTAGCACCATCTCAGGATTCCACCACGTATTTGGGGTACTCCCATTTTAAGCCTTCGGACTTTTCTTTGGAAGGCTCTGCTAATTCCTAGCTACTGCCTCCAAGCCTCTTTCATGTTCAGCAGATGACAATTTAATTTTGTTCTTTGAGATGTTAGTGTTCCCTCATTATTACTTTATTTCACTGTTGAGTTTGTGTTCCAATCATAGAATTTCATAAGAATTCATAGAGTTTATCTTGTCTGATCCTCCTTCCACCTGAATTTATAATCAACCAGGAAGTGAGGACCAAAGAGCAGGAGTGCCTTCCCTGGGCTCGGAGACTCCCCACCAACTGCCTTGCTCTTCTTACATGCACACTTTCGCGCGCACACACACACACCTTAAGAATACTGTGATTTGGAGGAGTCTAGGTTGGGATTTAGAGGGAAAGAAAAAGAAAGAAGGGCAAAAGAAGAAGGAAGAGGGAGGGAAGGAAAGAAGAAATGGAGGGAAGGAAGGAAAGAAAACCTACAATTCAATGGGGGAAAGGAAACTTTTAAGAGTAAAGATGTTGGCCAAATCTTCAGATCCTCAAATCTGGTGGAAGCCCCTGCTCTGGGTAATCACAGCAGCCCACCAAGAGGTCAGGACAGGGTGGGATTTGTACTGTAGCTACAAATTCCTCAGATTATGACAAATGGAGTAACATTCTCCATTTCCTTTCCCTTACTTTAGGAATAGGAATCTCAAGGGTCAGGGTTGAAAATTATGGAAGTGATTCTCCACACCAATCTTTACAAGCCACCGACAGTTTTTTTCTTCCTCTGTCTAAAGAGGACATCATTTTCTTTTAAGTCATGAACACCTTAGACTCCCTTCATTGGCTACTGTGGCAGCTTGAGAACCCATGTGGCAGGTCATGATGAAAATGCTGGAAAGAGGAAACTTAACAGGATATAAAGAAATCATCTTAGTTTGGGTCTCCTGAAAGCAGAGCCTGAGATGAGGATTTGGTGCAGGTAAGTGTATCTGGAGGTGGTCCTGGCAAAGAGGATTGAGGGAGCCGGAGAATGGGTCAGAGGAATAAGAACCAATGAACAACAGACTCCTGCCATGACAGAGAGGAGTGGGTGGCTCAACTCTGTCAGGTCCCCAGGAGCATGCAGAAAGCACATCAGAATTTCCCCACCTGAAGGGCCTGAAGTGGGGCATTTATGCACCTACCCTACCTACCTCTGGGTTCCCCCAACACACACAGCTAGGCTGCACCTCAGACCAAGTGAGCCCCAGGCCTTGGGAAAAAGCCTTGAGGCCAAAAGTCCTTCAGGCAGAGTGGCTCCGAGTTTTGCAGGGAGTGGCTCAGGAGGAGACATCCATGTGCCACAGAGCAGGTGAGGTCAGGCGGGTGAGGCTGGAGAGCTTCTGCTGCCCGGATGGGCTCAGGTCACAGGCAACATTGCTGATCCTCTCTACCAATATGGAAGGTACAGATAGGCTCTGGGTTGGCATCATCTGAGAAAGAGAACAATTAGGACTTTGAAAACTTATAAATATCAAGTTAGAAAATGTCCCAAAAATGTCCTTTGGGTTTGACTATGTTGACAGATGCTGCTTGGAGCCTGGAGTCTAGCCCCGGCCTGGCACCAATCTCCGGGGCCACCCTGGCACCTCCCCACCCCCACCCCCACCCCTTTCTACCCTGTCCTGGCCCCAGAGGCTGAGCTGCGCTCACTGCCCTCCCCAGGCCGGGTGCAGCCTCGGCCCGGAGCCCGCGGAATCCTCGCTCCTCCAAGCACCTCAACTCGGAGGTCTCTGCTTTCTCACCCTACAAGCCTCTTATCAAACCAAGTTTTCCCTTCAGAGACAAAACTGTGAAGTTGTTAAAAGTACAGGCGTGATGCCAGACTGCCAGCTTCCAATCCTACCTCTGCTGCCTACCAGCCCTAGGGCCTGGCAGCTCACACTGTTTCGGATTCAGCAGCCATAGATGGGATGATAATACAGGATCCCCTACCTTGTGTGGTTGTGGCAAGAGTCAGTGAGTCTGTGTGTCTGTAACACAATAGTTCCGGGCACTCGTAGAGAAGGGGCCTTGTCAGGATTCCCTTGTGTCTTCCGGACTTGGTCTTGTCTCCCGGAGTTCCCAGTATTTCCACTTCTGTCTTAGCATTTGTCTTGCTGTGTTGGGATTGTTTGCCTGCCTTTCTCCCTGTTAGATTATGTGCCCCTCGAGAGAAGTCTATCCTTTCTCTTTCTTTTACTCTTCAGAAGCTAACATAGTACAGATTTCCCCTGCTATCTGAAAGCTGCCTCATGCCATTTTGTTTTTACAAGGCACCTACATTAATACCTGCTTTTGTTAATGAAAGACATCCGAAGAGGATTTTCCCTTTTAGAAAGTGGCATTTGTGGCGTCCCTGGGTGGCTCAGTCGGTTAAGCGTCTGCCTTTGGCTCCGGTTATAATCCCAGGGTCCTGGGCTCGAGCCCTGCATCGGGCTCCCTGCTTCTCCTTCCCCCTCTGCTTGCCGCTCCGCCTGCTTGTGCTCTCTCTCTCTTTCAAATAAATAAATAAATAAATAAATAAATAAAATCTTAAAAAAGAGGAAGCTGCAACTGCTTCCACGCTTGATGCCCTTTGGTTGCCACCAGAATGCTATACTTTCTGATGGGAGGAAAACCTCTCTTTAACACATACTAGGTCCTCTAAAATATTGTTTGAAGGAATGATCCAATGATTTCACCATAGTTCTAGAATAATTCCTAAATTTCTTAGCATGGCATTCAGGCTCCTTCAGAATATGATTGCAATGCCAATCGGCTCCGCTACTTGCTACCGCCACCCCTCACATCCCGTCCCCGCCGGTGTCACGTGCCATTTGCTGCCCCACTTTGTGCATGCTGTTCCCACTCTCATATAAAATGTCCTTCCCACCTGACAGCGCTGGGTGAGTTTCTTTATTTTTCTAGGGCCTTCCTTGGACATCACCACCTGTGTGAGTTCTCCCAGACTACTCCAACTCCCTAGTCGGAATATATTGCTTTCTTTTGAAGTGTTCTCCTAGTTCTTTGTTCTTTAGCACGCTGCTTGTGAAAATAAATTGTGGTTGGTCACATGCACGTCTCTCTTTCTCCCTCCTTTAGTTTGTCAGATCCTCCTGGAATGAGAGCCTCTAGGCTGCCAGATATTCAATAAATATTTGTGGAAGGTTAATGCCTATGACTTCGCTGCTCTGGGTGATGTTTAGATTTCTGTCTGCCACATCTACTCCGGGTTCAGTAGGTTACTTCTCCTGGCCAAGCTAATCAAAGGCATTCAATGATGCTAACTAGGTGGTCTGTGCCTGGTGGAGTCACAGACCATTAAACTTCATCCTCAATATTCACTGAGCTCTTGAATAAGCCAGGCCTTTTCAGGGAGTTCCTTTTGTTGTTCTTTGCGTCTTCTTTGTACTGTCCCCACAAACTTGAGCCAATGGATATGAAATAAACATACAGGCTTGATATGTGCTGGAAACCAACACGTTGAATATCCTATTTGAAGTTTTCCTTGACTTAGTTCATTTTAGTGATTTATTTATTTCTGGAAAAAATTATAACTCTATCTTCACTAACTTCAAACTGATATTTTTGATCTTATCCCCATTTGAATGCAGATGACAAACCACTCACTGTAACATTAGCAGTGAAGTTATCAAAATAAATCATAGGTATTTTATATCACATTGCACATGTGGCAGATATCACTTATGCTGATCACTACCATAAAATTATAGGAGGTGGTGGTTAGTTGGTCCAAGTTTTTTTTCTACATTGGAGTTTTTCCTCCTTCTTTTTATCCAAGAGGGGATTTTGACATTTAAGAAGCTGTAGGTTCCTGCAGGTAATTCTTTTTTGTTTTATGGATGAATCCTAACACTGTCTTATAAAAATAAGTAGTTCTGGGGCACCTGGGTGGCTCAGTCGTTAAGCGTCTGCCTTCGGCTCAGGTCATGATCCCAGAGTTCTGGGATCGAGCCCCGCATCGGGCTCCCAGCTCCGCAGGAAGCCTGCTTCTCCCTTTCCCATTCCCCATGCTTGTGTTCCCTCTCTCGCTGTGTCTCTCTCTGTCACATAAATAAATAAAATCTTTAAAAAAAAATAAAAATAAAAAAATAAAAATAAGTAGTTCAATAGTCTCAGATTGGTATTAATCTGAGAGTTTTTGTCTTTGTTTGGATAGAGGCACTGGTATTTAAAGCCAGTTTGGGGGATAGGGAATGAAGAGGAACAATGAATAAATATTCCCTAATGAAGGAACACCCAATGTGACCACTGAACTCCGTTATCTGCCTATTGTACTCAGTCATCACGGGTCAGAGACCAGAACACCAAACAGGTCCTAAAGACTCTGTTTCCGAGCCTGTCTCTCTTGACTTTATATGTCCCCGCCCTCTGTCAAAGCCAAAATTCTGCATCAAAGTGTTTTCAGGAGGGATACAATCTTCTTGATTGAGCTTAGTCACATGAAACCAGAGGAGAAACAGGTAATCCTCTTTCACGTTCCCTGAGGCCTATCTTCAGACATGTTTCAGATCTAATCGCCAAAACTATGTACATCACACATGCACACACAGACACATGTAGAAGAAATTGCTTCAGTAAGATACTGAAGTATAGAAAGTAAGATATTTAATACAAAAATTAAAAATAAGGTACTAAAATATAAGCATATGCTTTTGTGCATCATATTCTGAAACTATTTTTTTTAAGTGTTAGAGCTTTGTACTAAGAAGTGTAATATGGATTTAAATGTTTACTTTGCATATATACATATGTTAAATTGAGTTAACAAGTCTTAACTTCAAGTATAAAAATGAGGAACATACTATAATTTAAAACTAATATTCACAACATGAAATAGATCGATGCAATATGTGTTTTGATGACAACTTCAACTGTGCCTAACAGGACCAGAATACTGTCATGCTCCATGTAGGTCCAGAGAGGTCCACACTTCCGGTAACCTTCCAGATAACCTTCCAGTGATATCATTATCATGGAAAACGACAGTTTCTTTTACATTGTCCCATGGTAACAATAGGTTATATTTCTAGAGTGTTGGCTGTCTAGAGAGATAGCTACTATGTGAGTGCATTTAAATCCTACCTGAATACCACTGGGGAAATATTATTTTCGTATTATAGATGAGGAAACAGAGGTTCAAGGAAATTTTCGGTAATTTGCCCAAGATTACAAACTCGTAAACAAATTTGAACTCAGATGTGTCTGGTTCCAAAACTCATGCAGGCACAAATATGTTACCATACTATCTCCTCCTATGATTGTTCTCGTTCAGCACCTACCTTCCAATTTCCAGACCCCCTGAACAAAGCTCGACCAGTATATAAAGAGAGATAGCTCAAAGGATATTCAGTTGGGTGTGAACTTAATGAATTAAATGTACTTTATCTTTGATATTATTACTTAAAAAAATCTGAGAGATGACCTTAAATAGGTATATCCAAAATACATTTATTGCCATGACTTATATTATTAAACCCTTCTATTCTCATATGTGGACTATTACCATAATCTTCCTAGTGATTTCTCTGTCTCGGTCACTTCATCTTTGATCTGTTATGTATTCTGTCGCCAGGTAAATCTTCACAAAGAGTGATGCTCTTCTCTTCAAAAACCTATGGTTTAAAATTCAAAGTTCAAATCTCTTATCCCTCTGAATAATTAGAATATGTCGTTTATACTACTCATGTAATACTTAACTTATACCATCTTGTGATTCAGCAATATGTACACAATATGTATTTCTTTATGAAACACAAGCTTTAAGAGTTGAGCCCTTGGGCGCCTGGGTGGCTCAGTTGGTTAGGCGACTGCCTTCGGCTCAGGTCATGATCCTGGAGTCCCGGGATCGAGTCCCGCATCAGGCTCCCTGCTTGGCGGGGAGTCTGCTTCTCCCTCTGACCCTCCTCCCTCTCATGCTGTCTCTCATTCTCGCTCTCAAATAAATAAAATCTTTAAAAAAAAAAAAAAAAGAGTTGAGCCCTTAATTCTGTAGCCAAATAATTCTCAAATTTAGAATTTTCCACCAAGCAGCAGAAAATGCATTATTTTTGTTCTGTGGCTGGCTCTATAAAGGCTCAACTCAGCCATACTGTACATTCCTGAACACCTCAAAAACACATCACCATCCCATCTTGGTTATTTACCCAGATTTCCCTCCCTCCCTTGTTTCAAATCCTTACTCCTTGGGCTCTTCTTTCACGATCCCTTGGCCATTGAATTCTCTCTGGCCTTGCAAGTCCTGATGGCACACTTGATCTCCAAATATGATTTTCCAACTCTGATTCTTGGCATCCTGTCTTGGGACAGGTTATTATCAACGAGTTGTAACTTGTGCCAATAATTACAGGTATCCCTCTGTCGCAATCTGGCCTGCAGAATTACCACCGCCTGGGCCAGCCCACCCAACCCCTGCCAGGGAACATAAATCACTTTGTCCAAAATACTTAAAGTAGTTAGTACGTGTCATCCACTGAGTACGGGGGAGGGTTAATGGAAAGGAAATCTCTGGGCTTCTTAGACAACAAAGTATGGGTTGATTAGCATGCCTTAGGAGGGCATGCCTTCTTGAGTTCAAAGTGGATACACGAAAAATAGGATTTACAGTGTAACAGAAAGATCCTCAACTTTGGAGTCCTGATGCGAAGATTGCATCTCCAGCACCGTGGGATGCAGATGATAGCTGACGTGTGCACCTTGGGGGCTGTGGAAAGGGTCACATGAGACAGTAAGTGTGAAAGCTATCTGCCAACTGTACATATTATGAGATATAACTAAAAGACCTAGACCTTCCTCTGTGACTATTTCTCATGTGGGCAATGAGGATGTTAGACCAGCGTATCATAGATCCTTCTAGTGCTAAAAAAGATAAACTTATGTCTCTCGGGGTCTGAGATCTACCAACCCTGTTTCTTCACACAGGGAGAGTCTTAAGGTTACTCCTCCTCTTTGGAGGATTCACAGATGCAATGACTGGGGCACAAAGAGGTTAGCTGACCTGCTCGAAGTCACAGAGCCAAAAGTGAGGGATGGGTAATACCTATTTCCTCCTGTGTCAGACCATGCTTTCACCCCTGCCCAGATCTGCTTGTTCCCAGACTTCCACTGAGGGGCTTGCATGGCTCCCACAGGAGCTCATGTTGTTCCCACAGTCCTACAGTGTTGGGACTGCTCCGTCATGGCCCCATCATTACCTCTGACACCAGCGATCCTTCCAGGCACTCCTGGGACACCAGGGCCAAGGAGAGGCGTGGTCCCCACTGCACCTACCATTGTGGGAGCCACCACAGCTTCAGCACATGGGCCTTGTCTGGACCCAAGGAAGAGCTGGTCTCCAGCAGCTGCTGGAGGGGCGGAGCCCCATAACTTGGAAGTGCAAGGGAATAAGCCCACACTGGGGCAGTCTAGAGTTCAGGAAAAGCCGATCCATAAAATGTTTGCCTTTTTTTTTTTTAAGATTTTATTTATTTATTCATGAGAAAGAGAGAGAGGGAGGGAGGCAGAGGCACAGGGAGAATCAGGCTCTCCGCAGAGCAGGGAACCCAACGTGGGCCTTGATCCCAGGGCCCTGGGATCACTACCTGAGCTGAAGGCAGGTGCTTAACCGACTGAGCCACCCAGGCGCCCAAGTGGTTGCCTTTCTTATTCCCAGTGGACACAGAGGCTTCAAACAGCATCTTGTCCATGTCCCATGCAACAGAGTGAGCAGCTGTGTTTCTTTGAGAGGCTCTGGCCTGTTCGGTCATATACCACTTTATATTTGCTTTCACTCCTTCCCTTCCTCGAGTTCTTGCTTCCCTGAGATCGCACCCCCAAACAGATCATTGGCACAAGAGCTCTGCCTTAGGTTCTGATTTTTAGAGACCTGGGCTGAAACAGATTCCTAGCGTGGAAACTTTCATCGTGCTGCACCGCCCTTCTGACAGTAGCACTGCAATGTTTCTGAGCATTTTCCCGTAAGAGGGAAAAAAACCCAACTTTAGTATCACGGTACATTTTCTCATTATTATACATGGATTTGCCTTTGAAAAAATACTTGGTGGTAAAACATGAAGTCAGTTAAGAATTTAACCAATCACTCAGTTAAAAATAAAAGCTAAGATAGTTTGCATTAAAATGATAGCACTCAAATCAAACTGTCAAATAGGCACTGTTTGGCATGCTCTTTGGAGAGGCAGTTTAATTGAATAAAGGACACAGAAGGAATGTGTTAGGTGGTGTCTAAAAGGTTCCTGCTCTGGTATTTTTCATTTTAGTTACATGCAGTTTAGAACACGCAACCTTTTAGTTATTCACATTTTGTTTCTTGCCACCTTTGAAGGAGTCACTCTGCTTTTGGAAATAAAAAGGAGAGAAGATGAGGCAATGTCAGTGGCACCCAGGGTTTCAGGAGCGTGGGAACCATGTGCGCTTCTGCAGGGGCCACGGACAAATCTCAGCATGCACCAAGCCGCAGATTTCTGGTTCATGCAATGGACAGAATTCTAGGGAGGCATGAAAAGCCTGGGTGGGAAATGATTCAGTGGCAAAGTCTCGGGTTGCCAGGCCCAGGGACTATTTCTGGTAGTGGAACCCAGAAAGTATTAGGACCAAGAAGTTTTAAGGGGTTTGGGTTTTGTTTTTGGTTTTGTTTTTTTTTTTTAAGATTAATGAGTGTATTATTACTCACTTTTTTACAATAAGTATTTATTACCCTTAAAATATTTTTATTGGTCCTCAGGAGCATGTACATTATCATCATTTGTTCTTACAAAGCCTCTCTCTCTCTCTTTTGAAAATTAATTAATTTTTTAAATTGAGATCTAATTGACATATAACATTGTATTAGCTTTGTTTTTTTAATTTAACACCATATTTGTTTCAAAGGTACAAAATAATAATTTGATATATGGATATATTGCAAAATGATCACAATACTTTTAGTTAACATCCATCACTACACATAGCTATAAAATTGTTTTACTTGTGATGAAAACTTTTAAGATCTACTCTCTTGGCAACTTTCAAATACGCAGTATAGTATTGTTAGCTACAGCCACCATACTACACATGACATCCCCAGGACTTACTTAACTTAAAATCGGAAGTTTGTACCTTTTGACCCCCTTCACCCATTTCCATTACTCCAAAAGTGTCAGGACGATGGAGTTGTAAAGCAGAGTCCAGCCTGAAAGTAGAGAATCTATTCTTGGGTAACATGCAGCTCCTGCGAACATTTTGCTGAGAGTAATTTGGTGGAAACATTCAGTTAAGGGTAAGATTTGCAGGGGTTTGCCTAATTGCTTGTAGAATCTTAGATAGCTAAAACTACATGAACGGTTGATGAGGTGGCCGTAGTTCAGTCTGAACCCAGAGGAATCACAACGTGAGAGAGACAAAGGCTCCCCAGCGCTGGTATGCAGGCCCCAGGCACGTGCTTATCAGCAGGGAGAGGGAACCAGGTGGCGCACAGTCATGAACACAGAGGAAAGTCTGGCTAAAAGTCAGAGGCCCAGTTTTCTTTGCCACACTTAATGGACTGTTTCAGCAAGAGATAGACAATACCAGACCCATATCACACAACGTCTACAGTGTTTGTGTGGAAAGTTAAGTGTATATTTCGGTAGGATATTGTATATTCGAACTGTATACACTTCATTGCTTAGAGTTACTTTAATCATTTTCATTTCTCAATTAGCCCTTTGGTCTAGTTCCCAGAAAAAGATATCTTTCTTAAGATCTGAATGATGGTCATTTGAAATAGGAGGACACAGCTGGCAATTGTACTCATTCTGCTCTGAGCTGAGATCCAGGGCAGGCCAAGAATAGAGCCCTTGGCCTAGATGGGCTTTGGGGGAGAGGCGCAAAGAGTATTGGAATAGCGGTGCTATTTTCCTATCCAATAACATCAAGCAGGAGAGCAGTCAAAACAAGGTTGTTTATAGAAAGACTGCAGCAGCTGATGAAGAAGACGGAAGAACTGTTCAGCACACACAGATGGGGCAGATGACCAAGGGTATACAGACATGGTGAGCACATTACCCAAATGAGAAACCCATCACAGGGAGCCAGCCAGGATTAAGCCGTTGAGTACTTTCTTGCGAACATATAAATCAAAAGAGGCCATGTAGCAGAAAGCTGAGATTTGTTTGTTCAGGATGGTGGCGTCCGCAGGGGTGAGGATGTCCTATTGTACATCATCTGGCAAGGTGATTTCACAACAGTTCCCATTTTTGCATCTTTGTTGCTCTTTCTTCATTCTTTTTTTTTTTTTTTAAGATTTAAGAAAAATCTTTAAAAAAAATCTGGTGCATACATTTGTGCTCTGTGGGAATCGCAGAGGGAGAGAATCTTCAAGCAGACTCTGCTGAGCACAGACACTGAGTCGGGGTTCCATCCCATGACCCATGAGATCGTGACCTGAGCCGAAACCAAGAGTTGGATGCTTAACCAACTGAGCCACACAGGCGCCCCATCTTTCTTCATTCTTTAAAGAGCAACTGATGTGGAATCTGACACCCAGTTTTCAGTAAGTAACATCCCTTATAGAATGGTGCTCAAGGGGTGCCTGGGTGGCTCAGTCGGTTAGGCATGAGACTCTTGATTTTGGCTCAGGTCATGATCTCAGAGTCGTGAGATCGAGCCCACATGGGGCTCCATGCTCAGTGCTGAGTCTGTTAGAGATTCTCTCTCCCTCTGCTCCCCCCACCCACACACACGCGTACTCTCTTTCTAAATAAAATCTTTTAAAAAAAAGAATGGTGCTCAAATCAGGCTGTTGAGATTTAAAGTGCCCCTAATTACATGTGTCTAATCAGTTTCCTGATTTATCTGTTGCAAAACCGCAAGTCTGGCTTTTGGAATTGATGTTATCTTTCAACCCTTACATCCTGAGCTTTGGGATGGTGAGGCAAAGCTCTATTCTTTCACTTAGGTGGTGCTGTTGATGAGGAAGGTAGCTTTCCAGGATAGGGCCTTGATGAAGAGAGCCCACGCTCACCTCCAGAGCAGGAGTGGGAGGTGCTTACTCAGCCACAGCTCCTAAGCAGACTGCCTATGGGAGCCACCTGACAGGGTTTCATGCATGGTGGGAGGGGGGAAAGAGCTAAAATTCAGGAAGAAGGATTCAGGGACAGGATTCTAATCGGGGAAGGAGGCAGAGCCTCACCACCCTGGAACTCAGGCTGCGCTGGGGCACAAGTGAGGGTGACAAGCTTCTCTGGTGCCCTGCTAGTGGGAGACGAGGTCTGGGTGAGCACACACGGGAGCAGGTACTTTGGCCAGAGTTTGAGGCCAGAGGTTACACGACATACAGGAGCACCCCGGCTCCACTCTGCCCAGGAAGATATGTCCCAAAGCCATCAGTAGTCCATCTCTGCAGTTTGCTTCCTTACAGAAGTGGTAGCGAATCCCACAGAATAAAAACAGAAGTCTAGAAAAAGAGAGAGAGAAAAAACAAGCAAGCAGGAAGCAGTGTAAAATTGCCAACAGAAATGCTTTATTGCCCACTTCACTGGCTTAGAGATTATTCATTTTTAACCCAAAAGTCAGGAACATTTTGACATATAAATGAATCTTGAACTTTCCCATGAGCTTCTTAGCGGTTGTTAATGAGATTCCTGCTCTGCTCTCCATTATGTAAAATGCAGTGCTTCTCCTTTGCAATGTTTGTTTCCATCTGAGACTGCAGGGATCTGGCAGGGCACAAATGCCAGAACTGCTTTCCTAACAGGTGATCTCAGGGCAGCATTTCTGTCTGCCCTCCTTAGCTGAGCTTGGCAAGAATTTGTATGGGTTTTTCCACATTCCCCTCTCCAAAATAAGGTTCCATAGATCTGGTAATTCAAATTAATAAGCACCTCAGCTTTCTGGGAACAATCTCTCCCCAAACGAGGAATTTCTATGATAGGAAGGATTAAACAATAGGAAAGTGAAGGGTCAGATTTCTTAATGTGAGTTTATTTTGCCTTGGTTTGGGTGAAATACCAAAAACACCTGGTGGCAACGACGTAGACTATTTGCTTTATCTGATATTTGGATTTTTAAAAATCTATTTGCAAGAGAGAGAGAACAGAGGGAGAGGGAGAAGCAGACTCCCCGATGAACAGGGAGCCTGACTTGGGATTCAATCCTAGGACCCTGGGACCATGACCTGAGCTGAAGGCAGACACTTAACTGTCTGAGCCACCCAGGTACCCCGCTTTATCTGATTTTTATAGGTTTATTTTTAGAAGGGGACATTTCTTCTGTAACAATGTACATAATTCTTTGAAAACAGATGAGAAATTCAAGAGTATAAAAGAAATATTTTAACCATTTCTTTTTCTATAGTTTGAGGAACCAAAAGGGAAACTGAAACCCAGCATCACAGACTCATAATCCTGGAATGGAATTTAAACATAGTGACCTGTCTAAACTGGAGATTCACTGGTGTATGAACAGGTCACCTGCCATCAAGATGGACTCTATGCTAGAAGAGCATTTTGTAGGAGGTGACCTGCCTGTAGGTCAGCGACTTCTACATCCGTGTCTCCTGAACACCAGATATGCATATTCACCTGCCCACCGGAAACCCTATCCGGATTGTAGCACAGGCTACTCAAGTTCTGCAGGCAGAACTCACCATGACCCCATCTTTGCACTCTTGACTCTTTCTCCTCCACTCCATGCATTGCATTTGGTCACCAAGTTCCATCTACATGGAGTAGTTTATTTCTTTACAAGTACATTTCCAGCCTCAAAAAACCAGAACCATGTGTAAGGAAGGCATTGAAGGGATTGGGTTGTATTCTCTGAATCTGGTCTTGACCTGTCCTTCAATTTGTCCATACCTAGTCTCATCTCTCCTCTTCCCATTTCCAACCCTCCCCTCATCACCTCTGCAAGTAAATGCCCCATTTGTCCTGCCTTTGGCTCTCCATCTTATTTCATTATGTTTGGACTGGGGCCTTCCCCACAGAAAATCTCCGTGGATTGGCATACTGATAATCTGATTCACTTTGGTTTGCTCCATAGCATCAGCCCCCATCTCATGTCCTCATGACCCTGTCCATATTTGGGGTCATGACAAGGCACATGGCCCTAGAGATCTGTTTCACAAATTGTCACTTTTCCCTTTCTTTCTCTCTCAGAACACCTCTCTGAGTTCACTGGGGCACACTGGGCGTTCTCAGTAAGTGCTTGATGAATAAATAAATGAATGATCAAATATGTGAATGGAGATAAGCCAAGAAGAAAAATTTCAATTTTAGATAACAATCCATTCTTCAATTCATCCTTGCTTTCAGGTAATTGCTTTTGCCTAAAATAACCAGAAAGTCTCTTTTTGCAGACAATAAAAACCTACTTTAAAAAAATTTGAAGCAATGTTTGTGGAGGACATGGGAAAGCCGTAGGCTCTCAAACAAACACTCATTCACTTATCTACAGACTAACCGGGAAGGCTTCTAGATTGTTCCACATGTAGAGTCCGCCTGTGCTTGAAGGTTAATCGGTAACTAAGGAGCTGGAAGGATTCAGCTCATCCCAGTCTCTTGGTAAGACCAAAGAGAAGTATGATTCTTAGGATAGCAGAATCTTGGCCTCAAACTCCACCCCAAAATCAGCCCACCTGCTGGTGGGAGGCTAGAAAATAAAGGAGGGAAACAATTGTTTGGCGTTTTCCTACCTTGCTTTGCTTCTGATCCTTCCTGGTACTGCTTCTTTCCCCCTTAACCTTTTCATATTCAGAACTATGAATGCTGCTCTGAGCCACTGTGTTCATAAGCATCTATATTGAACAACATTTATTTTCTTATGGCTTAAGACTATTTTGGCAGGGAAACAATATCAAATAGGTCTTAAGAACATGGGCTCAGGGGTTACTGGGTTGAAATTACAAGGCTGCTACTCTTTATCTGATTGACCTTGGGCTTGTTATTTAACATCTAGTCTGCTCCTTAGCTGTTGTAAACTTTGGGCCAGACACTAAGTCTCAGAATTGTCATTGATATAAAGATGCTAATAATATTGAAACCACAGGGTTGTTGAATGCATTCTATGAAATGCTGTGTGCAGAGCGCTTGGTGCCTGGCTCATAGTAAGCGCTCAATGAATAGTAGCCATTTTTATTATTTTTTTATGCCAGGAATATGGGAAACAGATGCTCAGCCCCTAAGAAATCTAAATATGCTTGAAAACAGGTCTTTGAACCTTTGAACTAAAAAGCTACAATGCCTCTTCCTTTACTACGTCTGGGGAACTGTGCACTCCCTGACACGTGCCTTACACACGCATAAGTCACAGACAACTCTGTTGCCACCTGCCACAGAGTTGCCCATATCCAGTGGGGTTTTGCCAAAGTAAAGGCAAATACTTTGAAATATATAATGTCAGTGAGTCTGTGTTCATTTCTCTAGAGACAGTGTGTATTTCACAAACAGTTGGTATCACATAAATGAGCATCCTTGGGTCATTTAAAATTGTATTTGTCATATTATATCCTAATAAGCAGTCCTTAAAATACCTAACTCTGCTTTAGATACCATACAAGAAAACAGTGAATATAATCTCAACATGTATTTCAGCGAACTTCTTTCGGGAATCACCAGTGTTTCCCCTGTCTGAAGTACCTTCCCTGAGTTGCAATTATGTTGTATTGCTTGACAATGGTTTCTTTTTTTTATTGTATTGTATTTAAGGAGATAGTCATGTTCCCCAATGATGCCCACATGAAGTTCCAGATCCAAAGTTTTCTTTTAGAATTTGAGGCCAGTGAAGACTCAGCCTTGTTGACTAGGAGCACGACTTTACAATTGCCTGTCCTCTTTGTTTATACCACCGGAAGCCCAGAGCCAGATTTGGTTCAATTATGGCAGCCATTACAAAGCCATTATCCTAACCTTATGGAAAATCTCTTTCTTTCTCCTTGATTATCTATTCCTCTTTTATTAATTTTCTTAGATATGTCTTTGTTTGATCTTCCTCATTGTATTCAAAGAGGCTGAGCATACACATTAACATAATTTAACCAAGAGACTTCCTTCGAAGAGCTTGGGGTCTACACTACTCCACGGCATCATGCCCTAGGATGGAATTGGACACTGCGGTTGTCACCCTGCAATGCATTCAGCCTTTATAGGCTCAAAACTCACCCTGATCCCAGGGCATAATTCCCTACCATGCATGTCAAGTCTCATTTCGTGAGCTGGAATCACTTAGAGACCAACTTCTCACTTTGGACGAATCCCCGGGAAATAAGATCATTAACGTTAAAAGGTTCTATATTAAATTGCTCTATTACAAACAACCCGCAACAGGGATGCCTGGGTGACTCAGTCTGTTGAGTGTCTGCCTTCAACTCAGATCATGATCCCAGGGTTCTGGGATCAAGTCCCATGTTGGGCTCTCTCTCAGTGGGTCGTCTCCCTCTCCCTCTGCCTGCCACTGCCCCTGCCTGCGCACCCTCTCTCTCTCTCTGACAAATAAATAAATAAATATAATCTTTAAAAACAAACAAACAAACACAACCTGCAACAAGCAGAGCAAAAAAAAGTCCAAAGTAATGAGTTGGTTATGATGCCATCTCTTCCTTTATACTTAATTATCTCAACAAATTGCTAAATCCTTAGAAACCCTCACTATAGTTGCCTCCACATGACAGAAAAGGGAAAACTTGTGATTGGAAGACGTATCCCTAGTTGAAGGCTAATGTAAATCAGAATTTTAAAACTCCTATCATTTCAACAGTACTAAACTGATTAAGAGTTCTAACTTGGAATTGTGTATCCCTGTAGGGGGCCACGGGTTTCAGACACTATTCTAATGCAAAATTAAGTCTCATCGTGATATTGTCTCTGCTCCTGTTACCTGGGAGCCTGGAGGCACATTAACAGTCCCCAAACAGATGGGCCTTGCCTTTATGTGTTCCTCTCCACTTGGGCAGGAAAAGCACAGCTGCACGGAGCAATTTTGTGTAAAAGATCTCCTAAATCCATCCGCAGCCTTTCATCTGCTCTTCAGCGGGGAGCTGGAACCTGGAAGCAGCAGGCTTCTAGCCCATTAAGGACTAAAGCGCCTCTATTTGAATCCTTATCTAGTCAGTGGCATAGATATGCTTATTAGCAATCATTACCATCCAGAACACTTTACACCATCCATTTCCTAGTTGGCTTTCAGGAGCCTTCTGTACGAATCAGGGGCAGGCTAACTATTGTAAGGCACATCCCCCAAACCTCAGGATCTCAGTGGAATACAAATGCTTATTTCTCACTCAAGTCACAGGTCAATGTAGAGTGGGATCTGAGGGTGTGATGGGCTGGGGTGGGGGAGGGGGTTCCCAGATGCCTTCCAATCTTCTACCTGCTTCTAGGTCCTTGGTGTCCTCTACATTTGGTTGGAGATTGGGGACCAAAAGAAAGCAGGGAAGACTGTGCAGGAAGCTTTTTGGGGTCAAACTTGTAGGTGGCTCCCTGGTCTTCTGCCCACGTTCTTTGTCATGTGGCACATCCACGTGCAGGTGGGGCTGAGATAGGCAGTCTGGCTCAGTGCCCAGAAGGGAGAGGAACTGGGGCTTCGGAAACACATAGCAGTCTGCCACTCACATTTCTTTGCCCCCAATTTTCCATCTGTGTTATATTAGCATTTTTTTGCGAATAGGCTATTTGCATGGGATTTACCCCAGTAAGTAGCAAGCTGCTCAGATTGGAGCTTTGATTCTATTTTATCCATGTTTCCAAAGTCTCCCTTGATCTTTACCATTAGTACCTACCACCGCTTGTGACTCAACTAAGGTTTTATTTGTTTCTCTAAATCAGTTCCCAACCAGACTCAAAGTGTCTCCATCAGAAGAACATCTCCCTTGCCCCTAGGGGCCAAGGAGGTAAGGCAACAGGATGTTGTGGGGTAGATTTAAGAGAAAGTGAATTGTTGAGGAACACTAGGAACAGAGAGCTTACACCTTGTGTTTCCCAGGAGCTGCGCTGCCAATTGCCACCCAGGACTACAGTCCGAGGATTCTAAGAGTTTCTACTTGCTTAAGATACACAGATATCCAGATTTTTAGGTAAAATGTCCTCATTTGTAAACATTGGCCACTAACTAAACTATCTTTAAACCTCAGGGCAGGCCATGCAAAATGTATCCGAGGGCCAGACTCAATTGGTAGGCTGCCCCATTGTGAACCTCTGTTTTAACTTTTCTGCCCTTGCTAGTAAGGATGCGGGTTCAGAAGAAATCAGAGCAGTGAACCCCAACCCTTTCCCAGAGGAAGGCTTGTTCAAAGGCCTGGTATTAGGAGCATAAGGGCATTCATCTCTGCTAGGGTTCTTAAGACTCAGAGTGCTACAAGTTGCTCATCCTTGTTATTACTTTGCAAATATTACTAATACCAGATGTATGTGAAAAAGTCAAATTCTTCATGGACAAAAGGAGATGGTGGATCAAAATTTGATCCTAGGGAACTGATATGTATGTATATGTGAGGTGCGTGTGTGTGTGTGTGTTTGTGTGGTATAGTGTGTGTGTGTGAGCATGTGTATGTTGTGATGTGTGTGGTGTGGGTGGGTATGGTGTGTGTGGTATGGTATATGTGTGTTGCATGCAAGTGGTGTGTGTGTGTGTGTGGTGTGATGTATATGTAATGTATATGTATGTGTAGTGTATGTGTGTGGTGTGCGCGTATGTGGTATGTGTTCTGTGTGCTCATGTAGCAATGGAAGTTGGTCTATACTTAAAGTGGCACACACTTAGACAAATTAGCAAGAGTGCTTTGTAGGAATAATTTTAGTGTTTTGTTTTTAAAGTCTTTTTTAAGGGATGGTAAAGGATGGAAGGGTAGGAGGATGGGGAAGAAAAGAGCATGGTCAACAGTACAGTGAAAACTATTACTTAGGAAGTCACTTGGGAGGCCACAAAAAGATGAATCAGAGAAGGAATGAAAATGGGGAGGGCAGACATAGAG
Organism: Leptonychotes weddellii; assembly: GCF_054177405.1. Classification (NCBI taxonomy): domain Eukaryota; kingdom Metazoa; phylum Chordata; class Mammalia; order Carnivora; family Phocidae; genus Leptonychotes; species Leptonychotes weddellii. The sequence goes on from NC_138381.1 coordinate 50,731,161, forward strand.
TGTGAGGACGTCCCAGCAGGGATTCAGGCAGGCCTGCGGCAAATGCAGTTCCCACTTCTCTAGGAAACAGCCAAATCCCAACATTCTTCTTTAGGGAAAAATTAAGCCAGTGATCCCACATGAGCAGAGGTTGGAGCAGATGACTTTAATGATCCCTGCACACTGAGATCCTGGAACCACCAGGGTAGAACTTGCAAAGAGTTAACAGCATAAATCAAGTCCCAATTTAAAAGGACGTAAGGGTGCCTGGCTGGCTCAGTCAGTGGAGCCTGCAACTCTTGATCTTGAGGTCGTGAGTTCAAGCCCCACATTGGGGGTCGATTGTATTTAAAATTAGAAAAATATTTTTAAAGGACATAGAAAAATATTCGAGGGGTGCCTGGGTGGCTCAGTCGTTAAGCATCTGCCTTCGGCTCAGGTCATGATCTCAGGATCCTGAGATCGAGCCCCGCATCGGGCTCCCTACTCCGTGGGAAGCCTGTTTCTCCCTCTCCCATTCCCCCTGCTTGTGTTCCTTCTCTCACTGTGTGTCTCTCTGTCAAATAAATAAATAAAATCTTAAAAAAGTATTCGAATAGATACACAGACCCTTAAGAGGAAGGATGTGAATTGAAAGAGGGATAACATGTAGGAATTAATAGAAATTTGAGATTGAAGAACCCCAAATGCTGTAACGTCATAAAAGGGAAAGAAAAAAAAGTGTGTGTGTGTTGTGCACATATGTGTGTCAGGGAGGCGCTCTGCTTCTAGAAGCCCGTGCTATATATAGCAAGACTTTGCTGTAGGTCTGACCTTTGTGCACTTTGCAGCCATATCTCTGCTTGCTCAGGAGCCACATCTGTTATCCCTACATATTGTACAGAGCTCAGGTTTCCAGGCTCAGACACTCTATATGCATTCAGTAACAGATGCAATATCATTTGAATGACTTTGCTTCAAGTTATTTTGTTTTTATTCTCACTAGCACTTCCTTTAAACATCAGTTATCATAAACACATTTTGCACATATATACCACGGAGAGGTTTTATTCTATAAATTTCTTCCCCACAATATATAGCTCCAATTTTAGGAATCTTTCTTTTTCTTCCTTCCTTATTTTATAATTAACATATAACATTGTGTTAGTTTCAGGTGTAAAACATAATGAAACTCCTTTTCTGAGAGACTTGTGGGCTCTTGACAATAAAACAATAAAACTTTGTGTATTGGGGTCACCTGGGTGGCTCAGTGGGCCAAGGGTCAGACTCTTGATTTCGGCTCAGGGTTGTGAGATCAAGCCTCACGTTGGGCATGGAGTCTGCTTAAGATTCTCTCCCTATCCCTCTGCCCCTCCCTAGCAGCCCATGCTTGCACACATGCTCTCCAGCTCTCACTCTAAAAAAAACCCAAAAAACTTTGTATTTTGTAACTAAATGCTTTACAGAGTAAATTTTTGAGAAAGTGTTTTCAATTTATTGAACCTTATTTTTTTAAATCTATGCTTAATTTTTAAAATGTATTGTGAAACTTAACATATGCTTAGCCCATGGTGATGTGCACCATCAATAATTAAAATGTAAGTCATGGGTTGTGGTTTAATTAATCTGATTTTAATCAACTAAGTTTTCTTTCTATAAAGAGCTATTTTAAATTCCTCTATATTTGTGGAGTCCTTGGAAATCCCTTAAGTTTCATTACATAATGATACAGATCTCTGGTAAATAGATAAGAACCTGACAATGTCAGAGATATTTACCCTAAAACCCTCTGCAGGTGAAAGACAGGTATTTCCACTAATTTGATTTGTTTGAGGCTGAATCCTAGTGACTTTTTTTGCCCAGAAGTTCCATTGCTTTATTCAAGGCACTGGATGAAATCAAAAAAATCAAAGATAAACTAAAAATTGAGGTAAATCTTTTAGTTATACGCCAAATTTGGTTAAGGCAAGTGGACTCTTCTGAAAGAAATAGACAAATACAAAATGCCAAAGAATTGAGTTGAAACAGAGCATTCAATCCCTTGGGCCCATTAACTCAATCGACAAGAGCTGCTAGAGGCTTGGTTCCGAGGGCTGGTTTCTGCCTCTGGCTCCGAATGTTCCATGGGGACAATGAAAACAACCTGGGCCCAGACTCCTGAAATCTGCGTCCTCCCCTCACACATTTGTGGATTTCTTTTTAGTTGCCGTTTAGGTTTAAGACACCAAAAGAGAAAGCCAGGAACTGCATCTTCCCCCAAATCAAACCACTCTCAACAACCACAAAAAACAAAACAAAACAGTAGAAGCCTATCAAAAAGAGTGCAACAAAGGGAACTAGCATAGAAAGAACTGGCAAAACCCCAGCTGAAAACACGCACGCTGAGCAGACTCCCCCATGTTTTCTCCAGTGTAGGCGCTGCTTATGCTCCCCTCTGCACCGGGTCATACTTCCAACCCACATGGGGAAGCATGAGCACAGGTAAAAAGGCAAAGGAGTCATCCCCATGGATTATGGAATTGAGACAAGTTTGGTGAATTGACTTGGGAGCAGTAGAAAACACACAGCCGTGACATTTCCCACTTCACAGGAAATTCCTCCTATATAAGAATTCTCCCTAAAATCTAATACTGTGAAAAAAATGTAGAAGTACTTGCCAAGAATGAGAAGACCTGAGATTTTATCATTTTTCTTCACTAAGGTATTTGATTCAGGAATGCCTGAACTGCACTTGGTGTTGGTTTCTGTCTTATGTTTAACCTGTGTGCGTTCAGCAGGGAATGTCAGCTAATCATGTTTAGCCCAATATAATCTGGCAGCTTCAAATGTTGACACTATTTTAGAGTTATGAACTCCAAATAAATAAAGATTTCATATACATTTAAGCAATTATTACAGTAACTATTTTCACTATTATTGCTTAAATTAATATTCAATAACATAATGCCATCGTAATGGCCTTGCAGGGTGCTTATTAGCTTAATTTGGTGAAATGTTGAAAAATCCATAATTTCAATTTAATGTATATTTTTGAAATTGTTTGAAACTGAATATAGTTGAGCCTTGAACAACATAGGTTTGAACTGCGTGGGTCCACTTATACACGGATTTTTTTTCAATAAATACAGTATAGTACTATAAATGCATTTTTTTCCTCATTAGGATTTCCTTAATAACTTTTTCTTTTTTCCAGCTTACTTTATTGTAAGAATGCAGTAGATAATACATATAACATACAAAATAGGTACTGTGTTCTCAGTAAGGTTTCCAGGGGAGAGTAGGCTATTAGTAGTTAAGTTTGGGGGGAATCAGAAAGGACATATGGATTTTCTACTGCATGAGGGGTCTGGGCCCCTAACCCCCATGTTCTGCAAGGGTCAACTGTAATTTAGAATTGGGGCTAAACAGTACTTCTCGGTGTTATAGACATTTCCAAAGCTCTTGCAAATGGACCTCGAACACCAACTTTGTGTTTCTTTTTTTTTTTAAAACACCATTTTTTTTTTTAAGATTTTATTTATTTATTCATGAGAGACAGAGAGAGAGAGAGAGAGGCAGAGGGAGAAGCAGGCTCCCAAGGAGCAGGGAGCCTGATGTGGGACTCGATCCCAGGATCCTGGGATCATGACCTGAGCCGAAGGCAGACGTTTAACCATCTGAGCCACCCAGGCGCCCCCAACTTTGTGTTTCTAGGACAGTCTGGTCACTCATCCACATTTAACCAAGTCACACATGTTTAGCCTGGAAAGGTTCTTCTCTTGAGCAGGGTTTCTGCTGGGAGGGAGAAGAGGTACCAGCGCCTGGCAGGCCAACCTTGTCCAGGGTTACGGGCGTCACAGCTCACTCTCAGTCTGCTGAGGCAGAAAATATATGGCTAAGGCACAAGGAAGATGCAAATAGGCATCAAAGAAATTTTGCCTGCGATTTCATTCATTCATTCACTCATCCATCCCCTTATTCCTTCATTCATGAGATGTTTTTTGATGTATGCTATACGTCCATCATCTGCTCAGTGCTGAAGGCACAATTCTGAAAAGTAAGGGGGAGAAAAAGAAAAAGAAAGGAAGAGGAGGAGGAAGAAAAAGTGGAGAATAATAGAAATAAAGATAAAAGGACAGCAGAGAAATAATATTGAGCATTTATTATATGCTAAGTACTATGCCGAGTATACTACCTACTGACTTCTAGAGGCATTATCTCATTGAATCTTCTCAACTTCTTGAAGCAAATACTGTTATTTATTCTCACTTTTCAGATGAAAACACTAAGGTTCACTCAGGGTAAGAAATTAGCCCAGGTGAAAAGATTAGTAAATGGCTGATTTTGTTCTAGAACCCAAGATGCTCTGATTCGAGAGGCAACAGAGTCTTGTGGTAAAGAGCATGGTCTCTGGAAACAAAGGCCAGAGTGCAAATTCTGGATCTGCCTCTCGCTGGCTGTGTGACTTAGGGACAGTTAATCTGCTTCTGCCCCATTCTGCTCCAGGGTTGTTATGAAGACTAGATGCTTTAGCGTATGTAACATGCTCAGACTATCACTTGGCACAAACACGCCCTACAAAGTGTTTTTATTATTCCAGAGCCCATGCTCATAACTATCCCTTTCCTTCCTCATGGAGTTTTGGAGTCTAGCAGAGAATCAAGATAGATGAACAGATCATTCTTTTTACAGTGTGTTAAGAGCTCAGACAAGAGAAATATAGGGTGCTGATGGAACATGCTGGTAGTCTTGAATCTGGACTTGGAGTTTCAGGGAATGCTTCTTAGATCAAGTGGCATCGAAGTGAAAAGACCTGAAGGAGGAGGAGGCCTGAACCAGCTGAGGGTTTTGGGGAGTTGGGACCTATGCTCAGGGAAAGCTAATCGTTTCAGAGAGATGTAAGTCAAAAAAAAAATTAATTCAGGGAATTATTGCAAATCTTTACTAACATTTTCCTGGCTATTGAAGCAGGAAATAGCACACTTGACAAATACAGTGTAAATAATATTTACAAAAAATATGCTAATTATTGAATCTGGAATTAGTCCTTCAAATATTAAGAATTTTAAAATTACTTTTGATAACGTGATTGATATTAAACACCATTAATATCTGTGTATCGGAAGACACAGAAATGTCAACTTTCTCATTCTTTTCCTGTTGCTCACTCATCCTTTTGTGTCCTTCCCTGTCTCTGTCCTGTCTTCTCCACCCCTCACCCCACCTTCCCCCAGTGACAGTAGTCAATGTTAAGTTCAAGTGCTTGCTATAAACCTCTTTGCCATCTCCGTATGTCTAGCAGCCTCAGTGATGCCCCGCTCGGGAGAAAAGACAACTTAGGCGGTGGAAAGCAAGAAGAAAGAAGTTACGTTCAGGAAAACATGTAACTGTTTAGTTTTTCCCTAACATGTTCTGATGTTTGTAAGACTTAACACTGCTGTCTGCTCGCAGGGGGGAGGCTGCTCTTTGCACTCATCATTTTTTCTTGCCTTCTATAAAAATGTCTCAATATTCAAAATATAGTAGTCTCATCCAAAGCAAAATTAGTAATATGATTTCAATCAAGACTATTATGAGCTCCAGGGTGATCCTAGAAGTAAACAAGTAGGCATGTGAACCCCATGTTTCTTTACCTCTCAGCAAGAGAGGGCATTGTACTTAATCCCTTAATCCAGGGTTACAAAATCCACACAAAAGCAGAGTGAGAAAGATACTGCTTTTGTTAGCACTGGCAATAAACTTCCAACTGCTATAAGGAGAAAAACATAGCATCCCCTTCCACCGCAGTGGAGAAAGCAAAAGCTAAATATCTCCATTATAAAATTTCAACCCCACCAAAGGAATTAAGTTAAAATTTCACTTTTTTTCAGTTAAAAAAAGACGTGTGCTTTTAAAACATCTCTCAAGGAAAGAGTATTCCTTATGAATGCTGCCCTTCTGTAAAGTTTTATTTTACCAGGAGCGACAGAGGTGCAGCGTCATATTCAAGAGGGTGTTCCTGCTGCCCGTGAGGTCTTCTAGGTGTGCTGATGGTGGTCCTCATAGTCTTTGTTTCTTTCTGTAATTGTAAAGAAAGAAAGCTTTCTTTGCAAAGTCCAGACAGGATCCCTGTATCTTTTTTCTTGGACTTTCTATGCTTTTGCTCATTAGAAAACAAATTCATCTGAATCCCCTTTCTTTTAGTGGAAATAGTACATTTGTAAAATCACAGTATACATTTGTGAGCTATATTTACAAGCTGTGTATGTCCTCTTTGATTGATCTTTTTTTCCATAAGAAAACCTAGAAATGTCTCATAATATAAATATGAAAATGCTCCAGGCCATAATATATCATTGTTTAACCATATGTTCACTTGTAAGGCAAATTCTGTTCTTGGTATTTTCATTCTATGAATTCATATAAATGCAGGCAGTGAGGATAAAACCAGGATAACTGAGGAGGGTACAAAATTGGCTGATCCTTCTCTGCTCTGAACACCTTTGGAATTGCTGTCCATATACGGGCATATCACAGCCAATCCACGGGAGCACTGAGAACTACAGATGGCCCTAATGCAAGAAGCACTGTTGCAGGATGTGTGTTTGGGGAGCAAATAATCAGGATCACTAAGATATCCATTAGTATAGGGCCACCTGGGTGGCTCAGTTGGTTGGGCATCTGCCTTCGGCTCGGGTCATGATCCTGGGGTCCTGGAACTGAGCCCTGCTTCCTGCTCCCTGCTCACCGAGGAGCCTGCTTCTCCCTCTGCCCCTCCCCCTGCTCGTGCTCTCTCTGTTTCTCTCTCTCAAATAAATAAATAAAATCCTAAAAAAAAGATATCCATTATTATATTTTGCAATCCACACTGCTGCCCTTAGAGTGTATACTGATCCTCCACACAATGGCCCCAGACTTCAATTTTCTGATCATGATGCCTACTCTACAGCTTTACAGCTTCCTCTTGGACGATTGTAATGTCAACATCACTACTTGGTACTATTTTCAGCTTGACTTTTAAGAGTCTTTTTGAATTGAGATTCCTAATCTGTTGTAGACTTCTCAGAGAAGGGCTGGTATGCTGAGGATTTGTGGTTTCTATTTTGATGTTCACAAGCTTTCTTTTTTTTCTTTTTTCTTTTTTCCTGATTCTCAAAGGTGATCTGCATAGTTGAGGTTTTCAGATAAATGAAGGATTTGCTTTATGAGGTTACAGTGTTTGAAATGGAAACTTTGTGCCTGAGAATAAGCAATTCTGAATGTGAAAAATATGTTTCCTATTAAGATAATCCAGCTGTCCATATTTTAGGCATACCAAGGTTAAAATGAATTCTAATTCTTCTTTGACATGAATTTGACCAAAATCAAATGCTCTTACTATGAAAATACGTCCCATATATGGCTTTCTTTTCACTTGATGCCAAGTGATTATTATTTCTCAAATCTTTTACAGATCTCATGTTACAAGAATATAGCTATGGAAATATATAGCTCTTTATTTTTCAACACATATGAGCCTGATTTGAGCTAAGAGCAAAGCACATATTTCAAGCAAATGAACAAAACATTGAAGCATGTGAACAAAAGAACACTTAAATTATCACGGTTATTCAATCAGTTTGTGATTATGGCAAAACATTTCCAGTACAGAACATTTGTTGAGCACATGCTTGGCAGTCTTCCAAAACAGTTTCATAGAAAAATCAAGAGGGCAAGAACTCAAAGTGCTTTTCTCATTTTTAATACTAACTTTCTGCTAAGGCTACAACATAGAAATAATATAGTTATAAAAATATCAAGTAATGATTAGCTATTTGTCATTTGGTCTTTTACATTTAATGCAAATTTTCAAACTTTTGGTAGAAACACCCAAAACAAAATCTGCTGTAAAATATTTCTGGGCAAACTGGAGTACAGGAATGTCTCTGAGACATGTACCTACTCTGCACTGAAAGTGATTCTTTCATTAAATCTCTGGATGTTACTTTCTGGCCAATTTGGTAATAGTGAAACAACATGAAGAACTAAATCAATTAGCCAGATAATGCTTTTCTGAAATAAAGGCAATCTTACTCTTCCCCCTGCCCCCCAATTTCAATTATAATATATTCTCCTGGAGAAGAATCAAACAATACAAGTTGTCTTCAATGGATTAAAATTTTGGTAAAATCCATATCACAAAACAATCAGCTAATTCTAACCTTGAGGAAGTTCAAAACAGTGTGAAGAAAATAAACATTACTCCTAATGAGCAATTAATGAATTTTTAGATTGCTTCCAGGATTTATTATTCTAAAGAAGAAATATGGTAGTGAACATTCTTATTGCAAATCTGACTACTTATCTTATGGAAATGTTCAAAAAATTCCTTTTATGTGTTAAAAACCATTGGACATACCCAAGCAATGATTTTTCTTTTGTCATGGAAAGTGTAATTGACAGATATTGACCATTGCCTGTGATTTTAAGCAACTATTGCATGGATCCGGGTTACCTTTTCCAGAGTAGAAAATATATTTTTACTACAAGAAACAGAGCATCTAATGTTTCAGATTTCCTTCTGAAAAGCCCATTTTTGTCCATACGGATATGATTTTCCTCTCATGTATGGTATTATATTGATCTTGGAGAGAAGAAAAAAGATGCATTTCATCTGACATGGTTCAGCTGAATAATGATGGCTTTGACTGTGTTTTTCTTCTAAGAAAGGACAGTCTTATATTTTAAGGAATTATGTTTGAAGCAGTAATGTTACTGTCAGGTAGACCTTTACCAGTAAGCTCACAAAGAAAGGTTATTGGTGGGGAGAGGAGCAGGGGTCTTCTTGTTAATAAAAATAATCAAACATTTGGATTGCTTGCTTTTACTTGCTTTAAAAATAAAGAGTCAACAAGAATGTGGAGAAAAAATTTCTAAGATCATTGAGTGGTTAAAGACTAGAATGAAGGCTTTATGCTAAAGGAGTAAGTAGACACAATTATGCTGATTTGTTTTAAGAAGCTCCAAAGGGGAAAGAAAGAGATTACTCTGGGACTGAGGTACAGAAGCCAAGAATCATTTAGAGCTTCCAGAAAACTGGGACAAAATCAATAGGAAAAGGGGTCTTTGTTTATAGTGGAACTTAAAACCAGAAGTAAAAGTCAGTAAGTCTCTACAGCTCCCTGAAGAATTGCTCAGTGACTGAGTGAGAGAGAGAACTTTGGGGAGGCAGGTGAGAAAAGAGGGAGGAAAGAACATGTAATAAATATCTGCCAGTTTCAATGAAAGAGGAAGCCATGAGTAATTCTTTCAAGTGAGTAGACTTTATCATGAGAGACATTCATGAATATTATATCAGGATTTTTCAAGTTTTTTTCCCTTTCTTCAAGTCAGCTGAGTATTGACTCATGATTGATGGAAATCCTTGACCTTCAGTTTCGTATAGCTCTCTCTTATTACATCAGAGACTTACACAGGAATGTAACCATATTGACCATCACTTTTGAGCTCATTACTGAACGGTAAAATTAAGAGGGACTTCGAAAAGTCACCCAGAACTTCCAATCCTGGAAATGGCCAGCTAGATTATTTAGATCAACCCTCCTGCTGACAACAATGAAAATGAGGGTAGTTTTCATGACTGGGATGTTACACACTGGGATTCTGGCAATGTTCTCTTTCCTGATCTCGGGTTTCCTAGGTTATAATGTCATCTCTTGATTTGGGTGATGTTTACTTGTTTTTGCACTGTTCTGTATGTAAATAAAAAATTTTTTTAAATTCCCTAATTCAGCCTTCAACCTTCAGGCAGGTAGATTTTGCACAATGAAGATACATTTTCTTTCTCCATGAATAGAAATGTTTACGATCCAAACAACACTTTCTCAAATCCCACTTCCTAGGAGTCATCTTATATGCCACATTGAAAACTACAGGACCCACGATGAAAATATTGAAAAGATTTCCAAGAAAATTTTTGGCTAGAGCATTAAAGTTTATGAGGTGGCCAATTAGAATCAATTAGAATAGAATAGTCTCCAATGTTTCTACTACAACTATTTTGTTCTAGCAAAGAATTCCTATTCCTCTCATACAAATGCTCTAAACTTTGTGTTAGGAAGTTCTACGTTCTGAAATTTCCCACAAATCAAAAAGGAATGATGTGGTTTTTAATAATTGCAATCAAAAGTTTGATCCTCTGCATTTAGCCAAAAGACATGTAAAGTAGGAATTCTTTTTTTTAATATTTATTTTTCTAAAGGTTTTATTTATTTTAGAGAGAGAGAGAGACAGCATGAGTGGGAGGGGCAGAGGGAGAGGGAAAGAGAGAATCTCAAGCAGACTCCATGCTGAGCGTGGAGCCTGATGTGGGGCTCCATCCCAGGACCCTGAGATCATGACCTGAGCTGAAATCAAGTGGACATTTAACCAACTGTGCCACCAGGCACCCCTAAAGTAGGAACTCTTAGCCTCATTATGGAAAATCATTATTATCATCAAAATAATTTCATCAACCATAGCCAAACTTTACTGAACACTTACTATGTATAGTTAATATGCTAAGTATTCACAAACATTATTTCATTCATTATCCATTCAAATCCTGGGAGACAAGTAGTGTAATTAGTCAGTCCCATTTTTTAGACTAGAAAACTGAGAGCCATAAATTTAAGTATCTTGCCCAATATAAGGGAGCTATTAAGTAGTAGAGCTGAGATTTAATATCAGTTTATAATCACTGTTCTACACCCCACAGAAGTTGTAAGCAAATTGATATAGAATCATTAGAAAATGTATTAGATCCTTAATAAAGATTGTTGAATTTTACTTTTCCCCAAAAGATAAAATTGGAGAATAAATTGAAATCAGATGAGCCATTTTCTCTTTTCTGCATTTCTTATATCCTTGCATTCTCTGACTCCATATTTTTCTTGAAGAATTGGTTATTCCTATTGTTTTCCTTTCCATAGTTTTGATATTATCTGATTGGACAGCCTTTCCTAGAATAAAAATTAATGTTTCATCTACAAGTGAAATTGGAAATAACCACTTTAAAGAAATGAGAAGTAGATTATAGTAAAGTTGTCTGATAACTCTATCTTCCTAGCTGATATGGGGATATCATGTCAAATGTGATTCCAATGAGACTAAGTTGCTCAATCTCTGTCTACTCTTCAATTCGGTGGTACATCAACCTGAATTTAGTCAACAATAATTTATGTGGAGAATATATGGTTAGTGATATTTGGCCTATAAAAATTAACCTGTAGTTAGAGGAGGTAAAGTCAACATGGATTAAACTGAAGTTTTGAGGTTATTTACAAAGTTTATTTTGTTTATTCCTGTGTTGACAGGATTCATTTAAACTGCTCGATGTGATGAATTAAATGGAGAAGGGGTTTACTACCTTTATATCTTTAAGGTCTGTAAGCATGGCCTGAATCTCTGCCTTTTCTACAAAAGGTGATACTGTTTTGGATAGGATACATGTGTGTGATGGTGGTGGATGGAGACTGGGGATTGTTCCAGATGCTTCCATTTAGCCTTTACGATCATGATAACTCTTACTCCACAAGCTAAGGAATCAACGTGAGGTTCTTACCATCTATCAAGTATGTGTTATCATTATCAAATAATAATATTTATCGAATGCCAAAATTTCAATTAAGTAATTGGGGACTGGGGAAATTGCCACTGGTTACATCTATGGACTAACCTACTGTGAACTGGACCTTAGCCAGGACTCCATTTGTTGCCTGGCTCTCTTAAACTCACTTTAACAGAAACCATGGTGAGTCTTCATCTCTCAGTGTCAGCTCAGACTCTGTGTCCAAGTGTCTTTGAAATATTTGGCATTCCTCTTTCAAGATGTAAGTTACTTTAGTAAATGGCCACATGTCTTTTGGGGGAAGAGCTGGGAGATGTTGTTTCGTATACTTGTATTGCAAGGTCCTTTCTTCTGGAGCCCTAAGCTTTCTTTAGTCAATGAAATACGGGTATGAAACTGGCTCAGGTCTGGAAACTAGGCAAGCGATTATGACTTCCAATTTGGGTGTCAGCCTTCAGTCTCTTGATCAGACATCTTTGCTTTCTTTGAGTTGTATAGATCAAGACATAATCTTGTTTCATTTTATCTGTCACACCCCAAGGGGTGTCATGTTCTGTTAACCACCTCTACAACCCTATATATGTCACAAGCTTGTTGTTTATGATAATGGTGCCCACTCTCTTCTGACATTGAAGCACCACCACCCAGATTCTTTTATTTCAAGATTCTATCATCCCTGTCCCTATCTGGGGGTGCAGTTCTGAAACAGCACCTTCTGTCATCACCCTTGCCTAGGGAAGATGGCCACCTCTGAGCTTCTTTGTGATGCTCATTCCTTATCACTTTGGTGTATGGAATGTCCTCTGGGCCCTCCCTTGGGGCATAGCCATATATGGTAGTTTTTCAGTCCTTACATATAGCATGTTCTCTCTAGAATGCCCATTTCTCCATGCCTTTTGGTCCCTTCTTCCATAGTCTGCTGTGACAGTTTTGCCATTTCTAGTTCACTTTATGTGGGGCATTGCTTTCAAGTGCCACCCTAGGAGTGTGTTAGCAACATCTCCAAATAAACTCCTTTATCTATCTTTGTGTTCTACTTCTCATCAAGCACCCGCAGGACACAGAACCATTCAAATTCTCTTGGTTCCAATGGTCTTTGTTGGCAACATGCTGCAGTTTCTTTGGAGTACAATCATTTTCCTCTCTTAGCAGATGCAACATTTCCCCAGTGAGGTTATATCGTAATTAACTCTGCTTAGGTCACTGGTGTCCAGGGAGGAAAATGGGGTTAGACATGGCAGCATGTTCTGTCTTGCAGGATACAGAGGGCCTCTTCAGATGAAAGGAAGGGCACTTGCCTTTAACAGAGAGGGAGAGGCCAAGGATTCAATCTGCTCTGAAGCTCTGATAGTCTTCTAATTAGGGCCTCAAACTAATCCTCAGTTTTTTCTGTCCTCCAGCTGCAGGAAATGAGAATTTCTTTATATGCTTCCAAGGAGTCCTGATGGCTTTCACGCTTAACTTTAATTAATGATTAATCACTGTGGTGGGCAGAATAATGTGCCTTCTAAGCTGTCCATGTTTTAATCCCTGGAGGCTGTTGAAAAAAGACTTTAGAGATGTTGAGATATTGAGGATTTTGAAATGAGAGATTAGCCTGGATTATCCAGGTTGGTCCCATGTAATCCCATGAGTCCTATAAGAGGGAGGCAGGGAGACAGAGTCAGAGAAGGAAAATGGATGAGGAGAGCAGAGGTTGGAGTGGTACTATTTCTATATCAGTTAAAATGTGCAAGTCAAATCAGTGTGAGTGTACTGCATATATGGAAAAGAGATCAGAAAAAAACACTTTAAAAAAAAAGCTGTTGACTCTGGATACTGAGACTATGGGTAACTTCGTGTTTTTTTTTCCAGCACTTTTTAGTAATTTCCCAAATTTTCTGTAATAAACACGCATTTTAAAAAAGCACTTTTTCTGACTATAAAAGCAATATATGACCATTGTAGAGAAATTGGAAAATGCAAGTAAGTGTATGGAAAAAAGTAAAGATCATGTCACCACCCCATCACCTGGAGAACATAACTATTAACATTTGGGTATATTTCATTTCCATTTTTTCTGTGCACTCAGATATGAATGTATATATGACTTGATACTTGACTTAATACTGTCTGTTCAGTCATGTATCCTGCTTGCTTGCTCGCTCTTTCTTTCCTTTTTTTTTTTTTTTTGCTTAACATTATATGGTAAGCTTTTTTACTTATCCTCAATTTTTAAAACACCATTTTTAATGAAGGCAGGATGTTATCGTGCATTTCCCTACTAGACAGTAAGATTATCTCCAGTTTTTCGATATTGCAAATAATGATGTGATGAATAAAGTTGTATGTAAAGATTTAGCTACATATCAGATTTTTTCCCAAGAAGTGGGACTGGGTTACTTTGATAATCAGAAAAAAAATATGTTACACTAAAATGTATTAATTCATGATCAGGTGAAAAATACCTGGAAATTATTAGGTATTGCCAAAAGGTTTTTGTAAGTGAGCCATCTTTCCCTATACCAGACATCTTAGGCCAGGCCCCAGCCTGTCCGTGTTTCATGAAGGAAGCCATCACGTGGCTCGTACAGGTAGCTGTCTAAGCCATCTTCCTTTTCCTAAGAGCAGAAGGGTGGTGGGCTGAGAAAATCTTTCTTGGTGGCATTGAATGGTAATATGTACAGTGGTTATTTCTAACATGGGTAGATTCCCAGGGGAATACTGCATTTTTCCTTCTGTTATAGGAGATATTCTGCTTTCTCCAGAGGGACAGTACGGCACAGTAGATAAAGCATCCTTAAAAAAGAAGCCACTGTATAGATGTAACCTCAAAACGGAGGAGCAGCCGATAGGGTGTGTGAGGCTGAGCGGTTCCAGTCACCTGGCCGAGCCTAAGGGGAACGGTCCTGCGCACACCACACTGAAGGACTTATCACCCCTACCTCAGCACACTGGAGAAACCACCCATGAGAAGAATTTTTCTGACTATGATTGATGCTGTGCTCTGCCTCATTCACACCATTTGTTAAATTATGCAGAGAAAATAATTGGCTGGGACTAAGAGAGACCATTACAGTGGGAAATGGTTAGTTAAGACATAGGAATGGTCTAAACCTCTCCCTGGAAGTACCTTGATATTTATCTCAAATTTACTTCGTTCTCTGTATATGGATACATTTCACATTTGGGAAAACAGTTCAAACAGCAGGCAAATAAAAGTTGAGAAAGAAACAGTGACATTTCTTTATTTGGAATAAAAAAAAATCCAAACAATTCTAAGAAATGATTTAGAAAGAGTTCAGATTAGCTTTAAACTTTCTCTCTGCAATAAGAAAGAAAGCAACATCAAAGTATTTTCACTAGTGAAGGGGGAAATAAGATGATTTCTTAAAACCTTTGAAATAAAACAGGAGCAAACCTCCGTGGCAAAGTATTTTCTGTAAATGTATTTGTGTTAGGATAATTTTTCTTTAATAAGCAGTTGCAAAAAAATTATACAGAGGCATACCTTGTTTTATTGCACTTTACTTTATAGCACTTTGCAGATACTGCATTTTTTACAAATTGAGGGTTTGTGGCAACCCTGAACAAGTCTATAGGTGCCATTTTTCCAACAGCATTTGCTTACTCCATATCTCTGTGTGACATTTTGGTAATTCTCACAATATTTCAAAGTTTTTCATTATTATTATATTTGTTGTGGCGATCTGTGATCAGTGACCTTTGATGTTTCCATTGTAATTGTTTTTGGGGTGCCACAAACCACACCCATATAAGATGGTGAACATAATCAATAGACAATGTGTGTTTTCTGACTCCTCCACTGACCAGCCATTCCCCTTCTCTCTCCCTCTCCTCAGGCCTCCCTATTCCCTGAAACACAACAATATTGAAATTAGGTCAATGAATAACCCTACAATAGCCTCTAAGTGTTCAGATGAAAGGAAAAGTCACACTCTCTCACTTTAAATCAAAAGATAGAAATGATTAAGCTTAGTGAAGGCATGTCAAAAGCCAAGAGAAGCTGAAAGCTAGGCCTCTTGCACCAAATAGCCAAGTTGTGAATGCAAAGGAGAAGTTCTTGAAGGAAATTAGAAGTGTGACTCCAGAGAACACACCAACAAATGATAAGAATGTGAAACAGCCTTATTGCTGATATGGTGAAAGTTTTAGTAGTCTAGATTAGAAGATCACACCAGCCACAACATTCCCTTAAGCCAAAGCCTAATCCAGATCAGGGCCCTAATGCTCTTTAATTCCGTGAAGGCTGAGAGAGGTGAGGAAGATGCAGGAGAACAGTCTGAAGCCAGCAGAGAGTGGTTCGTGAGGTTGAAGGAAAGAAACCATTGATATAACTTAAAAGTGCAAGGTGAAGCAGCAAGTACTGATGTAGAAGCTGCAGCAAGTTACTCAGAAGATCTAGCTAGGATCATTACTGAAGGTGGCCACACCAGAAAACAGATTTTCATTGTAGATGAAATAGCCTTCTGTTGGAAAAAAATGACATTTAGGACTTTCATAACTGGAGAGGAAAAGCCAGTGCCTGGCTGCAAAGTTTCAAAAGATAGACTGACTCATTTGTTAGAAGCTAAGGCAGCTGGTGACTTGAAGTTGAAGCTAATGCGCATTTGCCATTCTGAAAATCCTAGGGCCCATAAGAATTATGCTAAATCTACTCTGCCTGTTCTCTGTAGATGGAACAATAAGGTCTGGATGACAGCGCATCTGTTTATGACATGGTTTACTAAATATTTTAAGGCCACTATTGAAGCCTGCCACTCACTGACAATGCACCTGGTCACCCAAGAGCTCTAATGGAGATGTGCAACAAGATTAATGTTGTTTTCATGCCACTTAACACAATATCCATTCTGTGGTCCATGGATCAAGGAGTCATTTTGACTTTTGAGTCTTATTATTTAAGAAATACATTTCATAAGGCCATAGCTGCTATAGATGCTGATTGCTCTGATGTACCTGGGCAGAGTTCATTGAAAACCTTCTGGAAAGGATTCACCATTCTAGATGATTAAGAACATGCATGATTCATGGGAAGAGGTCAAATATCAACGTTAACAGGAGTTTGGAAAAAGTTGATTCCAACCTTCATGGATGACTTTGAGGGGTTCTAGACTTCAGGGGAGGAAGTCACTGCAAATGTGGCAGAAACAGCAAGAGAACCAGAATTAGAAGTGGAGCCTGAAGTTGGGACTGAATTGTGGCAATCTCATGATAACATTTTCATGGATGAGGAGTTGCTTCTTATGGATGAGTAAAGAAAGTGGTTTCTTGAGAGGGAATCTATTACTGATGAAGATGCTGTGAAGATGGTTGAAATGACAACAAAGAATTTAGAATATTCCATAAACTTAGTTGATGAAGCAGCAACAGGGTTTGAGAAGACTGACTCCAATTTTACTCTGAGTAAAATGCTATCAAATGGCATTCACGCTACAGATAAATCATTCGTGAAAGGAAGAGTTGATTGATGTGGTAAACCTCATCATTGTCTTCTTTTGAGAGATTGCCACAGCCACCCAACCTTCATCAACCATCACCCTGATGAGTCAGTAGCCATCAACATCGAGGCAAGACCCTCCACCATCAAAAAGATTATGACTTACTGAAAGCTCAGATGATGGGTAGCATTGTTTTTTTAGCAATAAAGTATTTTTAAATTAAGGTGTATACATCGTTTTTTTAGACATAATGTTATTGCATACTTAATAGACTATAATATAGTGTAAATGTAACTTTTATATGCACTGGGAAACCAAAAATTCATTTGACTTGCTTTGTTGTAATACTTGCTTTATTGCAGTGGTCTGGAACTGAACCCGCAATATCTCCAAGGTATGCCTATAAAATAAGTGCCTTCTTGTTTAGGCAAACTTCCTTCCCTATGGAACCAGCAACACTAAACTTTAGCGTTAGACCACGTTATCAATTATAATAACAGTCATGATAGATCTTGTAAAAAATGGCTTTTCCTTGAGGATAGTGACACACACGCCAAATCTTTGCAGTTTCTCTCTGCACAGCTAAATTAAGAGGCTCTATCATCAATCATGTCAAATTTGTTGAAATGCTTCTTATGTCAAGTTGGTACAGCACTAGCCTATTATAGTTACTGTCAGGCTTCTCATTTTTTTTTTTTAAAACTAGATGTTCCCAGAAGAAAGCAGAGGAACATTTGATGTGAAAGGAATGAATTTATCAGGTTGGTTGTGATAAATACACCACATTTTAAAGATACAAAAATTGGTACAGGGAGAAGCTAAAAATATCTCCAGAAGGAGGAAAATGAGTTATAAATAATGAACACCAAAAAAGAAGGAAAATTATTTACATTAATATTCTGTGGAGGAATATTATTCAGTCTTAAAAATGAAGGAAATCCTAAAACATGGATGAACCTTGAGGACATTATACTATTCAATTCAATCCAAAGAATATTTATTAATCTCATAATGAACTTTAGAATTATAGTTCTGTTTCTGTATCTCTTAAACTCGTTTCCCCCTCAAAATGTTTGTAAATTATTATCTCTATATTCTTAATAGAATGTATTAAGCTAGTAGTCAAAATTCTATCCCCTTCGTTTATTGGTTGAGGAAGTAGAGTGGTTCAGTGACATGCCTAAAGTCAAATGAGCTAGAAGACAGCCAGGAACTAAGAGCAGTTTAGGTGTTCTGACCTTGCCCTGGGTTCTGTGCACTATGCCCTTGGAAATCTGGGTGGTTAAGGCTGCAAAAATCATGGAAAGCCAACATTTTTTCCCTTACAGAGTCCAAATAACTCGTCTGTATCTTGGATTTGTGTGTGAGTCAGTGTCAGAGTGAAGCCACCCGTAGTCTGTAACACTCCCATTTGTGACCCCTTCACTTCTGCTTTCTTTACAACAGTAGTCTGTGTTGTGACCGTGTGCCTTTCATGTCTGGCCCATCATGGGGCTGAGATGAGCATAGTTCAATAATTGTACATGGGCTGAGTCTAAAATTTCACTCCTGGGGACCTTGTCCTGCCACTCCATGCCCGAAACCTTCTTGAGCGTGTATCGTGTGCCAAGCACCGTAGTAAGTGCTTTATATGCATCTCCTTATTTAATTCTCCATAATGTTATTATTATCATCCCCATTAAATAGGCTGAAATTCATTTGCCCAATTTGTGAAGTTGGAATGTGACAAAGCCAAGATCCAAACCCAGGCAGTTTGACTCCTGAGTCCTGATACTTAACCATTATGCCACTTACCTTAAGTTTCTACCTGGAAGCGATGTGATCTTCACATTTTGTCAATCTCTACATAATAAGAATGCTGCTTTTCCTTCTGGGACACACCTTTCTTGCCAGCTTTAAGCCAGTTTTCTCCTTCTGCATCAATCATTCCTGGATAATGTTTAAGCTAAGAGGCAGAGCCCAGTGACAGTTCTCATTTTTTAAGAAACCTCATGGGCTTGGGATTGTATTTCCCTTGTGTAAACTGGTATTGGATCCCAGGCTCCTCAAGGCTCTCTGTCAACCCCCAATGCCGTGCTGACTCCGCAAAGCAGTGCGTGATAAATTGCTTGCTCTTTTGGCTTCTGTGCTTTAAGAACGCAGTCATCCATCTACATCCCACAATTTCTGTGTCATTGTCAATGATATCTGATAACGTTTGTAATCTGCTAAGGTGAAAGAGCCTCCCAGGTGTCAAGATACATATTGTGACACAGCTTTGTAAGTCCCTTATTGTATTCTCAAACACACCAGCATAGACAAAGTTGAACAGCACTGAATGTAACACAGTCTGATTTCACTCAATTTTTGTTGAGTGTTAGTAAACTTTTTCTTAAAGATCTTATTTATTTATTTGAGAGAGGGGGAGGGAGAGATTATTTGTTTATTTGACAGAGAGAGACACAGTGAGAGAGGGAACACAAGCAGGGGAAGTGGGAGGGGGAGAACAGGCTTCCCGCGGAGCAGGGAGCCCGATGCGGGGCTCGATCCCAGGACCCCTGGGATCATGCCCTGAACCGAAGGCAGATGCTTAACCAACTGGGGCACCCAGGCGCCCCAAGGATTAGTACACTTTTTAGAGTGGTCAAACTTCTGAAGTTGCCAGGATGCAATTCTAATGATTTCCAAATGCTTTTATGACATCCCAGAATGTACTTTAGAGATTTCTTATGCTATTTTCTTCACATTTCCTGTGCATTAAAATTATGTGTATTTGTAATGTATCTTGATCTTATATACATCAAGCTTTTCATTAGCTGGCCCAGGAGTTTCTAGCCAGGATTTGCATTTTCATTGTGAAGGTTTTAATTTGAAACAGGTAGTATTTTGTTTACTGTAAGACACCCAGCATTGATTAGCACTACAAGTGACTGTGAAAGTTCAGTACATGAAAATTGGAATTTCTATCAGGACACTTGCTTCTAAATCTGTTCTCTGATACATACATACACACACACACGCACACGCACACACAGTCTGGAAAGCCAGTAATTGACTGCATTTTAATGCATATACATCAGTCCAAAAGCCCTATTTACACAAAAATCATTAGACTTAACAATAGAAGGATCAGAACTATAATTCGTTAATTTGTTAATAGTTCTTCTCATTTTAGTTAGTGCGGTTTGCTGAGGCTACCCTACTTTGTCATCAAAAGTTATGTAAAAAAAAGATAATGGTTATACAATCTAGACTGGACATTAGAAAGCCAAGTTGCAAGAAGAAAGCCTTCTTTTCTAATGGGAAGTCCAGATATATATATAGAAAATATCTACTAGTGAGTGGCAGGAGTAGAGACAGAGATGCTGATATAGCAGAGTTGTTTAGAGTTTGTGAGACACAGCCCCTTGTGCTTTGAGAGTTATTGAAGTTTTACACTGCCTTTGAAATTCAAATTCATAGAGCCTTCTGCTCAGCCCTGCTCTGACTAGCTCCTTTGAACTTAAGTGTCTTTTCTTGGCCTGCTATCAAGTCCTCTCAGTCAAGACCTTCTGGATTCAAGCCCCTTTTCCTAAGAAGGAGGGGGGTTTCATCACTGTTCCAGCTTGGGTCTCGGAATGGAGAGGGGTATAAATCTTGAGCTGGCTCTTTTAACTCCCAACTACATCGAGGCTGTAGCGACTTTCCGTTTCACACCACCAGTGCCACTGGCATATCCACTGTTCCACCCTTGGTGGTCCAGGGGCTGAGGGAAGTCTCTAAGTGCAGACAGGAATCTTTCCTATTGGATCACACGTTGCTTGGTGCCTTGTCAGGACAGGAGAAGGTGGTGCTCATTCAGATGCTGACAGACAGTGGGCACCAGGTGGCCTCAAGCAATTCCCAGGACTTGCTTGACAGAAGCTGAACTAAGTATTAACATTGATTCTGCTCTTCTACACCAGTTCTGCCTGTATACAATCCTCCTTAGCCTGGGTAGTCTGGCTCTATTCTCTTTCAAACTATTGTTTGTATTTATACATACCGTGCTCTGCTCCTTAGAGTATTTGTTTTTAATTCTTAAAATATATTCCCATCCTGTAAACACAGAAACAGAAGTATACTCTTGGTTTTTACCTATCAAAGCTTATCAGTGTTAGAACCCAGTTTGCTAACCCCGCCCCCTTTCAAGGCCGCCCCGCCCCCGCCTGAGGATGCTCCACGCCCGCCCTGTAGTCACGTGGAGCGCAGGCATTGTGGGAGATCCTACACCATCTCTACTGCGCAGACTCAGAGGTGGCTAACGCTTTGCTGGTCCTGCACCTGGGGTATCTGCTTCCTTGTCGTTTTTGCCTCAGCAGGTTGACTCGCGACAGGGTTTTGAAGAACTCCGCCCCGTGTTTTCCCGGTCTGGGTGCTTGAAGAGAAGGAAAGGTCCAAGAGAGCACGAAACTGCTGAACGCCGCGGGGCCAAATATTCCTTTCAAGGGTCCAAGGAAACTGTCCCTGGGGACGGGCGAAGGGTGGGCCGTGGCGTGGTCCCTGCCGTCACGCACTCGGGCGGATCATGTGATTCCTGAGACTCAGGACCCGGTGAGTAGGAGGCCCAGTCCGGGGTGGGGTTTCCCTCACCGCCAGCCGGGTGAGATGCCTGCGGAGTTTCCCGTCCGTGGGTACTATTCCCGCCAAGGACCATTCAGGGTCTCCCAGTGCCCGGGCCTCGTGCGGAGATCCCGGCTGGGCCGCGGCCGGAGGTGTGAGGGCCAGACCCGGCCCGGGAGAGCGGGGGCTTTGGGCGAGGCTGGGAGTCTGGGACTGAAACCAGGGCAGAGGCTGGGGCGTCTGCGGAGGACATCCCAAGGTTCCAGTACAAGTGAGTCTTTGCTAGCCAGAGGGAGGGAATGGGGAGCCTGCTGTTCTATGTCCCAGGTTTTGGAACCCTTTTTGTTACCTTTTAGGACAGTGCTTCTCAGATTTTGGTCCCAGGATTTCTTCACACAGTTTACTGAGGACCAAAAAGCCTCTGCATGGGTTTTGTCTGTTAGTATTTATTGTCAGAAATTAAAACAGGGAAGGTTTTAAATTTCAGTTTATTTAAAACTCAGTAATGAACCCCTTACATGTTAACATTTTTATGAAAAATAACTTTACAAAACAAAGAATGGCATTGTTTTACATTTTTGCTAATCTCTTTAATATATTCCATCTCCTTCACCTTTTAGTCTGTTGTGATATCCATGTCATGTAGTCTCTGGAAAACTTAACTGTGCACTCCAGAGAGAGTGAGACTGAAAAAGGTAAATAACGTCTTGGTATTATGAATAACATATTGGGATTGGTTTGCAGCCTGCCTGAAAGGTCTTGGGAACTCTAGGGTCCCCACTTTGAGAACCTCTTGAGGAAGTGCCATCTGACCTCCACAGTGAAACAGATCACGGTGCTTGAATTTGGCTGCTGGCGAGCTGACAAATCATCTTTTTGATGATATTATAGGAAGACTAATTGTATCAAAATTATGTTTTCTTTGCGATGCATGTCCCTAAATTTTTATCCAGTGCAAACATTTAGCATGGGATGAGAGGCTTTGGTTTCATAATGTTCTGATAAGGGAGGAGTCATTTATCCCACACAAATTCTTACTATTTTCTTATCTGTTCTTTTTATTTGGGGCATTATTATAGATTCTATAAAGTGAAATTCTGGTTTCCCTCAATCTCCTTAACTGTTCTTTTTCAGTGTTTCCTTTACGGGCCCATCCTCTACCTAAATGCACAGAGGGGAGTGGAAAAGAGGGAATTCCATCCATGGTAATATAAATGAGCATTCTCAAAGTACAGATAGGCATCTTTCCTGGTGGATGATGGACAGCTTTCTGGTACAGTGAGGAACATTGGAAAGGCTTCTCAGTACATGAGAACTTGTAGTGTCCTGAGCCCTTTCTCTTTATGCTGATTCCCTAGATGATTTCACCTAATTTCATGCCTTTCTGTGTTTTTATTGTCAGAACAACATTTTCTGCCACTACTGCTTCTAATTTGAGTTCCTGGCTCAAAATTTAGTTGTCTGTATGATATCTCCACTTTCATGTCTTTTTTTTTTTTTAAAGATTTTATTTATTTATTTGAGAGAGCTAGTGAGAAATTGAGAGAGCATGAGCAGTGGGGAGGGGCAGAGGGAGAAATAGACTCCCCGCCAAGGAGGGAGCCTAATGTGGGGCTCGATGTGTGGCTCGATCCCAGGACCCTGGGAGCATGACCTGAGCCGAAGGCAGACGCTCAACTGACAGCCACCCAGGCGCCCCTCCACTTTTATGTCTTGAGGACAACTCGAACTTAACAAAGTGAAACTGTTCTTCCATTCTTTTCCCCTTTATGTATGCACTCAGCTTGCTTCTTCTTCAGTTTTCCGAAATTGACATCGTATTCTTCTAACTTGCTTAAAATGTAAATCTGGAAGTCATTTGGACTTTTTTTTTTTTTTTAAGATTTTATCCATTTATTTGAGCGAGAGGGAGAGAGAGCTACATGAGCAGGGGGGAGGGGCAGAGGAAGAGGGAGAAGCAGATACCACCCCACCCCACCCCCGCTGAGCAGGGAGCCCAGAATGGAGCTCCATCCCAGGACCCTGAGATGATGACCTGAGCTGAAGGCAGACGCTTAACCAACCAACTGAGCCACCCAGGCGCCCCATCTGTCACCTAGTCTTATTCATTTTAGTTCTAAGTTATATCTCTAATTATATTAGCTTTTTTTAACTGCTACTACCCTAGTCCAAGTTTACCATCATTTTTTGCCTGGATTGCCCGACAGCATCCTTCTTATTTATTCTCCTTTTATCCACATATATTATTGCCCCTTTTCCAATCCATCTCTAAATCTTACAAAATCAGAAGTATGAATACATTGCTTCCCTGTCAACAGTTTTTCTGTGGCTTCTCAATGTTTTTAGGATAAAGATCAAAGTTCTTTTTTTTTTTTTGCCCTTTAAATATTTATTTATTATTTTTTTAATTTAATTTAATTTTATTATGTTATGTTAGTCACCATACAATACATCATGAGTTTTTGATGTGGTGATCCACGATCCATTGTTTTCGTATAACACCCAGTGCTCCATGCAGTACGTGCTGTCCTTAATACCCATCTCCGGGCTAACCCATCCTCCCACCCCCCTCCCTTCTAAAACCCTGTTTGTTTCTCAGAGTCCATAGTCTCTCATGGTTCATCTCTCCCTATAAAGATCAAAGTTCTTAACAAGGACACTAAGATACCATGTGATCTGCCACGTCTCCCTCTCCAGCCTCTTCTTCTACCCCTCTTTCTGTCATTCTTTATACTTCACTCATAGCAGGTTTTACTCATTCAGTGGCCCACATTTATGATTGAGCATATAATTTGTGCCAGATACTGTTCAGGCACTGAGGATACAACTGTGAACAAGGTGAGGGATCCTATTCTCATGGGAATTATATTCTAGAGTAGGGAATTAGGCTACAAGCAACCATACCAATAAATATCAAAGATCATTTCAGAGGGTATAAGGTCTGTAAAGAAACAAAACATAATGTGATAGAAAGAAAGTGATGACAAGCTACCTTGAACTGGGTGGTGGTCAGGGAAGACCTCTCTGTGAAGCTGAGCTCATAATGACAAGAAGCCAGGTCAGCCATGTGAATATATAACAGAACATTCCAAGTGGTGATGACAACAAAGATAAAAGCTCTGAGGGAGAAACAAGTTTGTTTATGAAATAGACCAGTATGGCTGGTTCATGGTGAGCTAGCATATTAGTTTTCTATTACTGCTGCAACAAATTATCGTAGTGGCTTAAAAAACACAAATTTACTGGTTTACAGTTCTGGAAGTCGGAAACTCTGAATGGGTTTCACTGGGCTAAAATCAAGGTGTCAGCAGGACTGCATTCCTTTCTGGAAGTTCTAAGGGAGCATATATTTCCTTGCCTTTTCCAGCTTCTGGAGGTTGCTCACACTGCTTGGCTCATGGCCATCACCCTCTACCGTCAAAGCAATGTGGGTTGAGTCTTATATTGTGTCATGTTGGTGACCTTGTTTCTGTCATCACATCTCATTCTCTTGACTCTTCTGCCTCCCTGTTCTACTTTTAAGAACCCTTCTGATTACATTGGACCACCTAGAGAATTCAGGATAACTTTGCATTTTAAGGTCAGTTGATTAGCAGCCTTAATTTCATCTGCAACCTCAATCCCCCTTAGCTGTATAAAGTAATGTATTCACAAATCCCAGGGATTAGGGTGTGGATATCTTGGGGAGGAAGACATTCCACCTACCACAGGAAGAAGAGTGTAGAAGATGAGGACAGAGAGGTGAGTTTGGACCAGATTATGAAAGACGTGTAGGCTAGGTTAAGGAGTTTGGATTTTATTCGAAGAAAGGTTTGAAACCCCTTGGAAAGTTCAAGCAGAGCAGTGGAGTGATCAGAATTGCATTTTAAAAGGAACATCTGTTTGTCATGTGGAATTGGATTTAAAGAGGGAAAGAATGGCAGTAGGGAGACTAGTTAAGGAATATATAAACTTGTCTGCACTTGCTTAGTTGGATTAAGGTGAAGGTGATAAAGAGAAGTGAATGATTATAGGATATATTTTGGAGTTAAAAATTTGCAAATATATATGGAGGTAAAGGAAAGAGAAGAATGAGGGATGAGGCTCTCACTAAGTTGGGGAAGGCTAGAAGATCAGCAGATTTGAGGAGATGGGAATCAGTTTTTTTTCCATGTTAACTTAGAGAGCTACATTTGGTATTCAAGTGGAGATGTCAAGAAGGCAATTATATGTAAGAGTCTGAATCTCAGTGGAAAATCAGATCTAGATGTACGTATTTGAGAGTTACCACCTAAGTGGGATTAAGGCCATGTGACCGGGTGATATCTTTTAACTATATAAATACAGAAAAGTAAAGGGCCTAGGATCAAACCCTAGGGCTCCAGTATTAAGGGTCAAAAAAAAGAAGAGCCACCAAAGAAAACTGAGAAGGCGAGCCAAGAGATTGTTTTCAGTTTTTTCATGAGGCAAGGGGGATGATTAGCAGTTTGAATATCAGTGAGAGATGAATGAGGTGAAAGAGAAGTGCCAGTTGGATTTAAAATATGGTGGTCATTGCTGACCTGAAGAACAGTTTGAGTGGAGTGGTAGAGATAGAAACCTGAATGAAAAGTGTTAAAGAGAGAAACAGAGGTGAGAAAATAGAGGTGGCTCTTGTAGACAGTTCATTTATATTCTAAAATGTGTTATGTGCCATCCCAATTTGAGGCCTTTGCACACTCTGTTTCCTCTGCCTGATACCTCTTTCCTCTTTACCACACTACTGGTCCTTGTTAAGTTCATCCACATACTCAAACCTCAGCACTTATATCCCTTCCTCAAAGAGAGCTTTCCTGATTATCCCAGTCTGTCTGCTTGGAAGAGGTCTTCCTGTGATAATCTTTTGTAGTACACCTCACATCTTAAAATTATATAGTTATGGACCCACCTCCCCCATGCACAAATGCATACACACACATTATACACATGTCAGCCAGTAAAGTCCATAAAGATGGGATGATTTCATTTTTGCTCATTATTGTATTCCTAGTATATAACCCACTGTCTAGCACATAGTAGTTTCTCAATATTCAGCTCATTTATTCAACTCATTCATTGAGTCAGTAAATTAATGTTATATTTCAAACCTTGGATGAATGATATGGTCTTGTGTTTTATTTTTCTGTAGTTCGTTGTTTACATATGATAGATAACTTGGTAGCCATTCATGAAATTGTACAAAGATCTATCAGGAGCACTTTGATTAACAACTAATAAACATTTTGGCCTGAAAAACAATTGAGCATCTTTTGCAACAGATTCTTGATGAAGAGCTTCGTAAGTCATTTTAGCTTTGACATTGAAGAGCTACATGCTATTCTCAAAGGCTAGCATTCCCAAGGGCTAACAAAAAGCTGTTCTGAAGGTATGGAATATTTTTTTGTGTGTGTTTCTTATTTTTTATTAGCTGGGTCACATTGGGAGACCACTTAAACTCTCTGTGCCTCAGTGTTTTTATCTGTAAATTGGAGGTCATTGTCCTTATTTTGCCCACCAAATAAAATATGTGAGAACACTTTGAAAATTCTAAAGCACTATGAAAATCTGAAGTATTATTACCATTATGATTCCTTTTCAATACAACTCCTGTTACTGAAACAGAAAGATGAAAATAACCTCACTTGTTTTCCTCCCTTTTAAACTTGGTATCCTGTGAATGGGAATAAGAGTAGATGGCATTAAACTTTTTTTTACTGCTTCAGGAGCCAGGTTCTCTAGTATTTTTATTTGAATCCTATTTGTACTGTAATGCATTATCTGTTCCCTTTGTTCATTTGATAAGGAAAATGTGTGTCCTAAGATGGCCAACTGAGCAAATGAGAGAGTCCCAGTCCTTGCCCTGGGGTTGTTCTCCCTGCCCCGCTTCGCCCACGCGCCAAAAGTGCCACGTATGCGGAAGTAGAAGTGTATAAATTGCCCCCTTTGTTTGTGCTCAAGGCTCAGACCTTTGGAGACCACTCTCCTCTGAGCCCGTCTGCGTTAAATAAACCTCCCATCCTCCCAAGATCTCCGAGTGCTGCTTGGTTCTTCCGTCGGGCGATCCAGTCCAGGTTCTGTAACACATTTACTTCTCAGGGGAACAAAACAAGTCATTTTTTGGACTTGGAATCTGTAGGCATAAAATGTGCCCTTCTTGCTATTCAGAAATAGAGACTCTAAAAACATGAAACTTGAAACTTGTTTCAAGGTGCTGTGGGATTTGAAGTGAAGAATTTGAAAAAGACCAATATTTCACCTAACAAAAGTCTGAGAATATGAAAATGCCTTTGACTGTGCTACGAGCAGTCTTTCTAATTTGTCTACATAATATGTAAATATAGAATAATTTTCACAAACCATACAGAAGAATCTATTTTATTACTTTACAACTGTCCATTTCTAAATGTGTGTGTATATTAATACCATATTTAGTGCAGTTGATTAGGGTTTCAAGGATAGAAATGCATAGACCTTGGTGTAAGTTTCAACTTCGCTGCCTGCAAGCGTGTGGTTGTGTGCAATTTATTAACCCCTCTGAATCTTTTCTTTTTCATCTTTAAATAGGAAGTTTTTCATAGACTATTGTGAGAACTAAATGAATAATATTGAGAAAATAATTTAGCTCATAGTAAGTGGTCAGTAAAGATTTATGTTATGATATATATTATCATAACATTTATAATATATTAATATAATTATATTACTCATAATTGTATTGATTAATATAATATACATGTATTATTTCAGTGTTAATTAATAATATAATTAATATAATATTCACATATTGGTATGTATTTTTTGTATTTTCCTATTATGGGTTGAGTTGTATCCCCCCTCCCCAATTCATATGTTAAACTCCTAACACTCAGTGCCTCAGAATGTGACCTTATTTGGAGATACGGTCTTCACAGAGGTAATCAAGTTAAAATGAGGTCATTAGGGTGGGCCCTCATCCAGTATGACTGGTGTCTTTATAAAAAGGGGAAATGAAAAATGATATGCACACAGGGAACAAACCATGTGAAGATGAAGGCAGAGATCAGGGTGATGATTCTATAAGCCAAGGAATGACAAGATTGCTAGCAAACCTCCAGAAGCTAGGCATGAGGCATGAACAGATTCTCCCTCACCACCCTCAGAAGGAACTAGCCCTGCCGGGAACCTTGATCTAAGACTTCTGGCCTCCAGAACCAAGAGAAAATAAATTTCTGTTGTTTAAGCCACTCAGTTTGTGGGTACTGTGTTACAGCAGGCCTAGCAAACTAATACACTTGCCCACTGGAAAGTGAGTGAGGGTAGTCACATAGATTTTAGGGTGCAGAACATGGGCAGGGACACCAGGAGCATTCTCCTGTACTTTCTCTCATTGTCCATTACTGAAATCCTACTTATCCTTCTGGATCTAATCCCAGAGCTGTTTGCTCCAGAGACTTTCCCAGTCTTCTGGTCAGAAGCAATTGCTTCCCCTTTGATGCTCATAACAGAGAAAGGCAAGCATTATTTCCCTAGTTCATCCTTTCCCTCTGTAATTCATTCCTCAAGTGAAGCTAGATCATGTCATATGAAAATCACCCCTATATTCTAGTTGATTTTTCACCCCTGTCCCCAACCCATTCAACTCTAAGAGTTTTGAGAGCAAGGGATATATGTCATTCATTTGGGGTGTGTCAGCCCCATCCCCTCTCAGCTAGTGTGGAGGACAGTGCTTACATGGAACATAGAGCAGATGCTCAGTAAATATTTCAGGAATTGAACTGATTTTCTCCTCACTGTTTTCTCATCTTCACTACACTCCCAGAGAACCTTTTAGAGAGGGAGGAACTAAAGTTAGCTGGGTAGGTAAGTATCTAAAATATATTTTTTTGTTGTTGCGGTTTATGGAAAGGGAACTTGGGGCCAAAAAGCAGCTGGGGGATATTAGGAAGTTTAGGGCGCAGATCCAAGTAAACTAAGTTTTCTCAGTTGAGGAGGAGGATGGGATTGGATTGATAGCCTTGAGAGTGGTTCAGGGCTGCAAGACTGAGGTTGGTCAGGTTGGGAATCCTGGTTGTCACTGTGAGAAGGAAGGTACGGTTACAGTGCCAAAACACATTGGGGCGTGGGGGAGGATAAGAGGGAAATGGCAGGCATCACTTTTTGTCCAGCTGCTAGTCAGGAAGGAGGACCTGGGACTACACAAAAATCATAACGTGATACAGATGAATGTATCTGAACAATAATACAGAATATTTGAAACTAGAATGATTCAGGGAAGTGTGTCATGCATGGTTGCTATTGTTACAGAAATGGTAATGGAAAGATGCCTGAAGTGATGGTCTTTCCTTTTTCTAGTTTCTGTTGTTTTTTTCCCCTGGCCTATCTTGAGTATTGAACTGACATATATTTTCATTGTGTTTTTGTCTTATGAGCAGGTGAATTGATTAAATTATTGGTTCTCTATAGTCCTTACTGATTTTCCCCACACTATTTTAAATTCCCCCCCCTTTTTTAAAAAAGATTTTATTTATTTATTTGACAGAGAGAGAGGCACCGAGAGAGGGAACACAAGCAAGGGGAGTGTGAGAGGGAGAAGCAGGCTTCCCGCGGAGCAGGGAGCCCGATGTAGGGCTTGATCCCAGGACCCTGGGATCATGACCTGAGCTGAAGGCAGACGCTTAACGACTGAGCCACCCAGGCGCCCCAAATTTTCCCCCTTTTGCTCTAGGATCTCCTAAGACAATTTAAATTCCTTTTTATTATTTCTCAAGATCAAGAGAATTTCTACTTTGCTTGGGGATATCCTATATCTGTCCTAATGGCTTAAGGAATTTTGCCTCCTTCTTCCATTGTTCCTATAATGTCCAAATGAATAGGATTTACAAAGACATTTTCTCATTGGATACTGCCTTCTAGCATGAGAATACCTGTATCACTAATCCCTTGAGGGTTTTTTTTTAATTATTATTATGTTATGTTAGTCACCATACAATACATCATGAGTTTTTGATGTAGTGATCCACGATCCATTGTTTTCATATAACACACAGTGCTCCATGCAGTACGCGTCCTCCTTAATACCCATCACCGGGCTAACCAATCCCCCCTCCTCCCTCCCCTCTAAAACCCTGTTTGTTTCTCAGGTCCATAATCTCTCATGGTTCATCTCTCCCTCCAATTCCCCCGCCCATTTTTCCCTTCCTTCTCCTAATGTCCTCCATGCTATTCCTTATGTTCCACAAATAAGTGAAACCATATGATAATTGACTTTCTCTGCTTGACTTATTTCACTTAGCATAATCTCCTCCAGTCCCATCCATGTTGATGTAAAAGTTGGGTATTCATCTTTTCTGATGGCTGAGTAATATTCTATTGTATTTTTGGACCACATCTTCTTTATCCATTCATCTGTTGAAGGGCATCTCGGCTCTGTCCACAGTTTGGCTATTGTGAACATTGCTGCTATGAACATTGGGGTGCATGTGGCCCTTCTTT
>NC_138381.1:50762632-50838524 GCF_054177405.1 Leptonychotes weddellii
GCATAAGTCATAATCTCTGAGTCTTTTCTGTTTTGGGGGCTCCTCCTCCTAGTCATTCTGTTGATGGGTGTTTGAGGGAATGTATAGAGTCCAAATTATTGACCAGAACCCAAGCAAGATGCACCTGTTTTCTTGGGACCTTAGGGTTGCTGGCCTCTTGTTTTCCCAGCCTGTCTTCTGGGGGAGGGGCCTGCCGCGCCCTGGGTTACTCAGGCAACCCTGTTTGGGCGAAGTTGCCCTGCACCCCTGTGGTGGGGGATGGGCTCAGCGGGAATCAGTCTTTGGGGCTTTTGTTCTTTGGCGGCTTTCCGCATCTCTTCCGCAAGTCAGAGCAGAAGAGACCGTTTCCAACCCTCTGCCTCAGAGCAGAGAGACTGCAGTCTATTCTTCAGTGAGCTCTCCAGGCCACACTGTCTCTGTTTCTGTCCGTGCTGCTATAAACTGCAGCGGCCTAAGCTGTGTGCCCTTCCGCAGCGCCCCCAGTCCTGCCTCCAGGTCGGGGCACGTCTCTGCCCTTTGTGCGTCTAAAACCGCCAGCCGCTCCCAGTTCGCGCGCGCAACTCAGCCACTCGGGGTTTCCACCCCGGGGGTTGCAGTTCACCGGTGCGACCCTGGCGCACCGGGTTTCTGTCTGGGGGGCCGCGGTTCGCGTGCCTGCGACCCCGCCGGTCTGGTTTTCCACCCCGGGGGCTGCCCTAAAGTCCTTTCCTGGCGCTACCGGTCTACAAGTCTGTGCCCCGTCTGCAGCGTGCGAGGCTGTCACTCACCGGCGGTGCAGGATCCCCACAGCCAGGCTCCCTCCCGCTGCCATTTATCCTCCGATATCTGCCCACAGAATCCCGGCTCTCCACTTTGTACCTCAAAACCAACTGCCTGTGATATTCTGTTTGTAGAGATCCAGATCTTCTTACATCTCAGGCTGATTTCTTGGGTGCTCAGAGTGGTCTGGTAGATACCCAGCTCAGTTCCGGGGACCAGCTGAAATAGGGTCCCCTACTCCTCCGCCAACTTTCTCCCCTCCACTAATCCCTTGAGTTTAAGGGAATTTCAATATATTGTTATTTGTAGGCAGTGCTAGTTTTCAGGGGTAGAGAATGCAGTTGATGGGAGAAGGAGTGTAGTCAGCCACAAAGTGTAAGATACTGTCTTTGTAATTCGGCCATTTTTTTTCAAAGTTAACTGTAAAATAGACTCCCGAAGCATGAATTATATAGTAGTGTAACTTTGTCTCTAACATAATCTGTCTTCAAATGTATAGATTATAGTCATGTTACATTTTACAAAATTTCTGCTATGGCATATTCACTGTCTTTCATATTGTTCCATATGGGTATGTACGGGGAATGGGCTTATGTTTCCACCAAGTACTTCCAAAATTCTGTGTTTGAGTAGCACTCTTCAATCTCCCAGGAGCCAGCTTGTATGCTCTGTTGAGAGGTGAGCTTTTGGCAAATAAAATGATACACATGCTTATCATAAAGAAAGCAGCCGATAAACCTGCAACTCTTTTTTAAGTTAATGAGTTTTTGCCATTATAATTTGTAACAGATCCAGAAAATCGCCCCCCCCCCCGCCTTTTTTTAAGTAAATGAACAGTTAGGGAACCATCTGTGAAACATTGGAAAGAATTGTATATCTAACTCAATGTACTTAATATTCTTAACTTCCCTTTGACCCTTGCTCTCAAGACTCCTTTTTACGTGGATTATAAGAACGTGTTCAAAGATATTTTAAAAACTGCCATATGCTTAAGTTGATTTATATGCTTAAAACATGGCATTTGGCTATAGAAAAAAAGGGATCCCATATTGTGAACTGTAGTGTGTATAACTCAAGTGCTAGAGGAGTTGAATAGAGAGGAGGCAGAGTATGGTAGTTAAATAGCCAAGCCTGGGTTCAAATCCCAGCTCTGCCACTTACTTACTAGCTACGTGACTTTGGATAGATAATTTAATCCCTCTCTGCTTAAGTTTCTTCTTTAATGAAACAGTGGGAATGCCTTATAGGTTTTTATAAGGTTAAATTAGTTAATATTTATGATGTAATGAAAATAGTGCCTAGCTCATAGTAGGTGTAAAATAAGCGTTAAGTAAAATTCTTCCCATAATGAGCAATAAAAATATTTTTGATGGAATTTCAGCTATACATTCCTTTGGGTAAATATTAAATAACTACATTATCATACAGGGCTTTATTACGAAAAACTTGACCTTGTTTTTGGGCCTGGTCAACTGGAGATTATGAAAATAACTAAACCCATTTGGTCTGAAAAGCTCTTTACATTCCCCAGGTCAGGTCAGGCAAGGGCAGAGTGCTGCAGACCCTTGTTGCCTGAGAAGAGTCTGAGTATTACTAGGAAAATGAATGAGGGGCGGTAGGGAGCATTTCACTTTGGCTTTTGTGACTCAAAGTGAATTGAGGCATCAAGCAGAACTTCTTCTGAAGTTACATGCTGTTGTTGGTATGTGTGTATAGGGAGATGGATTAAGAAAAACAACTATTTCTGAAAAATAGCAGACACATACCACATGTACTTTGCTGTTTCCAATTAACAATATATGGTGGGGATCTCTCCATAGTATTAATATAGAGATATTCCTCCTTCCTTTTTGTAGCTTCATAGTTTTCTGTGGTCTCACCCAGTCTGCTATCTATGAACACTTGGGTTATTCTTGTCTTATGCTATTACAAATGATGTGAAGAATAACGTTCTGGGGGCGCCTGGGTGGCTAAGTCGTTAAGCGTCTGCCTTCGGCTCAGGTCATGGTCCCAGCGTCCTGGGATCGAGCCCCACATTGGGCTCCCTGCTTGGCAGGAAGCCTACTTCTCCCTCTCCCACTCCCCCTGCTTGTGTTCCCTCTCTCGCTCTGTCTCTGTCAAATAAATAAATAAAATCTTAAAAAAAAAAAAAAAAGAATAACCTTCTGCATATATCTTTTCATACTTTTGCCAGTGTATCTGATTAGGTTGTTAGATGTCAAATTGCTGAGTTAGAAGATAAATGCATATGTTGTTTTGCTAGAAGTCACCAAATTCTCCTCCATTAGTGTATCATTCTGAATTTCCATCAACAGTATATGAATGCCTGTTTCCCCAAGGTCTCATCAACAGATTTCAGATGTTTTTATTGTTGCCAGTCTGTTAGGTGATAAATACCTGACTGTGGTTTAATTTTCATTTCTCTTATTATGAGTAAGCTTGAGTATCTTCTTACGGAGTTAACTATTTGCATTTATTTAGGTTAATATCTTTAACTCATTTTTCAGTAAAGTGTTGGCTTATTTCTTCTCTATGTTTAAAAGCTATATTCAGAACATTATCCCTTTTTCTATGGTAGATATAGCAAATATTTTTTCTCAGTTTGTCATTTGTCCTTTTACTTTACTCATGTTGCCTTTCTATAAAAAAAATTTTAAGGTTTTATGGAATCAAATTTATCAGTGTTTTATTCTTTCTGAATTTTGAGTTACAGTTAGGAAAGTTTTTACCATTATCAAATTATAGAGGAATTCATCATGGTTTTTTCAAGTACAGTTGATCCTTGAATAATAGAGGAGTTAGAGGTAATAGCCAACCCTCCATATAGTGGAAAATCTGCATATGTTTGACTTCCCCAAAACTCAACCACTGATAGCCTACTGTTGACTGGAATCCTTACCAATAACACTGATTGTATTCTGTATTCTTATAATAAAGTAAGCCAGAGAAAAGAAAATGTTACATAGGAAATCAAAAGGAAGAGATAATATTTACATTTATAGTACCGTAGTATGTATATTGAAAAAAATCTGTGTATAACTGAACCCATGCAGTTCAAACCCATGTTATTCAAGGGTCAACTGTACTTGTGTAGTTTAATATTTTACATTTAATTTCTAATCCTTTTGGAGTTTATCTTACACTATGAACTGGGCACTGTGCTTTCGGCTACCTGGGGAGTGACAGGCATGGATTGGATGGGGATTTAGGGAAAATGAAATACAAAGTTGTATATGATACTGTTTCAGCATCAAAGTGGTATTATTAGAAGAAGAATAGCTCAAAACAGCTCTTCAGAAGAATTGAATAAATGGATACCATGAGTCTGTTTGGTAAGATAATGTAGTAAAGACATCAGTTCTCTCCAGATGAACTTATTGATGTACTTGAGGGCACAAAAGATATTCTTAAAAGAGAATGAGATAAATTCTGATAAATGTGTTTATAGAATAAAATGATACAAAAGAGTTTTATTTCATGGGATAGTCAAGAAAAGAATCTCAAGTGAAATAACACTAGAGTTGAATTTTAAAGGATGAGTTGGAACTCAACAAAGTGAAGGTAAAGGAGAGTATTACTAGCAAAGAGCATTTTGTGGCTTGAATGTATTTGCTGTGTTCTTGAAAAAGTGGAAGAGTTCCCTTGATTGGTCATCCACCACATAGGAGGAAGGGATGAAAGAGAGAATTCATTGATCCTGCTAGATCCAAGGTCAGGAAATATTATCCTAAAGGGCCAGATTGTAATTATTTTAGGCTTGCAGACCATATGATCTCTGTCACAGTTATTCAGTTCTCCTGTTGTAGCATGAAAGCTGCCGTAGTAAACAAATGAGCGTGGCTGTATTCTAATAGAATTTTATTTACCAAAAGCAGGTGGCAGTCCAGATTTGGCTCATGTTGCATGGTTTGCTTTCCCTTGGATTGAAAGATTGGGATTGGAGAGCAAGTGAGGATGGGGATGTTGGAAGCACAGCCAAGTCTGGGGAAAAAGTCACAGCAACATCACTGTGTCTTTGTTTTAGCATCCTCAGAGAGCTAAAACTTCTAGTGTTGCTGCTCCCACTATGTAATTTTACAGAAATATAATGTAAATTTTAGATTGAATTCCTCTTAACCTTGTATATTGAAAAAACATGAGTTGTGGGAACCAGAAAAGAATGATGATCTCATCTTGCCTTGCCCAAGTGGGGGCTGTA
Source organism: Leptonychotes weddellii (assembly GCF_054177405.1). Taxonomy (NCBI): domain Eukaryota; kingdom Metazoa; phylum Chordata; class Mammalia; order Carnivora; family Phocidae; genus Leptonychotes; species Leptonychotes weddellii. The sequence continues at coordinate 50,767,590 of NC_138381.1, forward strand.
AAAGCTAAATCTTCCCAAAATTTGGGTAATCTTAATCCAGTTATAAGCAGGTATCACCCTGTGCCAGAACTCTCTCAAAGTGGGGAATTTTGACATAGGAAATCAGCCTCTTAGTGCAGTAATTAGCCAGAGGTGTCACTTTGATAGTTAAACTTACAAAAAGCTTAAAAGTTGTTTAAGCATTATATAAAAGTCTGATGAATTAGATCTGAGAGCAAAAGGGAAAACCTCTTGATGAATTGAATAGTATGCCTAAATTGGGTCTGAAGGTGGATTAGGTGGATTCTAAATATTTCTCAGACTTGCAGATTCTACAAATATAGGCAGCTTAATAATAAAGCCTATGAGAATGTTTGTTTTTGACCAGCTGTCAAATAATGGAGAAGTTCAGTTATGTAAATGCATCTTCATTTTGGTAACAGTGCAAATAATTATTAATTATGTGTTCCAAATAATCCATCAGTCTGAGTACAAATCATACTAAGTCAGAAGGGTAATGGCTGTTAAAAAGTTCTTATAATATTAAAAATTAAAAAATGGACTCTACATATCTGAAGGAAAAAAAATCTCAGCATTATCACAGTGAAAATGGCAACTTTCATCAAGGTGTCAATGATGTTTCCATAATTATTGATTTACATAAGTATGTAAGTCAGTTATTATAGAACTGTTTTAATTTTTAGAATTTACTAGGGAGAGTGAAGTTAGTTACTGAGCAGGATAGTTAGTGAGAATGTTAGCTAGAAGCAAATTACCTTTCATCAAGATGAAAGTTTCATGTTACTACTAAGTGAAATTCTCCAGTGTATCTCCGTATATTATGACATACGCTTTTTGAAATAGAGATAACCTGGCCATGCACATGATTTCTTTCTTCTTATTTGTTTGTCAGGAAAGAAGCAGGCATGTAATGTGTTTTCTTTTCCAATTATTGCTCATGCTGCCTCCTGTGCTCTTCTTTTTCTCTCTTCACTATTTTCAATAAATAAGGCTCTTCCGTGCAATAACATATATTTAAGCTCCTTGGTAATCAGTGGTCTGTGACATTGATAAAGGCCTTCAAAGTGATCTCTTGCTTAAACCGTCCATTATATTTTTGCAAGTTTGGATTTCATCTCCTGGGCTTCCACCTAGAGACTTATGATGATGGGGGTAGGGTTGGTGGAGGCGAGATATGAGTAAAGGGTTAGAAAGTAACTGTGGATTAAATATACACCCATGTCCCAGGCACCAAACTCTTTTCATATATAATTTTATTTCAGGAGGTCACAGTTTTGAGGAAACCAAAGGAATCATATTAACATGTGTCTGATAAAACCATACAGATCGGGTTTTTTTCTCTTGTTTTTAACACATTGGCCAGGACATGTAGGATGTTGAATCTGTGTTTTATATTTCATTAAAAAAATTTACTAATGAGTTTATAAATATAATAAGTAATCATTTCACACCATTGCCCAGGCCTTCCTCTCCATTCTTCTCCACTCTTCACACTCCCACCACAACCGAATACTTAACAAAATGTGCATATTTAAGAATTTCTTTGTATCACTTCAAAGGTAGCATGTGCAAGGAGTTAAGATGAGGCTGGACAAGTAAGCAGTGTCAAAGTCATAGTGTTAGGGGAATGTGTCATGCCAGTAAACTTGTTAATAGAAATCGAGGGAAGGGCCTTTCTCAGTAAAGTGCCATGATCTGACTTGTGTTTAGATACATATTGTTCTGGCAACAATGTAGGAGATGGATTTTGGGGACCCAAGGCTGGTGGCCAAGTGGAGTTGAAATGTCCACATAAGGAATGGTGAGGACTGCACTGGTAGAAGGGATGGAGACAGAGAGATTTGAGAATGATTCAACCACTATTGTGTGTGGGGTGGAAGAAGGAGGGGGGGAAGGGTCATCAATACCTCTTAGATTTCTACCTTGGATGACTAGGTGGATGATAGTTCCTTTGAGCCAAAGAATACTTCTTGATTTATTAAACAGAACAATATTTTCAGCTTTCAAAGTTGGACATAGAGATTATTCTTTTATAGAGTAGGACTGTCCAATATAAATATAATGCAAGCCACAAATGTGGGCCAGATATGCAATTTTAACTTTTCTAGAAGCAACATTAAGTAAAAAAGAAACAGGTGAAATTAATTTTAATAATATATTCTATTTAACCCAATATATTCAAAATATTATAATTTAAACTTGTAACCAACATAAACATTATTAATGAGCATTTCACATTTTATTTTTATGGGAAGTTTTCAAAATCTTGTGTGTGTTTTACACTTACAGTATTTTGCAGTTCACCCTAGTCACACATCAAATGCTCAGTAGCCACATGTGGCAAGTGGCTACCATATTGGACAATATACCTGTACAGCATCCTAGTATGCTTAGATAAAAGCATTCTTTTTCATAAAAGAATCGCATAGCTCCTGGAAATTGACTAACTAGTTAAGATAAATAAAAAGCTCAGAAAGAAGCCAATAGCTTAATAAGAGAATAGATTATCAGGAGATATGACATGTTTTGGTTCTAATACTACAAATTGTGTGATCTTTGGTAAGTCACTTTTTTTTTGCACCAGCATGAATCTAAGGTCAGGACTCTTTTTACAGTTTACTTTTAGTATCTGTAAGTCAGTGAGTTGACTTCTTTGTGCAGCAGCAATTGTAGTAGTAATAGCAGGGGTGATGGTAATGGCAAGCCTTCTGTTGTGTGCCAGGCACGGTTTTAAATACTTTACACACATTGGCTAAACTAATTATCACATCAACCCTATGCAGTAGATTCCATTATCATGTTCATTCACAGATGGGGAAACTGAAGTACAGGGAAGTTATCTAAGCAGATAACAGAGTTGGTAGGTTGCAGATCTGGGTTCAAAATGTGGTTCTCAGGGGTGCCTGGGTGGCTCAGTCGCTAAGCATCTGCCTGCATCTGGCTCCCTCTCAGCAGGAAGCCTACTTCTCCCTCTCCCACTCCCCTGCTTGTGTTCTCTCTCTCGCTGTCTCTCTCTGTCAAATAAATAAAATGTTTAAAAAAATAAAATGTGGTTCTCAGAGTACATACTGGTTTCTTAAAAAGTAAAAAAAAAAAAAGTCATTTTCTTACAAACAAATCTTTTTCAAACTCATAAAAATAATTTCAAAGGCACAACTAATATGTTTTGGATCAGGTTGATTATTAGCACAGATAATGCAGGCTGTACATATAATTGACGCTTGAAAAATGCAGGGGTTAGGGGTGCCACCCCCCCACAGTTGAAAATCTGGTATAACTTTTGACTCCCCCAAAACTTAACTGGTTGACTGTCAACTACTGTTGACTGGAAACCTTACCAGTAACATAAACAGTCAATTATCACATATTTTTATATGTTATTTGTGTTACATACTGAATTCTTACAATAAAGTAAGCTAGAGAAAAAAACGTTATTAGGAAAAACAAACGTAAGGAAGAAAAAATATATTTACAGAACTGTGCTGTAAAAAATCTGCGTATAAGTGGACCACACAGTTCAAATCTATGTTGTTCAAGGGTCAACTATATTCATCTTTAAAAGCCACTTTTAATTGTAAAGAAAATAGGCAATTACTGCCACCTTTTCCTTTTAGCACTTAAGGCAAGCTACTTTGACACTGTAGAAAACAACAAAGGGCCAATAGGCAGAGATCTGAAATTAGGTATTTCTCAATAAAAAGAGGTAACTGTCCTAGGAGTAAAAACAAAACTAACAAAGAAAAATGGACCAGTTCTCCCTTTCCCTATATGAGAGTGGGGCACAGGTGGTGGTTTGCTGATAAATGTTTAACAACTGTCTCTCTGGGAAAAAAAATGTATGTGTTCTATACGTATATAAGGTTATTATAAAACGTATATTTAGGCTGTATACCACACTATTTACAAATAATAATAAATACACTATACCCTTATTGGAAACTTCCTACAGCCAATTGATTCTCATAAAATACTTCTGTTGATTTATTTTTGCTGAACCCTTCTATCTGTTGGTAAGCTATAGTAGCAATTGATGAATGAGTGTAGTTCTGACATGAATATTGGTTGATCTTTGCATTTACATTAACCAGGAAGACAACAGTGAAACAATCAAGTTGTATGTCAGGACATCACTCTTTTGTAGATGACATGAGTCACTTCTTTGCTGAATCAGAAAATAGTTTTTGAATAATGGAAGAATATTTCCTTGTTTGTGTTATTTACAATGTAATGGCTACAGGTACAATATACTTGTAGGTTTAATTTGTAAACAATTTCTACTTCACTTTTAAAATTCTAGACAATCAACAAAACAATCAAACCCTCATTTGTAGTAAATTGCTGATTTTCTTGGCGTAAATATCCCACCATGGCTTGAGTGCAGACTACTGGCATGAGTGTAGAGTGCAGAGTTGGGAAGACATTCACAGTAGCGTACCATTAGGTGGTATTTCTACTGTGAATAGGCACAACAGATGTAAATAGCCTCAAAGGCATAAAAATTAGTAAAATGTAATTAAATAGTGTCTCTTACCTTTGTTTTAAATATAAATTATTTAATTGTAAGTTTATTTAATTCATTTTTAATAACAGCTGTGTCTAACAACTGGCTCACAAAATTCCTAAAAATTTAATAACTAGCTTTGACGAGCCAGCACAAATCAGCTGCAGCACACGACTGGCACAGTATGGGGACTTTAGATGCTGACTTAGGAGCATGTGGAAGAAATCACATCCTCCAGCCTAGGTTACACAAGAGGTTCAAAACTACGTGGAGAAGCATAAGTAAGTATAGCCCATTTAGCATACTCACCAAAAAAAAGTCCTTGCCACTCTTTACCAGAATCTTGATTTTAATAACCAGTTAGGATCCATGCGGAGGGGGATATTTAAGTTAGATTTTTATGGAGACATCAAAAGCATTTGTTAAGAATGACTAAACCCATATTCTGTAATAAGATCTCTGTACAATTTTGAACATGTAAAAGTAGCTACAAAGGAAGCAGAATGTGTTTTTATACAGGTGTCTGTTCTTTGCTATCGAATTGATGACAGTGCTTTATCTTTCGTGTTTGAATGGCCTTGCTGGCCCAGCCACCTCATCTGCTACATGGCCCAAATTGCGGCCATAACTCAAAATTTGCTGTGTCCTGAGATGTCTGCTTCTTGCTTCAAAGTCCTGGGTACAGAGTCAAGCCATTTCTTATGCATTTTCCCAAAGCCCATTCTGAGTTGTGAGACTTGTCTGCCCTAGGAGTGACTGTGCAAGTCTGCAGTTCTCTGAACGTCTCCTGAAGGTGCTCCATGTGGACAGTGTCGCTGTGGCTGGGGTTTCATTGGGTAACGAGCATTCTTCTGCATCACATCTGGGTTTTCTCAGTGTCTGGCTTTAAAGTCTTTTGGAAGGAAGTCCCTTCTTGATTGGAATCTTCTGAAAACAGATCCTCCATTGCTGGGATGTTTCCTGGGCAAGAGCAATAAACATACCATATGAACCTTGCCTGTCTCCATAGCACATTAAATACAAATACCTAAGATCATGTTACTTCTGATGTCATGTAGGGTTTATTAGGTCAAAAAAAATTGTCAAGAGTGAATCAGACCCTGGAGCTAGCCAACCCATTTTTAATTTTTTTGGGTTGGGATCGAGTAATGGCTTATGATGATTGCAATATTTTAGAAAAAAACCAAGAGACATCAGTCTGTTCCCTCTCAGCATTTTCATTTCTTGACTGGTTTATCATCGTAATATTTCTTTTCATCAAGCATCTTTCTCAACTTGGTGATTAGTTAGATTATCCTTTATTGGGCTTTCATCCAGCTCTCCTGTGTTTTTCTCAATTGGCATCATATTTCTGCAGTAGAACATTAGCTCTTCTTGCCCTAGACTTTATTCTCACTTAGCCCTCATAGGCCCAGTTTATAAGCATGAAATGTATTTATTCATAAAATGTCAAGACCAATCATATGCAAAATTATAAGGCAGAAAACTCCTAGCTTCAATGCTTCACCTTATAATGCACCCCTAAATTATACACTTCTTAAGACAGAATTTTATCTCATTTATCTTCATGCAGTGGGTTTTGAATACAGTCACAAGCCAGATTTACAGAAGGTGTACCTTAGTTCATCTATCTTTGAACTCAGCTCTATTATACTGCTTCAGAAACACTTAGTATCTTGATTTAAAGAAGTCTTTTTTAGGAAATCACTAAATTCATGACTTAAGCTCAGTCAATCAAAATTCCAATTTCCCATTATGATTCTTCTTTTCTTTGATGGGCTTCTGTCTTCTGCTTGGTATCCTGAGATTGTGTCTGGGCACAGGAGACATTTATTACATTGTGGGGCTCGTGATGTCCTTCAGACTTTTCTCACCTGCTTTACTCTTTGGTGGTAGGAGGTGGGGAGGGGTGGCTCTTCATATTGCCCCCACTGCTGGTGGCGCTCCTGTTCACTCTGTAGGCATAGGCAGTGTCCCTTGGGAGCTCCAGCATTTCCCCCTGCTCATTAGGACCACACCTCAGATCTTTCTGGCCCTGGGGCTCCCCTGTGGTCTGGCTAGACCTACTGTTTGACTCCCTAGCTTGGGCTATCAACCCTGAGGCCTCTGTCACAAAGTCATTTCATCTTAACTATAGTGATTCCCCTTTGAGCTTGCCAGTCATTTCTCACTGGGGGACATTGGACATTACGGTCCTCTCTAGGTCTTCTGTGACAGCTTCTGGGAGGTCATTTTAAGTTCTTTGCAGGATGCCTCATTCCAGAGTTTCAGGTGGGGATGGCACATAAGCTTCTCCATCCTCAAATACTCAAACCTACTGTTCATATTACCCTATATCCCAGAGATTTAAGCCAGAAAGGGACAGATTGGATAGCCCTTCCTGAGTATAATGCTCTTTTCTCTTTGCCATGTCTCCCAAGCTCTGAGAGTTTCCAATCCAAGTATCCTCTGTGTGGGAGCAGTGCTGCCCTTCTTTTTATATCACTGTCTGCAACCTTGTCATGGTTTAAAAATCTCCACATTCAGTCTTCCACACTTTGGTTTTGTTATTAATGGGAAGTTTTTACAATTTAAGAAACTCAAGTGCTAAGCTCTAGTCATGAAAAGCCTAGTTTTCTTGACTAGTATATCTGGAATGTCTTCAAGGGCCCATCTTGAAAGTGAAAATCTGAACTTAAAGCTTTAGCCTTTCTCTTTTCCAACTATGACACCTTCATCAGTTTCTACATCTGCAAATGTAAAAATATAAGTACAGGACTGTTACCTTACTGCAACTTCTTCTAAAAAGTAGGAGGACTCAAAAATTCACAGGAGAGCAGTGCCAGTGATCCTCAAGGAGAGAATAGGGTACTGTGTACCTTATGCCGCTGGAGTTATGCAATGCAGCCCTGTTAGAATGGCTTTGAAGACAGAAGTGTAAGGCTAGATGAAACACTAGTTATAGTAATAAAACTTATGTTGGAGGGAGAGGCCAATTCTGATCTCTGTTCTGTCACCTGATAGCCGTGAGACCATGTTGCACTTCTTTTTAAATATATTTACTTATTGGGCGCCTGGGTGGCTCAGTCGGTTAAGCGACTGCCTTTGGCTTAGGTCATGATCCTTGAGTCCCTGGATCGAGTCCCGCATCGGGCTCCCTGCTCGGCAGGGAGTCTGCTTCTCCCTCTGACCCTCCCCTCTCTCATGTGCTCTCTCTCATTCTCTCTCTCTCAAATAAATAAATAAAATCTTTAAAAAATATATATATATTTACTTATTTATTTGAGAGCAAGAGAGAGAGAGACAGCATGAGTGGGTGAGCATATGGGAGGGTGTGGGGAGGGAGGTGGGTAGGAGCAAAGGGGGAGAGAGAGGGAAGGGGAAAGAATCCCAAGCAGACTCTACATCGAGCTTGGAGCCTGATATGGGGCTTGATTTCACCACCTGAGGTCCCGACCTGAGCCAAAACCAAGAGCTGACCCTTAACTGAGCCACCCAGGTGCCACTGTTGAACTTCTTTTATCTGTTTATGATTCTTCTTTGGAGAATTCATACTAAAGCAGTTGTACTCTGGCTGAACAGGAAGAATGTTATATTGGGAAATACAAAATGAAACCAATACTATAGTTTTATAGTTAGGGAGATAAATGGGGTGGTTTTTCCCTTTGATAGCTATAGCCAAGTGACGATACCCAGGAATGCCTTGGCACCTATCACATTGCTCTTCATCAGAGGGACCTGGAAGAGCAAACCAGCCAAGAAGAGGGAAGTGGCTAGTTTGGCTTGTTTCTGCAGAGGGTAACAGTTCTAAGTAAGAATGGGGAAGCTGCAGGGGTAAAAAATTATAAAAGAAGCAGACTGTAAATGACTGCAGTTATCTCAAGGTAAATTTCTACTATCCAGATTACCTTTAGAATTGTATTTCATTTGGATCAGATTTGTGATTTGTAGAGAACAGGAATTCATCTAATTTAGGAAATATCCCCCTTTTCCACCATTAGCAGTTGAAATGAATTCAGAACAAAGGGATTCTGAATTCTTTGAAGCACTGTTAATTAATACTAATTCTCAAGTAGCTCATCATCTTCAGCCTCTTTTCAGTCACTTTGAGAGGATTTTTTAAAAACAGCCAAGCCTCAAGTGACCATTTATTCCTACATGTGATGGCTACAAGGACAGACAATCAAGTTATGGGTCCAAACTGTGGTTCATTCTTTCTCATGGAAAGGAACAGAACTGTTACTTGTTTTTAGGGAACAGACTGTCATGATTCTTAGAACCCAGCATTCATTGCAAATCCCCAGAGCTGTTTGTAAATGTAAGGTCATTTATTCCCACCCACCAACCACCACTCAGAATGAAGGAAATGGAATGAAGTAGGGAAATAATCACAAATACTGCAATCACTGCTATTTACTAAGAGCCTGCTCTGGGGCGCCTGGGTGGCTCAGTCGGTTGGACGACTGCCTTCGGCTCAGGTCGTGATCCTGGAGTCCCGGGATCGAGTTCCGCATCGGGCTCCCTGCTCGGCAGGGAGTCTGCTTCTCCCTCTGACCCTCTTCCCTCTCATGCTCTCTGTCTCTCATTCTCTCTCTCAAATAAATAAATAAAATCTTTAAAAAAAAAAAAAAGAGCCTGCTCTGATAAAATGTTGTGTATTTGCTCCTCACACTGAAAGCTCAGACATGTTGAATTGCTTGTCCCCCAACCCCCCCCAGGTTCACAATGGTGTAGTTGCTAAGTTCTTGGACCCTGATGCCTGATTACCTGGATTGAATTCCACCTGTATCTCTTTCTGGATGTTTGACCTGAGTGAATTCAACTCTCTGTGCTCCCATTTCCCATCTGTAGAGTAGAGAGAGTAACATTGACAGTAGCTCCTCATGCGGCTGTTACGGGGGTTAAGGGAGTCAAGTGTGTAAAACACAAATCAGATCCCAGAGAGATTAAGTAAAGGCTCATAGTCCTGTGGTACTAAATGGAAGAAACAGAGTTTATAGCCATCTGAGTGCTGGCTATTATTATTATTCTGTGGTTGTGACATATAAGAACCCAACTCATACTAGCTTAAGCAGCGAAAGAAGTGGTGGTATTTGCTTCAGACATGCCTCAGAATAGAGGGTCAGATGATGCTGTTAGGAGGGTCCCAAGTATCTCTGCTTCTCCTTGGCTTCAAGATAGATCACACAAGTTTGGGGGTAGCAAGATGGCTACTTGCAACTGCAGGGGTTGCACTATCCTTACAGAGAAAGAAAAAAATTCTTGTTATGAATATCTGGCAGAGGTCCCAGGAAAGTGGCCCAGCTTTGGTAAAACACCCATTCCTACACCCAGGCCTGAGTTATGTGGCAAGCATTGAGGCAGGGGGCTCTGGGTATGCTCAATCCAGACCGCATGGCCTAAGGATGGCTCCTGTATAAAGACACTCAGGGTGATGCTCTAAAGAAAGGGATCAGGGAAAAATATAAATCGATATTAATATATAGTCTCATGGCTATCAGGTGACAGAGCACAGATCAGAATTGGCCTCTCCCTCAACACAAGTTTAATTACTACAACTATTGTTTCTTTTAGCCTTATACTCCTATTTTTTAGGCCATTCTGACATGGCTACATCGCACAACTCCAGGGGCACAAGTTACACAGCATGCTGTTCTCTAGTTTTGAGGCCCATTGGCACTGCTGTCTTATGACTTTCCAGTCCTCCTACTTTTTTTGAGAAAGGCACAGCCAGGTAGCATACCTGTAATTTCATTTTACATTTGTAGGTGTAAAAACTGAGGATTAAGTGGAAGAAGGCTCCTTATTCATTAAGTAGTTGTTTAAACCTACCTTGTCCCAGAATCATATACTAAGTATGCTAGCTGCCTTCTGAGAAACCAACCAGAAGTGACTGATCTGGAGTGCCAGTGCTATGAGTCAAGACTTCCTCTTGAGTGGCATGCCAGTATTCCGGCCTGTGGTGCCAAGGCATTCGGGCTTTCTGTGACTTTTTTGAGCTGGATAATAATGAATAATAACTAGGTACATCACTGACTAATGTTTCAAGTGACAAACAAACTTGAGTATCCTGCAGTCTACCTGCTCAGTTTCAATGCATGGCTCTGTTAACACAGTCATGACCCTTTCTATAGAAATATTTATAGTCTTTGGAGTATATTGAATTATCTTCTTTGGTTGACTGATAATGGTAGCTGGAATTTATTGAATTTCCCTGAAATCTCAAATAGGTACTGCTAATAAAGTAGAAGGTAGAATAACAATTTCTTGAAAGCATAGAATAATAAAAGGAATATACGTGTATTGAACGTTATGTACACAGCGATTTTCTAAGTTTTCCTTTCTAAATCCTGACCAACAACTGTGTATGGTAGGTATTACCATCTCATTTTACAGATGAGAAAAATCAGATCTCAGAGATTAAGTAAAGGCTCATAGTCCTGTAGCACTAAATGGAAGAAACAGAGTTTATTCTTATGTCTGTCCTGCTTCAAACATTGCCTTTCTTCCACCATTACCATTTCAACCAGCATTTCACAAACTTACTTTAAAATTATACTTTCAATTATATATCTCCAGACCCAGGTGACTCAGGTCAGGTCATGTAAGTCTTACGAATGATGTAATCTGAGCCATATTTGAGAACTGATGAGCAATATGAATTTGAACCCTCCTATTCTCATCACAAAATCACAGGTCCATGTGGTTTGTGAACTTCAGGAAATAATTTTGGGTCACATCTAGGCAAAACTGCAAGATGGGCAAGTGTGTTCTTTCTCTGGGCATTACTTCTTCACTCTCTGTAAGACCTCTTCCCTTCCCAGCTCTTGGATACGTGTACCTCCATGACTTGACTGTGCCTCTTGGGTGGTGCTTTTAGGCCAGATATGCCTCCCTGAGTCTTCAGCAAACCTTGCTGTAGTAAACACTGATTATTTGTTGGTGTCTCAGAATCCACTCCTGCTACCTAAATGCACCCAAATGTCAATTTAGGGACTGTCCTCCAACATGGTGTGTGATCTTGGGGCCTGGCTTGCCATTACAGAAGGAAGGCAAGGGGGTTGCTAAAGGCCACTTCAGCCAGACTTTTATTTAACACCCAGGGGCTGTCTAATGGAAGATAAGCATGCAACCTAAGCATAGCCAATCTGATGCAATGTTCTGATATTTTGTATCCTGAGAAGAATGAAGCAAGGATGGGAAGAAAAGTTAAAATTGGTTAATTTTATAGAAAACACCCTGGCAAGACTGTATTCTGGCAAGATTGTGTTCTCATTTCTGTCCCAAACCTTGTTCTCCAGCTTTGACCTTCCATCATGTGATAGTCTCACGATCTTTCTAAAACATTTTTCCTTGTTTCAGAATCAGAAATGTTTTTGTGGTTTGCAGTCAGAGACCTCTCATAATAAATCTTCCTCCTTGGTAGCCCTGCATGCCATATTGCTTCCCAAGCATTTCACTGTCCTGTTCACCCCCTCCTCTACTCAGTGGAAACCTGATGTGCTTATTTTATCACTTTCCAAGTCAGGTGGTCTCTACTGCCTGGGGTGACAAATAAACCAGGTAACTGAGAGGATTGATAGAGTCCTTGCTGAGGCATTAAGCTAAACTTCTTAACAGCTATTTAAAATTCATCTTGGGCTTTTTCTTAGGATTCTGTTTGGGGCTTAGCATCTGACCATTTACAGCGGGCTTTCTTCTTCCCCAGGCTCCTGTGTACATTCTTCTCTGAAGGAGGTTGTGAAGCACAGGAGATGTAGGTCAGAAGAGCTGAGTGCAGACCAGGTTGTACAGAGCCCAGAGGGACCATCTAAAAGCACAAGAGGATCCCAGTACTACCTTGTTTGAAACCTATAGTGGATTTCCCATCTGAACTTGGTAAAGTTTAAACTCCTCACATGGCATTCGGATTCCCTGCTCCCTCCCCCAGTGCCTGGCCTCTGTCTCTGGCTTCATCTCCAGCATTCTCTGCTTTACACCTTATTGTCCAGCAAAGCTAAACTAAAGGTGCTTCCCTGTATGTGCCACATTGTTTCTTTTCTCTGTACCTTTTTTTCAGTTTCTTCTTTCTTTGTGGAATACCCTTCTCATCACACCCAACTGCCCACACCTGAGCTGGCCAATTGTTATTCATCTTTTAAGACTCATCTCTAGCATTACCTCCTCTGGGAGATTCTTTGACCACTTCCTACTCCAACGCTTACTCCTACTTCTTGCAAAGACTGTGATTTCAAATTCGTATTTCTTTTTACATTCTTGGTGTTTAGCATTGTAGGTACTAATGATGATTGTACCTTCTCAGGATGGATGGAGGGATGGATGAATAAATAAAACCCCTTGTATAATTGCAAAGTATAGCACTGCAGAAAGTATTCCATAATGCAAGTCTCTTTAGACCAAAGCTTCATGTCTGTGGCTGATTGGTTTTCTTTCCCTCACTCTGCCTGGGTGTGTTGCTAGTGATTTATTTCCAGTCAGTAATGATTCAGTTTATTTGTAGAAGTCAGTTAAGTGACCTAAGTGACTCAGTTATGTCTATCATATAAATAACCCAAGTCTCAACCTGACTGACAGGTTCTCATGGTGACAGTCTGTTATCCCAATAACCAAATTGATCATAGAGCACAGAATAATTACTGAAGAAAAATAGGACCTGATATGTCTTCAAAAATAGATGCTAAGAAAGCAATAGGAAAATCAGAGTAATCTAAAATTTCTGTGTCATAATAATAGCATTCAGATAATAAATTTGTATAATTTAGTTAGTGCTAATAAGTTTTGAGAAATATCTTAGGATAACAATTCAAGATTTATCAGCTGACCCAATGATGGAGGGTTTACATGTTACCTTTCTGAATACTTTTAAAATACCTGTTAATTAAAGTATTTCCTCTTTATATAAATGAAATTTTGCATTTATTCCCCCTAATTTGACCCACTCTTTCTAGAGAATGTTGGGGAAGTTGGAATGCATGTAAGGAGTTTTGACAGAATCAACATGTTCCCCTAGGTAGGAGAGAACTGTGCCTTCATGTCCTGCAAGATAGGACCAGTGACTATGTAACTTCAAGCCCTCTTGCTAAGGGAATGGCAGTCAACAGCAGCAAAGACTCAGTGCAGCTGCAGCTGTTTTCCTGTTCTGGTCTTAAGTGATTATTCTAGTAGCAGTTTTGCCAGATAAGCAGCCAAGGCCACAAGAGGCACTTTCCTTTTGTCCATGTTGAGGTTTTGCATAAATGCTCTGTTTTCTTGCCTCTCCTGGTAGGACTGAGTATGTTGGAATATTCACCATACTTCATAATACTTACTGTAGTGTCACTAACACCCAGGGGCCAGAGTTTTTGAGGCTTTTCCAGGTGAGTCATTATGTGAGTTGACTCTGACTCTTCTTTCAGTAAAGGTTATGAAATGCCTTTGGAATTCCTAAGATCAGGTTGTTTACTCTTGAGCGTTGAATTCAAATGTTGCTTCTAGAAGGGCTGAGGTAGAGGACAGGTGACAGGGAATAGTAAAAAAGAGAGAAGGAAACCAACATCTCTTCAGCGTCTAAGATTGCTTAGCACTATGACTGATGTTTTAAAGGTGCTCTCTCATTTTATCTTCCCATCAACTGTCAGAGGAGATTCCCCACTCTTCAGTTAGGAAACAGAAATGGAGAGAAATAAAGGTAACACAAACAGTAAGTAGCAAATTCGTAATTCAGATTTAACTCTGTCTGACCCTCTTTGGTCTACCACTCTGCCTCCTCGGGTTTAATTGGCAAGTGCAGTCTTTGTGCACCCAGGGTCACATATGATAGTATTCTGTAATGCTTTATATCTGTATCAGCTGACAAATTTATAAGGCAGAATGAAATACTGAGTTAACCTTCACATTCTGAGAGAAATTAATGAATTGTTCTTATGTATAAAGAAATTGTGAACCACCTTACTGTTGTACATGGAAAATATGTGTAATTCTCTCTTCATTTATTACTGTTTTCATCATTATTTTTATATGCTAGTGATATCTATCCTCCCAAATGCTAAATAGGTTTATGGAACGCTGCCACAAAGAAAAATAAATCCGATGACCCATTGTATTACAGTATAAAGGAGGAGTGTATTGGAGTGTATTTTGAACCTCAGCAAACCTTTTATGAAAAAGAAATATAGGGACACCTGGGTAGCTCAGCTGGTCAAGGGCCCAGCTCTTGATTTCGGCTCAGGTCATGATCTCAGGGTCATGGGATCGAGGCCCAAGTTGGGCTTCACACTCAGCAGGGAGTCTTCTTGAAATTCTGTCACTCTCCCTCTGCTCCTTCCCCTGCTCATGTACGCACACGTTCTTGCATGCTCTCTTTCTCTCAAATAAGTCTTAAAAAAAAAAAAAGGGAAGAAATATAGTGCTTAAGAGCTTGGATGCAGGGAGCCAGACAGATTCCTTGGGTTTGAATCCCAGCTTTGCCATGTCCTAGCCAGGGTGACTTTGGACAAGTTAATGCAGTCAGTTTCTTCAACTGTAAAATGAAAATGCTAACGGTAATACTTATCTCAAAAAGCTGCTGTGAGCATTCCATGAATTGAGGTTCTGATGCCTAGAATAGAACCAGGCACATGGTAAGTACTCAGTGAATAAATGTTTTATTTCATCTATGTGTGAAGAAACAGGTCTGCAATTCAGCCATTTGCTTGGGTCCTGCGTTCTGTTGGCAGAGTTGGTGCTGACACCCGGGTGTCCTGTTCTTGGTTCAGTGCTGGGTGCTGCAGTGACATCCAGGGCAGTATGCATAGGAAATGAATTTTCCCTCTACCATTGCTTTATTACTCCAAATGCCAGTGCTATTTCTGTGCTCTGAATGTACACTGTCCACTCTAGGAGCAGTTTATCAACCCAATTCCCAGATGGAGAATCTTTCCCAGGGTCCCTGGTTACTCTGCTGCTGAGCCAGCTGTCACAGTCTTGTACTGTGAACCCCTAGCCCAGAGGTTCCCAGAATGCCAAAAATGTTAACAGACTCTACCAGGTCCATAATCCCATATCTATAATTCCCAAATCCCCAAAGCTCTCTAATCTGAAAGCTTTTTCATGAATCATATGACTGTAAAACTTGTTCAGACCTGAGCTTATCTAGTGATAAATCACCTGAACTGACAGGAGGCTATTTATCGTTTGTATTTATCCCTCCTGGTATGTGTATTTTTACAGTTTACTGCAGACACACTAATGTTTTTGCTTATAGGATACTGCCCCAGATCTCAGTGAGGACACCTATTGGTCAGGGTCTTGGCAGGAAGAGATGGGGGCACTCAGAACAAGTGGATGAGGAGACCTTAGTAAAGGGATTATCTGTAAGGCTGTGGGTGGGTTGAGGGATGAACAGGGATGGTGCAGGAGGGACAAAGGAGGGATTATTTGGTGCACCAGAACTTGTGAATACTCCTAGGTTTAAAGGGCTAGGTAGAGAAAGCATTACTGGAATCCAGGGAGAGCAGCATGGGAGGGGGCTGCCATCAGGAGCTAAGGCCTTAGCAGGTGGAAAGAGCCAGCTGGTAGCAAATCAACAGAAGTCTTGGGAAATATATACCCAAGCTGGCTTTTCCCCTTCCCTGTAGATGTCCTGCTGGCAGCTTTCTTTGGTGGTACCCCTCCTGACACCAGAGGCAAGGGAGCTCAGAGATGCAGACCAGAAGGTGAGCCACTGGGGCCCCACGCATTAGTGGGGGTGGCAAGGGGATCTGGAGGGCAAAAGGAAAATGTCCTGCACAGCATATTCTGTAATATCCAATATATGCACTCTACCATCTTTCTGAAACCCAAAAACTCAAGAATGCTTGGAGTTGTGTTTTATTAAGTCAACACCATATGCCTACATTCAAAAAATACTAATATATACATGTGAAACGTTTTTTTCTTTAGTTTGCAGTTATCGTTTACAGTGCCGTACAGACGTATGAATCATTTATAATAATTCCTTGGCTACCCTGAAAGATTGGAACTACTGAACAAAAGAGTGCTATCTCCTTCATTCATTGATTCATATGTTCATTGATTTTACAGATATTCTTTATTGATTGCCTACTCTGCAAAACACTGTGGGCTCTGGAGTATAAAGACAAAAATATGACACTAGCCCTTCTAGTAGCTTGCAGTTTAGTAAGACACTAATTTGTTGGAAAATAATAATACAGTCCTGGGTTAGCAGATAGTTTCATCTCAAAGCTGCCTTGCTGTTGGAGGCTCTGTTTTGAGAAGGGTTTCTTGACAACACGTGAGCTCAGTGGAAAAAACCCCTATGATCTATTAGCTGTGTATGCGATGGGCACAGTAGTGGAGCGTGTATATGGCACACAGGTTTGGCTTACTGTGCTTTAACTGTGTGGCAGAGTGAGATAATTCTTATAACAGAAGCAAGAGGGGGGGCTTTGAATTAGGAACACCTGAGAAGGCTTCATGGGGGGAGGTAGAGGGTTTTTAAGGATTTCTAGACAGAAAAATGACAGGTAGGAGCAGAGGTAAAGGAAGAAGGCAGGACAGGCTGGTGTGAGAGGGCCACACGGTCTCAGGAGTAAAAAAGCAATAGGTGATCAAAGTAGATTAATGAGCACCTATCCTAAGGAGTTTGGACTTTATTTTGTAGCAAGTGGGTTACAACAGGGCTTTTGAGAAGGGGAGGAACTATGTTTTAGGAGAATCATTCTACCAGCTCTTTGAAGAGGGGGAGGATTTAAGAGGAAGGTGGTTGAAAGTCATCTATGTCAAAGAAGGATGGCTGTCACCTAGGCAAGAGATGGTGATGTGAGAACAAAGACCACAGCATGGGGAACAGAAGGAACAGTTGGTGGACATTTTGAGAAAGAGATGATGGATGTGGTATAAGTGATCAGAGGGAGAAACCACAGTGACTCCAGGGCATCTAAAATGTGACTGTACAAGAGAAGGGGCCTGGCTGCTGAAGCTGGCATGAGGGAGCACCACTGTAGTTTCGGACATCTTGAGGCAGAGTTATGGCTAAAAATATTCACAAGAAGATGCCCTGCAAGTATTTAAAATTCTGAATCTATAGCTCAGAAAAAAAAAAAAAAAAAGCTAACGAGATAAATTCCATGCCCAGAAAAAGTTTCACGACTGTAATTCCTTATGGTAATTCCAAAATGCACAAAGCTGTAAAAATTACATGTTTAAGAAAGTTTAGTGTCAAAACTTATTTGGTGACAAACCTGATCTGAATAAATTATTTACCCTGTTTAGGGTCAATTGTTTCTGCATAGGAAATAATAAGTTTGAATAAAGTGTGCTGTCCCAAACTACTGGAAGGAGAGTATTCTATATTAAATGGTGCCTATACCAAATTACCTTTTAAAAATAAAAAGATTATAAATTCTGAAACATATCTTGCCCCCAAGTTTTATTTATTTATTTTTAAAGATTGTATTTATTTTAGAGAAAGAGCATGAGCAGGAGAGGCAGAGAGAATCTCAAGCAGACTTCGCACTGAGTGTGGAGCCCAATATGGGGCTCGATCCCATGACCCCCAAGATCAGGACCTGAGCCTGAGCAGAAACCAAGAGTTGGATGCTCAACCAACTGACTGCGCCACCCAGGCACCCGTGGACCCAAAGTTTTAGATGAGGTATTGTGGATGTGTACCAATAATTACATTATGAATTTATTTCACATTTTAAGAAAATATTCTTTGTTTTGATGCATTTAGTATAAAACACAGTCGGTAAACAGATACGTCTTTGTATCTGAAGTTTTTGAAGAAAAGCATTCTTTCTTTTTTCATACACTGATGTTTGATAAATTTTTAATTCACAAAATTGGGATACTAATAGGACCTACCTCATAGAGTTGTTTAGTAGAGCTAATGAACAGGATCCAGCACATAAAAAGTATTTTAATAAATGTTAGTCATTCTTATTCCAGCCCCTTTAATCAACAAAATATTTCCTAAGAAGCATTTTGGATATTTTTTTTCTTTCCCAACCTTTGAAAACGCAGTGAAAATAAATGTCTCTCTTCTTGAAAATGTGAAGGAAGTAGCAGAGAGGACCAACATTTCTTGAGTACCTAGCATGTGTGTGGTGCTTTTAACCCCATGAGAAGAATATTGTTTTCCCCATTTCACAGATGCAGAAAGAGATTCTGAGATGTTAAGTAGCATGACCTGGGTCACCCCTCAGTAAAAAGAGAAAACTAATTTCTCTTTTCCCCTTCACCTAGCTCCCAGGGGAGTGTGAGAGACAACAGGTAAAACACCCTCTCTGGGTGTGAAAGATGAAGTCATTGTAGGCCTCTCTAGCATACTTCTGGTTCCCTTTTTAAATGGTTAAAAGAATGTTGTCTTTCATTTGTGTTGTTAGCTTGATATAGGTAAAGACATACTTCAGACCCCAAATCACTGAAAATCATTTCTGATTATGTCCCTTTTTACCTGCCTCCCTGCCACACATTTTCCCTCTAAATAAAGACCTCGAAAAAACATGCATTGGACCCAGAATAATCAAGTCTAATTTTCAGACAAGCTGAAAGCACTATCTTAATTTGATCAGGATTGGGAGGAGGAAAGGGATGTGGGGTGAGGTAAGAGTCTGGTTGCTGTGGTGGCATTAAGGGTTAGGGAGGGAGGTTTTCTGCTTGCTGTAAGAGGGAGTTACCTGCCCAAAAGGAAATCAAGTTTATTGTAACTTGACCAAGTACACAGCAATGTAATCCGGTTCTTCAATTTTTGATGTGGATGCTTTAAATGAGAGAGTGTCACATTTTCTTCCTTTCCTCCCCAGACCACACGTTGTAGACCTGGCCCCTCCCCTTCTCAGTCTAGGCTCCCAAGGCAAGGTTTCTTTCTCTCGCTTCTTGCTGCCAGGCAGGAAATGTTCCTAGCTCTGGGATAAGCCTCCCCCATTTGGGGTGGGGGGGAGATGAGAAAAGGAAAAGAAAAAGAAACAAAGCAAGAAAAACTGCCAGAGCAGCTAGCTTGAGCCCTGAAGGATCACAGCGGGTTTCCAGTTGCCTAAAAACAGAGATCCCCCCTCCTCCACTTCTGCGGTCCCCCCTTTCCCCAGTCTCCCCCTCCACATTCTGCCACCCCCCCCGCTTTCTCCCCGCCCCCACCCCCACCCCCCACCCCCAGCGGGACTTGTGGGCGTGTCTTTAAGTCCCTGCTAATAGGGCTGCCCCGCGGGCGGGGCTGGCTTCCCGGGCGCTCCTGACAGCCGCCAGAGTGAGCCCCTAGGAGCTGGACGGGGAACACCGCCCCGCTGGTGACCGAGTACCGGTGCGCTGGTCCATGCTGGTCCCCGCCTTTGTTCTCGGGCCGGAGCGGGGACATGCGCGGCTGAGGATGGAAGTGGAAGACTCGGGCGGCGTGGTGCTGACCGCCTACCACTCGTACGCTCGCTCCCAGCCGCCCAGCTCCGAGCCACGCTGCGCGCCCAGGGCCACCGCCAGCCACCCGGGCAGCAGGTACCCAGAGCGGCTCCAAAGGGAGCAGAGGTTTCCCGGGCTTGGGCTTTCATCTCCCAGCTGTGTTTTCTGCCAGAGCATAAGAGCACCATCACTTGATTTTTGTTTCAAGTTTTGGTGGACAGGATGAGTGAGTCTACTGCTCTTTGTATTATCCTTGATTGCAAGTGGGAAGTGCACGAAGTCTCAGCCAGCCGTGGCTAAACTCCTTGGCTAGCAGAGTTTAGCTGTCGAGCTGTGTTCTTGATACAACTTGATCATAAATAGGCATATGCCTCATTTCTGCCAATCCACCCATTGACATATTGGAGAATTAAAAAAAATCATTGGAAATGAGACAAGCAGAAAAGAAAAAAAATTAAAATACATTATCCTAAATCCTCAAATACTATTGAAAGTTTCTTTAGTAACTGCGTGCCATCTGAGCTAAAACATAGCTGGAGAGATTCTCTAAAAAGTAAATCTGAGTAGACTTTAAAGAATTTTTTTTCTAGATTTTAAAAACCATTCAACTGTATAAATACATTGGTATCATTATTTTATTATTGCTAATGTTGACTCAATGTTGTAAATGCTACTATAATTTATTTCTTTTGGGTCAAAAGAGGTCTATAACCATCTCAGTATGTGTATTTTAGATTTAATATAGCAGGGATCTATGTTAAATTACTCTGTATCAGGGTTCATCTGTTTGATGCAAGGCCAATGTGACTTACATTAACTAAACAAAAACATTAGACTCTTAGGAAATTTCCCTGGACAGGCAATAATAAGTGAGATGGTTTGATATATGACTCATATTTAGGGGAAGTTTTGCTTGCTTACTATGGATCCACAGATGAATGATGGTGGTGGTTTTTTTTTTTTAACAAGTGGGAAGTTTGAGAGTTGATGTGCTTTTTTGCATCAAGTTTATTTTCGTTCACTTTTTCTCATACTTTTATCTTCAGTTATGTGATAATGATTACTTCTGTCTCCTAATCTAATTGATTTGTGAAGCTTTCAACAGATTGTGATTTTATTTCAAGGAATATCCTTTTGGTTAGTATCCATGAGAAGAACAAACTACATTGGCATGAAATCTATGTTAGGCTCGGCTAACAAAGACAATATTGTTTCTTCCAAAAAGAGCAGGTTGAGTGAAATCTTACTTTAAAAGACAGTGAGAAAGTAACATTTTTCTTCCAGCTTTAGTAGCACATTGTTTTAAAGGCTGCTTGAAGATAAAAACTTGCATTTGTCTTTAGGGTGCTTTCTTTTCTAAACATAATCCCTGACTATAATTACTCAGATTATGAGTAACTAAATAGATATAAGTGAGTTCATGAGAAGCAGGGGCCTGGTTTGTGCATTTTTAGATGGTCCTGGTATAGCTCTCCTGTCTCTAACTCCCAGCAGCTGTCTAGGAGTAATAGCTAGATTGTGCCATTTGGGCCTTCGGAAACTACATCCGTTTCCAAAGCAAACTGGAGGAGAAGTTCCATTAACTCAGCATGTGGTCTTGTGGAATGATAATGCATGAGAGCAAAAGTTGTGTGTCATAGTTAGTGTTTGATCATATGGCTGCCAATCAGATTTATGCTGCTCCAAGTTTGCATTTTGGTGACCATGTGCACCCTCTCTATAGGAACCTTTGTCATTCGACTCTCTGATGCAGGAGATAGTTGACCCTGTCCCCTGTAACTAAATCATGAGAGAATAGCTTAATTCCTTGGTTCCCAGTAACAACAATCAAAAAGAGGTTCCTGTACTTAACAAGGAGCCAGAGGACACCATCAATCATGAGTCTGATAACAGAAATAATCAGGACCCAGTTATTAACCTTTGACTCACTAACTACTGATCAATACTTCCTTTCAAGCCAAGGAGCAAGATCGTATTGTTCTACTTATGAAGAAAGCACTCTCTCTTTCAAGAATACCGTTTCCTTAAAATTGCTTATGTATGTGTAACATATTTGTGGACGAGTGACCAGTATGGCGCTAGGAAGCATGGACTATTGTATCATTGTTCTTTAGCTCTTAGTAGCAAAGGTTCAGTTAAAAGCAAACCCATCTCCTTATTTTTCAAGCCTCCACACCATCTGACTTTATGTGCTTTTGGATTTTTTAGGCCCATTTTTCCCACTAAAATATAATTTCAGTCCCCTCTGTCTCTGTATCTCTCTCTTCATCATTCTCTTTTGTTCATTGTTGTAATCCCAAGTGCCTACAGCAGTGTCTAGCATGTCGTGGTAGCTCAGTAAATGCTTGTTGAATAAACTAATGAATTCCTACCAAGGTTATAAAATGGCCAAGATAAAATGGCAGGATTTTTAACAGCAGAAGTCAATCCGTTTGTACCTACTATGTGCCAGCCACACATTAGGTATTAGGGATACAAAGATAAATAAGATGAAGTCCCTGCCTTGAGAATGTGGCCCTTTACCTTTCAGACAAAGAGGATTTTTAGAAAAAGCTTGGAATAAGTAGCAACATTTTGAAAGCAAGAGGCTTCAGATATCAATCTGGACTGCCAGCTTCTCATTAAAAGAAATAATAATAAAAGAATACAGGATCCAGCAACTCAGGCCTCTGCTGCTGCCTGCCAGTACTGGTTGAAGCTGAGTAATGGCTGCTCCATTACATGCCTCCCCCTCCAACTCTTCAACATTGAAGCTGGGTGGCCACCAGTTTCTTTAGGGACTGCCCATTCTACTTTATTAAAATAAGTAGCCAGTATAAAGTGTACTTGCCAGTGACTCAGGCTTGGGATCAGGCTCCCAGACCCCACACATCACCTACAGCATTACCATGTGGTCTTGGGCAACTTGCTTCAGCTGCTCAGAATAGTGTCCAATACCAATGAAACATCCAATAATTGTTAGATGTATTATTACTGCTATCACTTTTAATTACAGGTGTTGTTGATATAAAGAGGAGAGTAAAACATTTTTGGTACCTATCCCCAAAAGGTATTAATGGAGGAAAAAAACTCAAGTACTAAGTATTTGTTGGGAGGAGAGAAGGTAATTCCTTATTTCACAAACATTCTATCTTTACATTCTATTTGTAAAGGATAAAAGAGAATGAAGGATTGTAAATTTTCAGTTCTGTTAAGTGGTTGGGACTTTACAATCATGTGATTTTTAAAGAGGCTGAGCTTCTAGACCCTTGATCAGAATCCAGAGTGAAAATATTGACATATATACAAAATAATTTCACTTAATGAAAGGTAGCTGAAGATAAAGCCTAGGTATCTTGTTTTTCAAAGATTTTCTAAGCTATATATAAGAAATATATATAATATTTTTTGGTGAGTGTATAGTGAAAAATGGCCATGAGTATTTCTGGTGTTTATTTCGTTAAACCATAAACTTCCCAAGAGAGAACAAAAATAGAAGAGGAAGAGAACCAGCTCTTCCTCAAAAACAGATAAAGAAGCTTACCAAGGTTATCCTAGGAATTCTAATCCTATAGCAATGTTAAAACTTTTGTAAAGGGGATATTGTTTTGTAATATCATTAACTATTCTTAGTAATGGGAATGATTTGATTAAAATGGAATTGATGATTAGAGAATAAATATTTTATTTTATGGAAAAAACTAAATTTAGCAACTCAGTGCCATATTCTTCTTGGATGGAAATTAAAAAGACATTTATTCAAGGTGCCAGCTCTTGTTTAATTAAGTCTGTGTGAGCTTTTGGATGTATACACAGGTACACTAAAATATGGGGCAGATCCTTTTTTTAAAATACTGTTTTTAGAGGATTCAGAAATAGTTCTAGAAATAGAATTCTTATGAGAGGGTAAGGTATTTATGGGTCATTTTTAATGTTATGGTTAAAACCAGAGTTGGTGTCTCTGGTTTCTTTTTACAGTGGGGCCCCTATTGAGCATAGATGCCTCCATATGTGGAGCTGTTGGAAAACATCTGGCACATTTCCTTTGATCATGTCATTTGGCTAAACATTTGGCCAGTTGCTCTGTCCATTTTTAACCTGCTCAGTTTTCCCTGATCATTAATCCTTAATGTATCCACAAAAATTCAGGGAATTAGGGTGTTGTAGAATCATGTTCATGAGAATAAAAGTAATACTTTCTTAACTTTTTGAGATAATATTAGACTTCTGGAAAACTTGCAAAAGTACTGCAGAGTGTTTCAAGTAACCTTCACCCAGTTTCCCCTAATGTTAACATTGTGCATAACCCTAGTTCCATTAATCAAAACTGAAAAATTAACACTGGTGCAGTACAGTTAACTATATAGTCTTTATGACCTGATTTCATCAGCTTTTCTGCTAGCATTAGAATTTTTCTGTTGTAGAATTGAATTTGGGATCCCACATTGTATTTAGTTTTGCCTCCCAAACCTCCAGTCTCTGGCAGTTTGTCCTTATCTCTTATGGCACTTTTGGAGTACTGATTGCTTGTTTTGTAGGAAGCTCTTCAATTTGGATTGGTGCAATGTCTTCTCATGATTAGACTGAAATTATGCATTGTGGGTAAGACTTCCACAGAATGATGTTGGGCCCTTTCAAGTGCATTGTATTAGGGGGTACATGATGGCGATCTGTCTCATTAATGTTGATGTTGGCTCTGATCACCTGGTTAAAATGGTGCCTGCCGGGTTTTTGGTACTGGTAAACTATATTTTCCTCTATGTAATTAATAAGTATCTTGGGGGAGATTTTTTATGATTATGAAATATCTTCTGTTTTCTTCTCGAACTTCCCTCTACTAATTTTTTTTTCTCAATTCTTCTACATTGATGTCTTTTCCATTCTATAAAGTCCACATTCAGTATTCTGTCTGACTTTGTTTTTATTTCCTTCACCTTTAAAAAAATCAACCAAATATAAAAAATGGTTCAATTTTATCTGGTCTGAGTTCATGAAATCTATTCCCTAATTTTCAAAGTTTCATGATTTTTTTGGAAGCAAAATTTTATGATAGTCTTCAGAGAAAAATAGAAGACTACTAAATTAAATTCTGTGTTAAGAGAGGGTAGTTGTTAAATCCCACCTTGCCTGGAGAGTATTACTGTGGCTGTTTTCTTAGAACTATGTTTATACCTAATGGAAACATTTTTCCCTTACCAGTGTTCCTGAACATGTGCAGATGTATCATAACTAAAGTAAATATTTAATTTACATGTAATTAAAATTTCTTCTCATTCTGTCCTTAAACCAAACTATTTCATTTCTGAAGTCATTCCTGTTCTCTGTTTTCTCAGTCTGTGGTCTCTAGATCTCAGTTGCAGCAAAGAATAGAAGTAGA
This sequence comes from Leptonychotes weddellii, assembly GCF_054177405.1. Taxonomy (NCBI): domain Eukaryota; kingdom Metazoa; phylum Chordata; class Mammalia; order Carnivora; family Phocidae; genus Leptonychotes; species Leptonychotes weddellii. The sequence continues at coordinate 50,792,777 of NC_138381.1, forward strand.
GTGTTATGGAGCAGAGCAAAGGAAGGGAATAAAATGTTCTCAGAAGAAAATTTTGGAAATAAAATTTATCCATTTAATTGATAGATTTTGTTTTAAGCCTCTTTGGATGAAAATATAAGGTCAGGCATACCCTTAACTAGGGCAGAAATGCTCCTTTTCTTAATGACTGTCATCATAAAGGCATATGATTTATAGTGCTATAGTAAAGGCACCTATTGAGGTGTGTAAGTTTGCTTGCCTTCATAGTAAATAGCCTACCTTGGGGCGCCTGGGTGGCTCAGTTGGTTGAGCGACTGCCTTCGGCTCAGGTCATGATCCTGGAGTCCCGGGATCGAGTCCCACATCGGGCTCCCTGCTCGGCGGGGGGTCTGCTTCTCCCTCTGACCCTCTTCCCTCTCGTGCTCTCTGTCTCTCATCCTCTCTCTCTCAAATAAATAAAATCTTTAAAAAAAAAAAAAAGCCTACCTTGGTATATTGGTTTATTTCTTATATAATTTTTAAATATTATTTATTGTTGTTATTTTCCCCCTTATTTTCAGGCAGCCTTAAAAACCTTAAGCAGTACTTTTGTTCTTTCTAATGTTGTTTTTATAATTTACTTTTCATTAGATAATCAAGGTTGTTAGAACTGTGTAAAGAAAATGCTTATCGAAGGACTAAACTTTATAATCTAACAAAAGATTTTGATAGCATTTATTTCAGTTTCTTTGAGCATTTATTGGTTTGCTTGTTTGCTTTCAGTTTCTTGCTGTGTTCTGGTTACTTGAGTTGGTGAGCCTTTGTATAATGTGTCATTTTTCATCACATGCAATTTCATGTGCTCATTTCTTTGTGATTACTAGAGGATGCACTTCAGAACAAAACAGTAATGTATCTAAAAGCTTAAAGTTGCTCTTTTCTAAAATGGGAACTAAAATATTTTTCCGTGTATATTCATCTTAAATATCTGGGGTTTATGACACAGTCTTTCAGTATCAACTGTGTTATATCACTCTTCAATAAATGAATATTACAGATAAAACTATCTTTGACAGGCATTAAGTGTCCAAGGGTGGGAGAACATACAGTAAGTATCACTTAGAGAACCAGCTGCTTTGTCTCATGTTACTCTTCAAAACTAATTAAACGTATGCATTCCATTTCTGATCCCTTAGATTAGTAGAAGATGACTACATACAGGCACACAGTACAAAGGACAGGAAACCAAAGACAAAGTAATATGGAGCATTTTTAAAATTATCAAGCACTTGAGACTTATTTCTACTATTTTAATAATTCTAAGTAGTGGTGCTGATTATCTTATATATAAGAGATAAATCTTTAGATCTGTGTTAAATTTTGTGATTAGTGACAAAGTTTACTTTTGTACATCTGTAATATACAGAGAAAAGAATCCTTTTGAGGTTTCCTGCTTAGTATTCATTTATGGAAAATCTATTTAGAAAACACTGGCCAATGCATTTGTCTTTATACAAAGGTCTGTCAGTGTATTTATATTTTTAGATCTGTAGAGATATCTGACAGGTAATTAGAAAAAATGTCAAACATAGATAAATGACATTATAACTAATAATATGACATTTGATCTCTTGACACTTTTCCCTACCCTCATTATCATACCTAAACATTCATACAAGTAACCAAAGTTAACATGTCTGTGGTTGGAACCAAACCCATATTTAAGTAGCTGGAGATGAAGAGCCAAGCAAAGGGAAATAAATATAGTTAGAGACTTGAGGACTAAACTTCTTTCCTGAAAATTTCCTAGATAATAGTAGCCAGGGAGTTTTCACCTGTCATAAGGATCATTGTCTTATGATGTCATTTCTTTGTTTTTAAAGGACTATTTTTATTGACAACTTACTTAGCTTAACATTCATTATCATTTAATCCTTAAAACAGTCCTGTGACATAGGAAGATAGTAAGGCACAGAGAAGTAGCCCAAGGTCACACCGTGAGGTAATGATAGAGCCAGGATTCCCACGCAACCCTTCCAAAACTGTTGTTTTGTTTGTTTTAACCTGTTGTTTAAATCTTGAAACATTATTTAATATATTATGGATTTAGTGTTTTTCAGTCTCAATTTGGTCATAGGTTAATTGAGAGCAGGGACAGTATTACTATTGTATCCCCCTTAGCAAACTAGCAACTTTCACATAGTAGATGTTACAGATACTCAGTTTTGATTTAGTCTTTCCTTTTGAAATCATTTTTATTCTGTTTCAATGGAATATAAGTATGCAGTGGGTTAAATATGAATGGATATAAATAGTTTGAGAAATTTTGTTATCAGTCGAAGCAAGTACAATGTTAGGAATTTTTTTCCTTTTAATTTAAAAGCTACATTCTTGCCCTTCATGCAGTCTTAGGTAACAGTATTTTAAAGTAGACAAAATGTGCTGAAGAAGTCATTCAATTTGACTTATAAAGTGTGATCTAAGCAATTAGTAACAGGAAATCTTCCTGTGGTTTTCTTTTGGGGGGGGCAGAAGTGGGGAAGGGCAATTGTTAATCCTTTAATTTGATGTTCTTAGTAACTAGCTCTTAGAATTTTTCATTGTAGTTTTATTAATTGCTTTCTTTAACTACTAAGATAGATTTCCATGGTTAAAAAGGTATTTTTCACTCATTCCTTGCAGTATGACTCACAACATAAAAATTCTTTTTTCTTTCTTCTCTCTCAGGGAGAGTGTTAAATTAATTTTTTAATTAAAATAGTCTTTTAAAAAATAAAATATTCTTTTAATTTTAGTATAGTTAACAAACAGTGTTATAGTAGTTTAAGGTGTACAATATAGTGATTCAGCACTTCCATACATCACCTGGTGCTCATCATGACAAGTGCACTCCTTAGTCCCTATCACCTATGTCACCCATCCCTTCATCCTGCTCCCCTTTGATAACCATTTCTCTGGTTTGTTTCTCTATAGTTAGGGTCTGTTTCTTGGTTTGTCTCTCTCCCTTTTTTTTTCTTTGCTTTTTTTGTTTGTTTCTTAAGTTCTACATATGAGCGAAATCATATGATATTTTTCTTTCTCTGACTGACTTATTTTGCTTGGCATTATAATCTTAGCTCCATCCATGTCATTGCAAATGGCAAGACTTCATTCTTTTTTATGGCTGAATAGTATTCCATTATTATTATTCTTTGTTCATTCATCTATCCATGAATACTTGGGCTGCTTCCATAATTTGGCTATTGTAAATAATGCTGCTATAAACATAGGGGTGCATGTATCCCTTCAAATCAGTGTTTTTGCAGTTTTTGGGTAAATACCCAGTAGTGCAATTATTAGATGGTAGGGTAGTTGTATTTTGGGGGAGGGGGGCAGAGGGAGAAGGAGAGAAAGAATCCCAAGCAGGCTCCATGCTCAGTGTCAAGTCCAACACGGGACTCGATCTCACAACCCTGAGATCATGGCCTGAGCTGAAATCAACAATTGGTGGACGCTTAATCCACTGAGTCACCCAAGTGTCCTGGTAGTTGTATTTTTAACTTTTTGAGGAACCTCCATATGCTGTTTTCCACAGTGGCTGCAACAGTTTGCATTCCCAATAGAGGCTTCCTTTTTCTCCACATCTTTGCCAACACTTGTTTCTTATATTTTTTATTTTAGCCATTCAGACAGGTGTGAGGTGATATTGTAGTTTTGATTTGGCTTTCTCTAATGATGAGTGATATTGAGCATCTTTTCATGTGTCTGTTGGCCATCTGGATGTCTGTTCATGTCTTCTGTCCATTTTTTAATTGGATTATTTGTATTTTGGGTGTTGAGTTGTATAGGTTCTTTATATATTCTGGATACTAATCGTTTATCACATATGTCATTTACAGATATCTTCTATTCAGTAGGTTGCCTTTTAGTTTTGTTGATTGTTTACTGTGCAGAGGCTTTTTATTTTGATGTCCCAATAGTTTATTTTTGCTTTTATTTCTTTTGTCTCAGGAGACATATCTAGAAAAATGTTGCTATGCCGATGTGAGAGAAATTACTGCCTGTGCTCTCTTCTAGGAACTCTCTTCTAATGGTCTTTAATCCATTTTGAGTTTATTTTTGTGTATGGTGTAAGAAAGTGGTCTAGTTTCATTCTTCTGCATGTAGCTAACCAGTTTTCTCAGTACCATTTGGGAAAGAGACTCTCTCCCATTGTATATTCTTTCCTGCTTTGTCAAATATTAATTGATCATGTAGTTGTAGGTTTATTTCTGGGTTTTCTGTTCTGTTCAATTGATCTATGTGTCTTTTTGTGACAGTACCATACTGTTTTGATGACTACAGGTTTGTAATATAAGGGATGCCTCCTTTGCTTTTCTTTTTCAGGATTACTTTGGCTATTCAGGGTCTTTTGTGGTTCCACCTAAATTGTAGGACTTTTTTTGTTCTAGTTCTGTGAAAAATGCTACAACATAAGAATTCTTAATCAAGTTGAGAAACAACAGTCCATGAAAATTTATGGAGCTTTTCTATTTTCTCTCCCAATAGTCAGTCAGTTTTTTGCTTTATCCTGATTTGAAGTCAAGCTAGGGACCAATCCAGGTCCTGGACCATACTTTTATGAAGATCAGTTTTGTTCTAAATCTTGCTCAAAAATTTAGATACTATAGATAGGTTGTGGCAATCTAGACTTTGTAGCCATGGGTACTACTGACCAGAATTGAGCTGCAAGGATTCCTATTTAGAAAATTAATCCAGGGCCCATTGTAGTCTGGACTTGAGTCATCTGGAGAGGTCAGAATCAGAATGGTCTCCAGGCTCTGTGCACTTGTGTTTATTTTGCACGGTATTCATTTTGATAAACTCCAGTTCTTGGGACACTATGGAGATTGGACAGTCTCATTTTAGTTATATATAAACAGTGTGGTCCAGACTTCTGTGTCATCTGCTGGGTCTTTAGGAGTCTCCTCTAACTATTCTTAACAACCAGGGAGTTCAGAGTGTGTTACAAATAGGAATGAAGCATCATGAAAGACTACTCATGGGTAAGGACTGCAAGGGACAATCTCTATGGTACAACAGGGAAGCAAAGTATGGAAGTATCTTGCTGAAAGGCTCATAAGGAATAACCAACTTTTTGAGCCAGACTCGGAATTCATTCTGCTGACCCCTGGTCACCCACTCAGGCCCACAACATGGTCTGTTGTGTTCTGGGAGCAGTCAGGCTGACAGCAAGGAAATCATGGCAGAAGAGAAAACTGGTGCTCTCACTGGGAGACATTAAGGGTGTAGAAGTATAGAAAAGGTGGCAACAATTATGAGATTGGCATTTCCTTAGCTTCCTTTCAAACACGATTACAGCCACCCCTACATTATCTCACTAAAGTTAACGTGGAGAGTCTTGAAAACATACTTGTTGCGGCTTTTCATTGGAATCTTAAAGAAAAACATTTGCTGACCTCAATAGAGTAAGCAATTAAATGGGAAAAGAGCTGACTCTAAGTTTCCGCAGAGTTTGTATTGAAAAACAGAGGATGCCCGGCCCCTGTGATTTTTAACATACCACAACTTAACTTCTCTCCCCCCTCATTTATAAAGCTCAGTGATTACCAGGTCAACTTGGCAACTGTTTTTGTAAAATCTAAATTGTGCTTAGTTGCAGAAAGCTTCACTCTAGAGGACCCCCACGTCTTCTGGTTGCTGGAAGCATGTAATTGGAAAAATTAGGCTATCCTCTGCCTATTTAAAGCTGTGTCATCCTTTGTGGGGCAGTGAGTCAACACCAGCTAAAACAACATGAGTCAGTCACTGCTTAGAAGAAGCCCGAATGAAGCTGATTTCTATTATGCCAATCTTAAACAAACATGAGACTTACCCAGACTTGAAGATAGTTCTTTTTGTGGGAGTTAAGATTAGAACCAATTCTCTTTAGAGTCCATGGAAATACTTTTTTATGTGTCTTAAGAGGGAACACTCTTCAGTTAACCAAATTTTAACCTGGTTTATTCTCTCTTCTGTTTCTTCCACTCTCTGTCTCCAGTGTACTCATTCCTAATTCAGATCATTCTTACTGTTTTAATCTGGTTTCAGAGCTATTGAATTAAAATTCATAAAGTTCAGTTGTAATCTTGAAACTGTTTGCTTATTCTATTCCAGAATCCTCCAATCTTATTTTTTTGGAGTGTAAAAGATTGTTTTAAGGAGGACTGTGACTGGGGGTAGAGAAATAATTTAGAAGGCAAATGCCATTGTTCAGGTAAAAATGATGATGGGTTGGGCGCCTGGGTGGCTCAGTCGTTAAGCGTCTGCCTTCGGCTCAGGTCATGATCCCAGGGTCCTGAGATCGAGTCCCACATCGGGCTCCCTGCTCGGCAGGAAGCCTGCTTCTCGCTCTCCCACTCCCCCTGCTTGTGTTCCTGCTCTCGCTATCTCTCTGTCAAATAAATAAATAAAATCTTTAAAAAAAAAAAAATGATAAGGGGTTGTGAGAATACAGAGGAAAGGGAGTAATGGATTCTGGAGGAGAAACAAGCAATGGAGTTTGTATGGTTTGATGATTAAAATTACTTGGGTTTCTGTTTTGGAGTGTTACTGATTGAAATTGAGAATTCTGGTGGATGAGTAGATTGTGGATGGGGTGATGAGCCTAGCAGGTGAAACTTTGAGCTAAGTGTATATGTCCAGCTGGTAGTTAGCTCTACAAGCTGGCAGCTTGGGAGGGAGATCAAGACTGAAAATTCTAAGCTCTTTATTCATGGGAGACTTCCGCATTCAGGAGAGAGTTAAAATCAGGACTGCATGTGATTTGGCAGGAGAGAATAGAGTATCTGTAGAAACAGCAGTGGAACAAAGACAGAAACCTGGGGAGCAGTGCCAAAAGGGGAGGGCAGAGCATTGGGAGACTAAGAGGCTAGGAGCATTCTGGAAGCCAGGGCATTAGGTTCAGAATGAGCAGACAACATATCAGGAGTAGCTAGATGACCAATAATGTCAAGACTGAAAATCACCCCCTGGGTCTGGAGGGTGGATAGCAGTGAAGGTCTTGGTTAGAGTGGGTTTAATGAGTTTATGGAGGTGGAGGCCCGTTTGCTGTAGGTTGAAGAATGAGTGCGAGGTGAGGAAGAAGAGGCAGCAAGCAGAACCTATTATAAAAACTTAGCTTATATGGAAAGGTGCCGAGAGAAAAAAAGGCAGACTGAAGGCGGGGAGCTTATAAAAACTTACCCAAGGGGCGCCTGGGTGGCTCAGTCGTTAAGTGTCTGCCTTCGGCTCAGGTCATGATCCCAGGCTCCTGGGATCAAGCCCCGCATTGGGCTCCCTGCTCAGCGGGAAGCCTGCTTCTCCCTCTCCCACTCCCCCTGCTTGTGTTCCCTCTCTCGCTGTGTCTCTCTCTGTCAGATAAATAAATAAAATCTTTAAAAAAAATAAAATAAAATAAAAACTTACCCCAAAAAAGCTGAAGATTCAAAGTCAAGAAAGTTTTTTAAAAATTTAAATTCAGTTAATTAACATAGAATGTATTATTGATTTCAGAAGTAGAGATCAGTGATTTATCAGTCTTATATAATACCCAGTGTTCATTGCATCACATACCCTCCTTAATGTCCATCACCCAGTTACCCCATGCCCCTACTCTATCCCCTCCAGCAATCCTCAGTTTGTTTCCTTTGATTAAGAGAGTCTCTTATGGTTTGTCTCCCTCTCTGATTTTGTCTTGTTTTATTTTTTTCCCCTCTTCTCTTATGAAGAAACCTAGATTTCTAAAATGTAAGACTTAAACACACTTAAAATCCTTGGATAGTGACATTTTTGTGCATACAGGTTAAAACTTTATCCCTAGCCCCACAACACTATATAAGCACTGTTAGTACAAGAATGTTCTCTGTTTTCTTCATTGTGGAATCCTTAACTACCTTCCCCTCCCCTGTCAGAGGCCTGGCTCTCAGTAGAGCTTTAACAAATGGTTGCTGAGTGAAGGTAGTGGAGGCTGAAATGTGGACATGTGACCTGTCCTTGGGTTGCGCAGCTACCAGGAAAGTCTTCCAAAATCTGAGCATCACTTCTTTTGTGAAGTCTTCTTCCCTGGCTTTTTCCCCCTAAACCAAGTTGGTCATGTCCACCTTTGTGCCTTTTCTACCTCATTACATTCTTCTAGTATTGCACTTGACCCACTACTTGGTAGCAGTACTTCTATAAAGGCCAGGAGTGTTGATGCCAGGGCCATGTCTTGTTCATCTCAGTATTCCTGGCCTAATACAGTCCTAGGTACTGTATATATGCTTATTGAGTGAATGAACAATTCATTCATTAAATAGTAATAATCTCAAATATATGGTGATATTTTCAGAATTTGCTATTTTTGAATTAGAAAAAGTATTAGAAATCTTGGATTGGTATTCTGTTAGGAAATAGACTGTTCTGACCTTACATGCTACCTGCTTTCTCAGAATCCACTAAATTAGCCTTTATACATGGTATAACATAAACTGTTGATAATATGCTATGTAGTGAAGAATAATAAATAAAAATCAAAACTGGTGACAATTGTAAATGAGTAGTATGCCTTGACACATAAAACTTAGAAAAGGATAATGAATAGAAGGTAAATATACCCTCTGTTGTTTTAAAGATTGAATTTTGCTTAAGGTTATTTCACTCATTAAAACATGAAGGATTTAAACTCCCAATTTTCATAATAAAAGTGAAGTCAAACAAACATCTGTTGAGCCTCTGTATGCCATATATTGGGTTTGGGGACTACACAAATGGTTAACAGTCAGTCCTTCAATGAGAATAGATAGACTGGTTAACAGGTTATTTCAGCTGCCTCTGAAGTGCAGCTCCTTTAGGGCAGAAATGCTGCCTCTCCCTCTGTATCCCTAGCATTAGCCCACTGACTCAGTGTGGACACTCAGTATTTGAATGGTGAGAAGAACAATTGAGGAAAAATGTGTGGTGTGCTCTGGAAGAGCAAAGAAGGTATAACTGCCACTTGGGGTTAGGTTAGTGAGAGTTAGAGGGGTTAAGGAAAGCTTCTGGAGGAGTCAATAACTAAATTAAGTCTCCAAGACAGAGCACAAACTTACAGTTATAAAATAAGTAAGTCACAGGTGTAAAAAGTCCAGCATAGGAAATATAGTCAATAATATTGTAATAATGTTGTCTGGTGTCAGATGGTGACTACACTTAGGGCGGTGAGCATTTCATAATGTATAAAATTGTTGAATCACTATGTTGTACACCTGGAACTAATACAACACTGTATGTCAACTAAACTTCAACAACAACAACAACAAAAAAGAGGATGTGCACAAGTCATTAGGAGGAATGAGAGCAGGAAGTGTCTTTGGCAGAAGAGCAGGTGGGAGGAGAAGGTGTAACAGCATGCAGCCAGGTGCTGGTGTCCCCGAGGCTGGCTGAAGTGAGACTAGCCAGGGAAGGAGAGGCCATTGCACGTGCACTTTGGGTGAACCAGTGAGGGTCAGGCCAAACTCATTTCACACCTTTGCTTCATTTGGATAATGAAGGGGTTCAGTTGATGAGTTGACCTCCAGGGAATCTTCAAACACTTAAATTCTTTTTTTCCCTCTCTTATTAAGTTGGAAATGAAGGTAATTAGATAATCCTAGATTTTTAACCAAAACATTGGCTTTAGACCTATACTAATTGTATAATAACACATATCTCTTTCTCATTTAATTTTGCTTGTTCAGTTGATCTCTGTCTTTGCAGTCTGTGCAGTAAGCATGGATTGTTGTCCAGTGTTAGTGGCCTCAGTTACTCTAAGTGGAGTTTGGTTTATTTCAACCAAGCTACCCAAGCCAGGGTGTCAGTATATCAGTAAGATATTTTTCTTTCAGCCTTTCTTTGAAAAATCGAGCCTGTCTAGTAAGGAGAGCTGATTTTTCAGATGATCATGAATTAATAGGAATGTTAGATATCATTTAAGAATGCCACAGCACTTTATTATATTTTTTGTTCAAGTTTAAAGAGAGCATTCATTAATAACTTACTTTTTGGTAAGATAAATTTTATCAATATTATATATACTAGATTTGATATTTCTAATTTTATTGGTACAAAATTAGAATAAATTTAATAAAATTTGAATAAAGTAGAGACTTTCAAGAGGCGTGTGATCATGTTGTTGCATATTTTCTGTGGTTTTTAATAATCCAACAAACACACACTTTAAAGGAAAAAAATCTGTTTTACCTGTTTCTTCATTTCCTGCTTTTGAGTTTTTTTCTGGAAGACTAAGTCCCAAGACTGAGATATCTGATGACTTATTGCAAGAATGTATTTGTGAAGGAAATGGTCTTAGAGGCTGGACAAGAATTCTCTCTCCATCAACAACCCCCTTGTACCCCCTTTCTCTTCTTTCTCTTGCTACCTCACCCATCTGTCCATTACTCTGGAGAGAAAATAATGTAATGACAGTGATCCTAAAAATCTCCCAAGTTTTCTGAAGACATACCCCCACATTTTTAAAAAATCTTTAATAGCCACTTAAAAAAATGAGGTATATTCAAATATAGAAAAATGCACAGTTAAGTATTCAGTTGGATGACTTTTGACCCTCATAACTACCATCCAAAACAAGATACTGAACATTTCCATCACCCCCAAAATTCTCCATGCCCCTTCTTCAATTACCCCCTCCCTGCCAGTTTCTGACTTCTATCACCATAGATTAGTATTGCCTATTCTTGGAAGTTATATAAGCAGAATACTAGAGTATATATTATTTTGTGTCTGCCTTCCTTCAAACACATCATTCTATCAGAGTCCAAAAGCGGTAATAACGTATATAGACACTTTGGTAGTTTTATTTTATTATTTTACATGATTGTCGTCCCCCTGGCCTACAAGTATTGTCTGTTGCATATAACAGGAACTAGGAAAGAGAGCAGGTTTAGGTTAAAACCCATCACAGTATCAGAATCTAAAGACTCATCTCTCTGTGGTAGACCCAGGCAAAATTAGGATGTAAGCAGATTTATTTTTGGTGCCTGCTCACTTTGGTTTACTGGAGCCTTCCTTTTTCCTTCTAGTCCCCCCAGGTAGGAATCAGATGATTCAATCAAGTGACAATTTGCTTAACACTTGTGGTGTTTTACCTTTTCAAAGCATACGTAGAATTTTAAAGAAGACTTCTAGGTCTCATTCAGGGAACAGAGGAGCGTTCTTTAGGCAGGAAGTCACACAGTGCAGTGCACATCATTTAGACCAGAGATTGGCAAAGGTTTTCTGCAGAAGGCCAGTATTTTGTTTTTTTCTGACCATCTGGTCTCTGTTGCAACTCTTTTGTTGTTAGCATGCAAGCAGCAGTAAATAAATCAATAGATGTGACTGTGCTATAATAAAATTTTGTTTACAGAAACAGGCAGTGGCCTGGATGTGGCAGTGGGCCATAGTACTCAGACCCCTGATGTAAACAGCTTCTTGTTTTGTGTATTTGTGAAGCTTGCATATCAAGCCCATCATAGCAAAATATAGAGAATTAGTTCTTCTGAATATATAAAGTCGAATGGAACAAGAGGTTGCACCTGTTACAGTCTCTCATTTTTCAGTGAGGACACTGAATCTCAGAATAATAACTTTTCAAGGTCACAAAGAGTCTGTGGAAGAGCCTAGACAGTTAAGAATTTTCAAGTCTTTAACTGGTACTCTTTGCCCTATTCAGTTTATGATGGATATGAGTCACATTACCTCAAATATACTATTGGATTGACATTTGGGGAAACTATCTTAGCTCACATAATTTAAAGGAATAAAAGAGAGAAACAAGAATTCAGGTGGTAGCATTCTGGAAATTGAATTAAGGGTTGGCTGAGAAAGAATGAGACTTACACAGATAGCAAACAGATTAATTAATGGAAAAAACCAGTATATTGAACACTGTATCCAAATAATTCTTTTAACAATGTAAGTGTATGAGAAAAATAAATAAAAAATTTAACTGAGAAAATAGAGACCCCTAGATTTTCTTTAATTTAGTTCATTCATGGATTTATTCTTTCTCTTTCAATTCTTTTAAAGCTAACATTCATTGAATGTCTTCTCTTGAAGGCACTGTGAAGGATCAAAGCTAAATAAGATAGAGTTCCCATGCCTGAGGGGCTTAAAAGGGAGCTCAAGGCAATTGGGACCCATGTCTCGTTTAGCTTTGTAGCCTCTGGAGAGAACACAGGATTTGCTTCATAGAAGAAATGGTGTTTGGATTAGGCATGTGGATATATATTGTGTGATGTGGATATATTGGTGTATGGATGGGGCTGTGGGGCAAAGAGATGGTGTAGGAAGGAGCCAGTAATTCCGCTTGAATGTACCGAGGGTTGGTGAGGGAAGTAGTAGTAGATTCTATACACATATTTGCAGGATTTTATTTGTGAGTTGGGGTTGGCTCAGCGAATGAGATGAAATTGAAGATGAGTTGAAGAGATGCCAATTGTTTATCCAAAGCAATGAAAAAAAATAAAAATACCTCACTTTGGGAGGCTGTCTTCAACTCTTTATAGATACCATATAATTTATTGAAATAAAGCATTAATTTTGAAAGAATCAGACTCAAACAAACTTTATTCTAAATATATATATATTTTTTTAAGATTTTATTTATCAGAGAGAGAGAGAGAGACAGAGGCAGGCAGACGGAGAAACAGGCTCCTTGCTGAGCAAGGAGCCCGATGTGGGACTCGATCCCAGGACCCCGGGATCATGACCTGAGCCGAAGGCAGACGCTTAACCGACTGAGCCACCCAGGTGTCCCAAACATAAACTTTATTCTTTTAGAAAAATTCTCAAGGAATTTATGTCATGCCCCACCCCACCCCCCGCCCCGTCAAGTAATTGATAGAAACTAGCTTACACATTGGAAGTAGCTGGCTTAATAATAATCATAAACATATGCCAGAATCATAGTGGTTCAGTCAAAGTCCCAGTCTTCAGACTTCATATTTAGTAGAACTGTAGACAGCTCTTACCCCCAGTTAACTTGCCTTACCATTGGATGACACGGGTGGGTATTTTGGATGATAGAGTTTTAGCAGTGTGTGTACAGGAGGGATGCAGGGCAGGCGGAGGGAGAAGATTCAACTCAATAGTAATGAAAACCCAACCCCCGCAGGCATTTTGGTAATTCCATGAAGGCAAGAATGTTACTAAGAACAGATTCTGGAGGTCATCTCGAACTTGGTCAGCAGCAGTTAAGCCCATGGCTGCTGGTGTAATGGAATGCACCCCTCTTTGTTTTGGGGAAAGTTATAAAGAGATTCAGTTACAGGTTTTCTGCCTTCCTGGAATGATGCTAGCCCTAGAATAGAATTCTCCACATACCCAAGCATGATTGGACCTGAAATTCAACAAGTATTCAATTAAATGATCCATCAGTACCTAATTTAGGGAACAATTTTCCATCCAAGCTGTCTTTTTTTTTTTTTCTTTTTTTCTGGTGTTAGGAGGAATTTACTTAGAGCTAAATTATGAATAGTTTTGTCAAAATTATTTGATGAACTATTGAAGCGAGGTAACTTTTCACAAACTGAACATGTACAGCATATACTGTCTTTTAATTTGGAATTACTTCCATTACTCACAGATATTTATTTATTTATTTGATTATTTATTTATTTGAGAGAGAGAGAGTGCACGAGAGAGCGTGAGGGGGTGGTGCAGAGGGAGAGAGATAAGCAGACAGGACAAGGGGTTCAGTCCCAGGACCTCAGGATCATGACCTGAGTCGAAGGCAGATGCTTAACCAACTGAGCCAGCCAGGCACCCCTACTCATAGATACTTAAATGAAAGCAAAAAGTGATATGTTTTGTTTTCTTGTTACTTCTAGCTTGGGGACTTGAGTTGTATTTTTAAAAATAATATATTTTTTTATCATGTAGTTCTTAGCTTTTTCAAGTCATAGAACTCTTTGAGAATCTAAGAAAAGGTTTAGGCCCCTGTGAAAAGTACACATATGTATGTTGTACAGATTTGCATGCATTTTTACGTGATTCATGAAGCACAGGTTAAGAAGATGTTGGTCAAATTGTATTTAAAATTAACGTTTTCCCCCCACCTTTACCTTTATAGCTCTCATGACCAATTTTATACCCCAAGAGAGCTGTATTTCCTTAGTACCTAGAGATTAGGTTTGACCAAGTGGAAGACAAATTCACTATAAAAATAGCACATGGCCAACCTACGGACTGACTAAAATGCCTGCCGTGTGAGAGGCTGCTGTTCGTTTCTGTCTGCCTATAATCAGGATACTTCTGGGTAGCATTGGCATGATGGGCAGTGTCTATGGCTCGGGTGTTTCGGGCTAATGTGAGAAAGCTGACTGGGTAGAGCCTTGAGTGCCTGGGTTTACACTTTAATACCTGTATGAATAGGATATTTCTGTTCTCAGGAGTGAAAAATGTTGGCCTCAACATCAATGAGATCATGGCACAAGAAGGTGCTGAGTTTTAGCCACTTCTCAAGGAAGGTGTAGAGGAAGTGGAAGCCTCTCAGTATTTCACACATGAGGAAATTATAGCAATTGTTGTCTAACAGGAAGACAAAATAACCCTTTCGGCCCTCACACCCACAGTCCAAGGCCTTTTTCCTTTCTGGGAGTCTGCAAGGGCTTTTCTTGGATCCCTGTGCAGGTGTGTGCCAAGACACCAGTCTCTAGTCTTGAGTGCCAAGACAGCCAGAAATGTTTATTTATGCAAATGAAGCATTTCTGAGATTAGGGATAAAGCTTTTAGTGCATCTTTAGCCAGTATAATTATAACAACATGAGGCAAAAATGTTTGAGCTACATGTCAATCAAAGCAAACAAATGATCTGATCTGTTTACACAGTATCTATTCAGTAGGCCGTATTACACTGCAAACAGAGATTGAAGAAAGGTTAGCTGATGTGAGTAGTAAATTAGTAGTGAGTCTTTCTAGGAAAGTTAGAGATAGCCACCCTCTCCTACAAACATTCCTTGGTAGCATTATCTGACAGATTCTGGACTGGACAGATACTCCTCCTTACTCAGAGTTTTATATGCAGCCTTGATTCTATACATCTTGTTCATCAAGTCATTTATAGGACGTTTGAGGTCCCAGGGGTCCTTAGGAAACATCTAACCTTACTTTTCCAGTGAGGAAACTAAGATGGTAACCAACCATATTCTAATATTTCTATACCGTTATTTTATGGGAAGGATTCATTACATTGTCTCATATTGTCCTCTTATCATTCCTTCCCACATACCATGTCTCGTCATAACATAACCTTCCTCTATCCACAGACTATCAAATGTTGTGTGTGAAACCAAACATGGGTCTTTGTGGGAATGCTTGGCATCCATAGATTTAGGAGTGCATTCCTTCTCAGATGTTGGAGTAGAAGGCATATTTAGAGTAGTGGGATCAGCCTGCCCTTTGAGAAGGAGTATTTTAATGCTGGAAGATGTAATTATTTTGTACTGACAGGTTATTCTTAAGTAGCAGTTGAAGTGTACATAGCTTTGAAGATATATCCTCCGTGCACATTTAAAGGTCAGCAATGACCTCAGGGAAGAAAAAGTGATATCTTCACAATGTCATTTTAATTTTTTTAAATAATTCTTGTTTTCCAGTTTTATTGAGACATAATTGACATACAGCATTGTATGTATGATTTGACTTACCTATATTGTGAAATAATCGTCACAAGTTTAGTTAACATCCATCATCTCATAGAGATAAAAAAGAAAATGAAAAACAGTGTTTTTTCAAGAATGCCTTTTCTGATAAACTTCAGCCCAGTTCTCTTTTCTGGGTTCCTTCTGTCTACTGGACTTTTCTGTTTGGAGAAGGCAACTTAAACTCATCATGCCCTTAAAAGTGCCCTGCCCTCTCTCATATCTGAGTCTGTATACACAATAATAAATGCTAACATTTATTTAGTACTTCCTTTAAAGCTGGCACGGGTCCAGGTGCTTTTATATGTATTAAAGCCACAAGGATTTTACTCCTAGGATGCAGGTACTATTTTGCTTCTCATTTTACTGGTTGGGAAATGACACAGAGGGTAAGTAATTTGCCCAAGCCAAGTGTAGTGGCCTCACTCCAGAATCTCTGCTGCTGCTTCTTTTTTTGAAAACTGTGGTAAAATATACATAACAGAGCCTGTGCTTCTTAACCACAACATTCTGTCCCCTTTTTACACATCCTGCTTCCCTTGACTGAAGAGACTTCTCCCCATTCTTCTTTACTCGGTTAAGACTTATCATCCTTGGTCATTGGGTCACAGGTTACATCCTCTAGAAAGCCTGCCCTAGTACCTTTAACTTTTCTCTTCCATCTGAGGCCAGTTTATCCCCTTTGTGCTCCCTAGAACCCAGGCCAACTGCAGCCCTTGATTTATTATTCCTGAAATAATTATGATGTTGCTCTGTAGCTGTTCCCTGCCCCATACTGGACTGCAATCTCCCTAAGAGCTGGAGTCACTATCCTTATGATCTCAGTACCCAGCAATATGTCTTATAAATGTTTATGGAATGGAGGGAAGGGGACAGTGTATGAATTTTCTTCTCCAAAATTGGAAAATGAAATAATTGACTCTGGTTAGAATTGATCACAGAAGACAGTTTCTTAAAAAATAAGAACTAGAAAATGAAACCCTGAAGAACCACAGGGAAATGATAATCAAGGTCAGGTTCCATATGGTTAGTTGCTTATGTTTTCACTTTGTCAGATTTTATCTTGTTAAAAAAAAAAGCACAAAAAACAAAAAGCAAAAACACAACAGTCCCAGGCTGTGAATTATGAATGAGAAAGGAAATGCTTTTGTTTTTCACACTGTAAAACTAAAATTTCCATGACCTCATTGTGAGGCAGTGCCTCTTCTTGGAGATAATATGTCTCCTGTTAAAATGCAGCATCTAATTTAGGGCTCAGTAGCTTGGGATGATTTCAGAGGATATCATAGATACACACATACTCTACGGGGGTGTCTGGAGTATCCACTGGTTCTCTGTGGGGGTGGTCCACCCTGCATGGCACTGCCAGATCTAAAAAGAGCAGCAACGTTATAGATTGATTACAGAATACTAGAGTGCTGTCTCTCTATAATTGTGTAAATCATACTTTTTGCTGTTTTAATTTTCTTTCCTGATTTTAGTTTGATTTTCCTGTCCTTAAAATTCTCTGGGGTTATGAAGTTAATTGTCAATGGCTAAGACAAGAAACCAGTTTTCCTGTTACAAGAAATAGCAAAGTCCCTTCCATTTTGAAGACGTGTCTCCAAAACTTAAAAAAAATTCCAGACATCTGGCAAATCCAACTTCATAAAATAGTATTTAATTAGGAAGGAAGGAGGGCTACATTTTTAGAATAGAGCAATTTGATTTTATTTTAGCTATTAGATAGATTAATTTTCAGGATGGTCATTCTTTATTGTAAGCATTTAATTGACATTAAATCATATTAAAAATTTAATTTTAGCTCCCTTTACAAATTGGCTAATGCCCATTCACCCTTGGTAGACTAATAAGATTTCTACTCAGCCATGCTTTTTATTAATCCTCATTACTACTCTTGGAGGGAAAACATGAGTGGGGCCAAATGGAATTCTTTCCCCTACTGAGCTCAACAACCACTGTTTCTGGAACTGTTTCAAAAGATTATGAGTGTTATCCTAAATTATTGGGTAATGAGACCCAAATTCAAACCAAGGAGCAGGACAGACCTTCCTACCTATTCTGATTGTATCACTGACATCACACGTCAGTAAAGGACTGGTGCTTAACTTTCAGATTTCCTTCTGAGCTTCCTCTTGATCCTCTTTCTCTAGCTTGCACTTTCACAATCTTTTTTGTCTACATCCGAGACCACTTGTGTGTTCCGTTAACACAGATCTCCTGCAGTGTAACAAAGGTTCTAGGCTCGGCAAAACCCATTGCTAAATCCACTTCAGCCGCTGCATAAACAGGACCGTGTCTAAGCAGAAAGGACTGCTGTGAAATGGGCTCTGGAAGCTTCTCATTGGGTGTGAGGTCAGTACTTAGCCTGAGATTGCTGTGTGGTGACCTGCAGGCTTTGCCTCCTATCAGCTGAAGAGCACAGGCAGGTAACAGTGAGGTCGCTTGTTCCTCTCAACACTTTTTTATCATCTCTGGTTGCAGTTCAGGGATGCAGAGGTTAGGCTCCTAAGAAATGTAGTCAGTAATGTTGCACTAAGTTACAGGTTTATTTTTTTCCTCTTTATGTGCTCTTAATCATTACAGTTGCTTTTGTCTTCAACCCACCGACTGATGACTTTTTTTTCTGTTGCTGCTATAAACACTATGCATGAGAGTAAAGATGAGGTAAAAATAGAACCTCAGACCTTTCCTAATAAATCAGTAGCTTTTGTGTCTTACAGAAGTGTCACTTAGTTAAGTGATTCTGAGTCTAGGCTATAATTTGAGAGGCGACAGCAAAATAAGGAACTTGTACTATCTGTGTGCCCAGTGGGCGATAATACCAGTGAGCTTATTTTGTACTTTTTTTTTTCTTTTTGAAGGAATGAGTCTTGAAAGGGACTGTTAAATATTTCTGCTTATTTTCAGTACAATATTAAAATTGTAAAAGCTAAAGGTAAAAAAATTAATTTGACATGAGAATGACTACTCTTGTCTAATTAAAAATAAATTCCTTCAAAGTAGCCTTTTAAAAATTTTTTAGGAATTCCTGTGCTATCTAATGCAAAGTGACAGTAAGAACAAGTATTGTATTTTCAGTGAGACAAAATTGAGATCAAATATATATATATTTTTCTCTGTCCCCTACCTGTATATGTGATTCATGGGGATAATGTAATCTTACGATTTACTCATATAGTGAAGTTTCAGCTTATTCTACAATTGCACACCACAGTTGGAAGAACATAATATGTAAAACCTCACATAGTAAGAGGTCTGATTTGAAATTGACTTTTAAAAATTATTCTTAATAAAATAGATATTTTAAAATTAAATGAAAAGGTAGTACTTGGAGGAATGGTATTGAATGAGTTGAGACATTTTATTTTTGTTACTCTTTTTGTGTTCTGATGGTCTTCTCAGAGTGTGGCTACTGCATCTTTCTCACTCTGTGGTCGAGTTTCATCTTGAAACCTTTCACTCAAGCATACTGATTTTTGTCTTAGTACATACTGTCTTTGTTCATAAAAGACAAAGAGGTTGCTGAAATTCTTATGGCAGTCTAATTGTGCAAGGATGACACAAAGAACCATGCTCACTTTTCATGATTAAGATTTGGTCAGATTTGGTCTAAATTTGCAAACTGGTGCTTATCTTAAGTATTACATCAATGGCTCTAAAACATATGACACAATTGATTCTCTGCAACGATTTCATCTTTGTTCTTGATGTCTACTTATCTCAAATGGGACCATTTTCATGAAGGAACAAGGTAACAGATAATTAGGAAGAAATGACTGTTTAAAACATTATAGAATGAAATATAATTTATCTTTGGCCATGTGACTCTAAAACTGTAATTACTTTTTTTATATCTTTATGAACTCCCACTTCTTTCTATTAAATGTGATCTTCAGACCTGTTGCCATTTCTTCCAAAAAGGTACCGCACATCCAAATAGCTTTTATAGAGGACTCTTTAATGATATGTCATTATCATAGGGAGAGGAAACCTGTCTTTGGATAACTGAGACCATTTAGTGGAGCTAAATCATGGTAGAAGTTACATTATAGGGAAATTAAAGATGAATATAGTTCTGTGTTGGGTATCACAGTCAGGGTAAGCTTAAATACCAAGATCTGAAGAATCTATGCTGGCCGAGAGAGAACATTGTCAGAACTTTCAAATCACTAAGCCGGATACAGTGGGCAGTTGTTTCCTTCATACTAATTCACACTGGCATGGAGTAACTTTCCAGAACCAGTGATGGCTGTACCCTCCACCCTCTGTAACTATGTGGACTGAGATAAAAGTAAAGTAATGGAATCCAGTGCTTCAGAGCAAGGGCAGGAATTTCCACTCTTCCTTCTGCAGGTCAGTTTCGTAAGGATCTTCATAAGCAATAGCGTAAATGAAACCCGGAGGCCAGGAAACTTTATTTGCCAGCTGAGTTTCCAAAGAAGACTATACCTCTGAGTGGATAGATGAATCTGATCCAAGGGGAAGGAGGTCAGGGAGTTTGTGTAAGGGGACAAAAAGTAGGTAATTTTTCATTCTTTTTTTTTTAAAGATTTTATTTATTTATTTGAGACAGAGAGCATGAGAGGGAGGAGGGTCAGAGGGAGAAGCAGACTCCCCGCCGAGCAGGGAGCCCGATGCGGGACTCGATCCCGGGACTCCAGGATCATGACCCGAGCCGAAGGCAGTCGCTCAACCAACTGAGCCACCCAGGCGCCCGGTAATTTTTCAGAAAAATAGTAAAGCAATATGGAGAAAGTGTAGGCCTACTAAGGCAACTGCTGAGTCAGAGGCATTATAAGAAGCATAAGGTGAGAGTGAGATTGAATAATGGCTTGTTTCCAAAAAGTGACAGTGGAATCCTTAAAGATAGAAATGTCATTAGGGTGGTTATTGTAGACTAGAAAGTATTGGAAGAGAGGCACTGATTTGGCAGAAAGACTAGAGGGAAATGAAGTGTTTGAAGGAAGAGACAGAGAAATGGAAAGAGATACCATTGGGCTCACAATGCTAAAAACAACGGATTTTAGGATAAGAAAATGAATCAGAGTTATTAAAGCCTAATGCAGCACTTAATCAGCTTTTGTGCAGATATTGAATCTAAGAAGAATAAAAGATCATTTATTTCATTAATGAATTGTTTTTAAAAAAAGTAGGCTCCACACCGAGCGTGGAACTCAATGCAGGGCTTGAACTCAGAACCCTGAGATCAAGACCTGAGCTGAGATCAAGAGTCAGATGCCCAACTGATTGAGCCACCCAGGCACCCCTAAAAGATCATTAAAATTCATGGTCCGGAGTGTGCCTGGGTGGCTCAGTCGGTTAAGCATCTGCCTTTGGCTCAGGTCATGATCCTGAGGTCCTGAGATGGAGCTCTGCATCAGGCTTCCTGCTCAGCGGGGAGTCTTTGCTTCTCCCTCTCCCTTTGCCCCTCCCCCTGCTCATGCTCTCTTGCTCACTCTCTCACTCTCTCTCAAATAAATAAATAAAACTTTGAAAATTCATGTAGGGGATGTACCAGATTCTGTAAAATGTTAAGAAAAGGTTAATAGAACTTTCCCTTTTATGAGCATATATGGTGTAAACTAGCATTTACAGAGATAACTTCATGTAGCTTTAGGTTCATAGAAAGTTCTTTTTTATATTTCAGATGGGGAAAGAAGGTGTTTGTTTTATATTAGTTTTGCCTTTTAGAAGTTAATCAGTAGTCCTAGTGAATTTTATAGGTAGGAATAAGTAAGATTCTTGCTGAATAGAAATCTTGGGGATGGGACCATGCAACAAGAAAAGTATGTACATGAAAATAGAATAAATGTTGGACAGCCATTGGTTGTTGTTGGCATAGACTGTTGGCTTCTGAAGTTGCTGTAAAGAATGACATGAAAAATAATACAATAAACACTTGTGCCATTTACATTGGTTGTGCATGAATAAGATTATTACTTATTTTACTGTCCAAATGGGACACTTTTGAAAGCAAAAGGAGATGCTATACAATCAAGCCTGGCCAACAGGTTTAAACTGGGATTTTTCTGAGCAAACCAGTACATATGGTCAGCCTAAGCCTGAGTCCAAATAATATAAAATGTATCCCATGTTTTCCCTGGACAGTATTTGAGCAATTTCTTTGTATTATCAGTATACACCAAAAATATCAGTTAAATTTGTGTATGTCTCAACTGCTGTGGTTCATATATTGGCCACAAAAGAATTGGGGCATTTTGGCCATAAGTCACTGCTAATTTCATTTTCAGCCTCACCAATATTGAAATAATCAACTCTTTTAGGTTGGAAAGAAGCAAATCAGTGGTGAAGGGCAGGAGCCAGGCCTGGATTAGAATCCTGGCTCTTCTACTGACTGTGGGACCTTGGGCAAGTTATTTATCTAGCCTTGAAGTGGCTTAGTTTCCTCACTGAGGATAATTACAGCATCTATTTCATGGACTTAGTGTGAGAATTAAAAGTACCAATATAAGTCAAGACCTGAGAACGTCAACTGCCACATAATCAGATCTGTGAAAGAATTAACAACTTCTCCTCCTTCCCCCTTCATGAAGCACCATTCATGTTTTGCCGTCCTTTGAATCATCATTTCCTGCCCTCCTTCCCTTTCCCTTCTTCCTGCTCCACATTAAAAAAAAAAAAAAAAAAAAAAAAGGATTCAAAAAGTGTTCATTTGCAAGTGAAGAATTGAAATCAGTCTTATACAACCATACTTAAAATATATTAGTAACATTACAGTGTATTTTTTCCCTTCTAGGCTACCCTCTTAGAAAAATCAAATGTAATAAATGAAAGAAAACACCATTTTTTACTATTTATTCAGGATTCATAGTGATCTGACCAAGCATACATTTGTGGCTAACACAGAAATATTCCACTGAACCAGACACCAGACTTCTAAGAAATTCAACTTTCTCAAATCAAAAGGAGGCATCTGTGCAACCATTATGATTGTCTAGATAATTTGATGAAAATGTTCTAAAATTGGATTATAGTTATGGTTGTACAATTTTTAAAATTTACTAAAAACATTGAGTTGTACATTCAAAATGGGTGAATTTTATGATGTACAAATTATACTGTGATAAAGTTTACTTCACAACTATAAATGTGAGTGTAAATATATATATAAATATATGTTTTTATATATATTATATATATATTTGTAATACCTTCTGGGGACACAGGCCCAATGCCTGCATTCCATATAATGACATCACAGCCACAGGGTCATTATCTTATCCTCCTCTTATTTGAGACATTTTGGACTTGACTGTGTGACACTGAAGTTTACTTGGGGCTGTTGAAATTATTCCTTTTGTTTAAAGAGATGTTACTGAAAAGAGTTTTTCACCCATTTTTTGTTTCTCTTTGGTTTATTTTCTAGCACAGTGGAAACATCCCATTGTAACTTTAACTTTTCCTTTTTCCTTTTTTTAATTGAAAAGTAATTGACAGAAAATATGTATTGCTTTCAGGTGTACAACCTAGTGATTCGATATTTATATACATAAGAAGTGTTCACCATAAGTCTAGTTACCATCTGTCACCATACAAAGTTGTTACAGTATTATTGATTATATTCCTGATGCTGTATATTATATTTCTGTGTCTTATTTATTTTATAACTGGAAGATTATACCTCTTCATCCCCTTCACCTATTTCATCCATCCCCCCATCCCCTCTGGCCAACCATTAGATTATTCTATTTGCGAGTCTGTTTCTGTTTTGTTTTTTTTGTTTGTTTCATTTTTTAGATTCCACATATAAGTGAAATCATATGGTATTTGTTTTCCTCTGATTTATTTCATTTAGCATCGTATTCTCTAGGTCCACCATGTTGTCACAAATGTGTTAAAAACCTGAAGATGAGTAGTGAAAATAACTCTTACAGAAATACCTAGCATCAAAATACCCTTTCTTACACTTTACAGAGAATATGGCCTGTTTAATAGTTACCAGAAATGGAAAATAGCAGTATTTTTTGGAAACTGGAAACTGATTAGGGGAATGAGCCATTCTGTAACATGGTAAAGTTTGGGAGACAGGAGGAAGCCCTGTTATGTATTCTGTGGAGACATATGGGGAAGATGGGGAGCAGAGCAGGATTGAAAGAGGAGGAAGCAAATGGAGTAAAACCTAAAGAAGTAAAATGTCTCTAGAGAGATGGGTCAGATGCAGACATAATGAGAGCAGAAACTTGGCCAGCATTGCATATTAGGAAGAGTGTACTTGAATTAGGAATTATAGGGACATATGATTAATACAAAGCTTGGATTTACAGCTTTCATGATGTTACCTGGGGAAAGAAAATTCATACAGATTTAGTAAAGGAACATTTAAGTAGTGGTTGATGTTCTACCTATTTATCCCACTGAAATGAAAAATTAAGCAATGACAAGAGTAAATAATTTTCCCAATTTTGTGATCTCTCTTTTTTGCATTATGTCCTTCTTTCTATCATTACAAAGTTAATGGGACCTGTGACTTCAGAGACACAGGGACAGACTGAATTGCCAGTGTTTTTTAGCAATTTTAGTAAATTTTTTAAAAACTGGTGTTAAGGGTCTTTCCAGAGATCAGTAGAAAAAAGCATTGAACACAGTTGTTCATCCCACACAAACAGGACTAAGATATCAAGCTCTTACACTTCACTGCTCCAGAAGAAAATTGATGAGCTCTGCCCCTTGGATTACTTTTCATATCAAGAGGCTTTGAGGGTGTTTCTCTCAGACTAGGCCTCAGCAGTTCAATGCCTGAGCTAGAAATTTTTGACTTTGAGGGCCCTTTTCCCAAGTACTGTTGAGTCCTTTCTTTGTGCTGTGTTAAACAGCTGTTTCCCAAGTTTTGGAGAGGAGGAGTTGGGAAACAAGCTGAAAGTTGAGGAACTCTTCTTTTTACATGTCACTGCATTGTAGGTTTGCTAGGAATATTGTTTAGAAGATTCAAAGTAAGAAAGTCCTGGGGCAAACATACTGTAATTGTATCAGATGAAAAATGGGAATGAGGGGGTGCTTAAAATCCATACATCATAAGTATGATTGCTCTGTTCTCCTTTGGTATAGGGCATAGAGTTGGCTCTAGAGTCTGTTGCTTGCTTACTTTTTATTATTATGCCAGAAAGCAGGAAGGGAAAGAAGGGGAAATATAAATTATCCAGTTTTTCTCCTAGTTGGTTGGTCTAGTTAAAGTTTTATAGGAGAGGGGCGCCTGGGTGGCTCAGTCGGTTGGGCGTCTGCCTTTGGCTCGGGCCGTGATCCCAGAGTCCTGGGATCGAGCCCCGCATCGGGCTCCCTGCTCAGTGGGGAGCTTGCTTCTCCCCCTCCCTCTGCCTGCTGCTCCCCCTGCTTGTACTCTCTCTCTGTCTGTCAAACCTCTTTCTCTCTCTGTCAAATAAATAAAATATTAAAAAAAAAAAGATTTATAGGAGAACAGACCTGAAAATGAAATTTTATGGTATTTTTGATTTTTTTTCTTTTGGTATCTGTCCACTTATTATCTTAGATAAATAAGAGTTGTGGTTTCTAATCAGAGGAGATCAAAGGCAAAATAGGAAATAAAGATTTATTTGTAAGAGTCAGGTAAGGGCATAAGACTGCTTTAGATTTGTTCTAAAGTAATATGGAAATTGTTTCTTTATTAAATGGATTTTTTTTTTAAGCATACTCATTTCACATGTGACACTGTATAATGTAAGTTTGAGTAAAATGCTGGTTAAAAATCAATTAAAATGTAATACTTAGCCAGCATGGAGTGGGCTTTTTCTTTTCATTACTTAATTCTCTTTTTGTCTAATCTTTATTTCACCAGTGATGCCTTATGTATTATATAGTTTTAAAAGAGGTATTCAGATATCCTGGCAGATGTGGATTTAGTTCTTACTTTAATACTTTTAGATGCAATTACTTAAGTTTCAGAAATTTTTATAAAGACTTGGTTGGCAAGTTTGGAAAAATTAGATTTTTCAAAAAGAAATGCTTAGAAATGAATAAGGAAATTCTAGTTCTCATTTAGAACATCCTGTTAGTGATCAATAAAAGCCTCACTTCGGGTAGTCTTTATCATTTTATACCTTTTCTGTACTATGTATAAAGTTGGAATGACTGTCTTCATTTCGGAAATGTAAATATATTTATATATAAGTATAAAAATAAATGTAAATATATTTATATATAAAATATTAAAATATATAAGTATATGTATATTTAGAGCTTGAGCTGTGCAACAAATTTAAGAATTTTAAATAAGCTGAGATGTTTATGGAGCATCAGTCTTAAATGAGTGAGGGAACTGAAATCTATAACTCATCTATGACAGGAAATAAATATTGAAATTACAAGAGCAAAAATGAAAAGTAAAAAATAGCTAACATTTGAACATGTTCACAGATTCTTAGTTATCTGACCTTGAAAAAAATTAAAGATAATATAGAGAGACTAGGCTTTCACATTCAAGTGCAGAGTTCCTCTGCTAAATAATAATCTGACTTTAAATTTCATGCAGAAGTTGCTGCTACCCACTGATTTTAAAGGCAGAATGTCCTGCAGTCAAAATTTTGGTCACAGGTGGTTGATTCTTTTTTCAAAGGAGATTAATTAAGATTGTAATCAGAGCCTAGTTTGGTTCAACAAGAAGGCTGTGCTAATTGTTGGCTCTTTTCTAGGAGGGAAACACCAGAATATAATCAGGAATGTTAGGGGTTTAATAGGAACTTGGGATCAGAAGATTTGTAGGAGGAGTTCACAGAAAATACTCACTATGCTAAAACATGATGTGAATATTCTTTGAAATGGAATCATATTGTAACTATGCATGCCCATGTAAGTTTGATCAAAGAAAATGCTTTGGAGAACTACAATGTATAGGTAAGTTTTTCCCCCTTTACAGATGTTGGGCAACTTTAAATGTTGGATAGCAGTATATTTGCAAATGTGATTGTTTTCATCCTTCAAGTAAAATTTTTAAGTTTTTTATACTGTGATTGAAAGCAAAAATAGTAAAATTCATAAGAGAACTATCAGAGAAAGATCTTATCCTAAAAATACTGTAATCTCCACCCCACCAAGAAATTCTTAGGTCCAGGTCAGAAAGAAACTCAGAATTCAGCAAGCACTGTATAATGAACATACAGTAAAATACTGAAAGTTAAATGCACAACTTCTATGGAATTGTTTTAGAAAAGAATTTTAAAAACTAGTAAAAAAGTTTATATTTTACTGACATTTCTATTGTTTTAAAAAACACATTCAAAACACTTGGTTACTGTGCGTTCCTTAGCAGTGTGAAAGATTCCTAATTAGAAAAAGGGATTACTTTGATAAAATAATAATTAGAGTTAATTTTAAAGTTATTATTGTCCAAAGCTTACCTCCATTTACTTTAAGGTACTGCAATAGAACTTTCCCTTTAAAACTGCTCTCCCCATTACTATTTGCTTTATGTTCTAATCTTTAATTCATATGAAGGGATTTGTTACAGTGAGTCTGGGTCAGCGACTGAATGCCTTCAAAAGGATACAACACCGAAATGGGCCTTGTTCTTCCTTGGATTCATTTCACATTACTGATTTTACCTGGCAATCCAAATGCGTAGGTACTATACATCCATTTCAGGGATCTAGAATATAGGAAAATGAGTTCATGAGATTATGTTTCTGTCTACAACAATCTTTATTTTTCTCAAGTTAGATTGCAGACTTTATTTTTTTTTTGCTTTAAATTTTTTTTAAAATTTAAATTCAATTAACATATAATGTATTATTCTTTTCAGAGGTAGAAGTCAGTGATTCATCCTCAGTCTTATATGATACCCAGTGCTCATTATAGCTCGTGCCCTCCTTAATGTCCAGCACACAGTTACCCCATTCCCCCAGCAACCCTTAGTTTGTTTCCTTTGATTAAGAATCTCTTATGGTTTGTCTGCCTCTCTGATTTCATCTTCCTTTATTTTTTCCTCTCTTCCCCTATGATCCTCTGTTTTGTTTCTTAAATTCCACATACGAGTGAGATCATATGATAGTCTTTCTCTGATTGACTTATTTCGCTTAGCATAATACCCTTAGGTTCCATCCACATCGTTGCAGAAGGCAAGATTTCATTTTTTTTTTTTTTTGATGGCTGACTAGTATTCCATTGTGTATATATACTACATCTTTATCCATTCATCTGTCAATGGACATCTAGGCTCTTTCCATAGTTTGGTTATTGTGGACATTGCTGCTATAAACACTGGGGTGCATGTGCCCCTTTGGATCACTACATTTGTATCTTTGGGGTAAATACCCAGTAGGGCAATTCCTGGATGGTAGGGTACCTCTATTGTCAACTTTTTGAGAAACCTCCATATTGTTTTCCAGAGTGGATGGTAAGGCACCTCTATATTCAACTTTTTGAGAAACCTCCATACTGTTTTCCAGAGTGGCATTCCCACCAGCAGTGTAGGAGGGGTCCCCTTTCTCCGAATCCTCAACAACATTTGTTGTTTCCTGACTTGTTAATTTTAGCCATTCTGAGTGGTGTGAGATGGTATCTCATTGTGGTTTTGATTTGTATTTCCCTGATGCTGAGTGGTGTGGAGCATTTTTTCATGTGTCTATGGCCATTTGGATGTCTTCTTTGGAGAAATGTTTGTTCATATCTTCTGTCCATTTCTTGACTGGATTATTTGTTTTTTGGGTGTTGAGTTTGATAAGTTCTTTATAGATTTTGGATATTAGCCCATTATCTGATAAGGCATTTGCAAATATCTTCTCCCATTCTGTGGGCTGTTTCAGTTTTGTTGACTGTTTCCTTTGCTGTGTAAAAGCTTTTTATCTTGACGAAGTTCTAATAGTTCATTTTTGCCTTTGGAGATGTCTAGCAAGAAGTTTCTGCGGCTCAGGTCACAGAGGTTGCTGCCTGTGTTCTCTAGGATTTTTGGATTTTGATGGACTCCTGTCTCACATTTAGGTCTTTCATCCATTTTGAATCTATTTTTGTGTATGATGTAAGAAAATGGTCCAATTTCATTCTTCTGCATGTGGCTGTCCAATTTTCCCAACACCATTTGTTGAAGAGATTGTCTTTTTCCATTGGATATTCTTTCCTGCTTTGTTGAAGATTAGTTGACCATAGAGTTGAGGGTCCATTTCTGGGTTCTCTATTCTGTTCCACTGATCTGTGTGTCTGTTTTTGTGCCAGTACCATACTGTCTTGATGATTACAGCTTTTTAGGATTTTAGGATTATTATTTGTTCCAGCTCTGTGAAAATAAGTTGATGGTATTTTGATAGGGACATTTTAACAATATTTGTTCTTCCAATCCATGAGCATGGAATGTTTTTCCTTCTCGTCTTCCTCAATTTCTTTCATGAGTGTTCTAAAGTTTTCTGAGTACAGATCCTTTGCCTCTTTGGTTAGGTTTATTCCTAGGTATTTTATGATTTTGGGTACAGTTGTAAATGGGATTGACTCCTTAATTCCTCTTTCTTCTTTTTCATTGTTGGTGTATAGAAACGCAGCTGATTTCTGTGCATTGATTTTATATTCTGCCACGTTCCTGAATTCCTATCTGAATCCTAGCAATTTTGGGGTGGAGTCTTTTGGGTTTTCCAACATAGAGTATCATGTCATCTAGGTTGCAGACTTTAAAATGCATGTAGAGATATACAAAAGAGTGCATACACAGCAATTTTATTCATACACTGTACAACAATTAGCCAAAACTAATCTATGGTATCAGAGGTCAAGATAATGGTGTCCCTGGGGGTGCTTGTGGAAGGAATATGGAGCCATGGTTACGTTATAGTATCCCATTAAGGCTCAGCTTCCTTGTCTGTAGAAAGGTGTTTGATAATGTTTATAGAGTTCTTGGTACATTATGTGTTGTACAGTAAGGGTTTAATAAGCAGCTGGTACTATCAATAGCTAATGGTCTCTTGGCAGTCCCATAACGTTCTCAAATTCAAAATGTCCATTTTGACTTTGTCATCTTCCTTTACCATTATCTACCCATTTGCTGGTAATAATGGAATCATCCTCCTTTCTCCTCAGCCCCCCATCCATCACAAAATCCATTGATTAGCTTTCCAGATATTGTATCAGTTTCTTACATCCTCAAGGCATGTTCAAGCCATCAGTCTTTCTCACTTGTCTTACTTTAGATGCCTCCCAGGTGCTCACTCTGCCTCCAAAAAACTCTTTATAATGCAGACAGTGATTTTTCTAAAATGGAGTTCAGTCAGGCCGCATATACACCCTACTTGAAATTCCACAATTGTTTCCCATTCCTCTGAGGATAAACTCCCACTGCTTAATATTTAAACTATCTTGTAATACCCTACATAGCCTGATTTGTTGTTCCTTCCCTCTCTAGCTTCAACTTTTGCTATTCCCCCTTTATAATCTATACTGCAAAAGGGTTTACATTCACTGGGTTTCTTTTCAACATGCTACACCATCTTCTTTCAGTTCACACATGTTATTAGAAGTAGTAACATTTCTAATAGTAGTGTTTATTTAAGAGTAATATTTCTGTTAGAAATAGCCCTCTTCTCTGTACCTCTCCCTGCCTATCCCACTCTTATGGGCTGAACTGTGTTCCCCCAAAATTCATATGTTGAGGTCCTAACCCAGTACCTCAGAATGTGACTAAATTTGGAGATGGGGCTTATAAAGAGGTAATTCCATTAAAATGGAATTGTTACAGTGGACCCTTACCCAATCTGACTGATCTTATAAGAAGAGGAAACTAGGATGCCTCCTGGCACAGAGGGGAGAGTGAACAGGTGGCCGTCTTCAAGCCAAGGAGAGAGGCCTCGGGAGAAACCAGCCTGCTGACACCTTGATATTAGACTTCTAGCTTCTGCAACTGTGAGAAGATAAATTTCTATGTGTAAGCCACCCAGCCTGTGGAACATTGTTATGGCAGCCCTAACAAAGTAGTATATCTACAGTGAATTCACTCCCATTCTTCAAGACTTAGCTTAGAAGTCCCTTTATCTCAGACACTGCCTGGGTTAGACTGACTGCCCTTCCATAAGACCCATCATATCAGAGATGCATTGGTCACCTACTGTGGGTCAGGCCCTGTTCACAGTGCTGTACCTTGTACCAGCCATTTAATTTTTTTTTTAAAAAACTTTATTTATTTGAGAGAGAGAATGAGAGCAAGGGAGAGTGTGAGCAGTGGGGAAAGAATAGAGGGAGAGGGAGAAGCAGGCTCCACGCTGAGATGGGAGCCTGATGGGCTCGATCCCAAGACCCTGGGATTATGACCTGAGCAGAAGGCAGATGCTTAACGACTGAGCCACCCAGGCGCCCCCATCCATTTAAATTCTTACAACTACTTTAAGAGGGAGGTAGGTTTATCATCCTACATCTACTGATCAGAAAACGGGGAAAAGAGGAGTTGCCAGCCATGCACTCATCTACAAATGACCCAAACTCTTTTCCTCAGTTCTTGTCAAGGTAGAATATATTCTTTTTTTTTTTTTTTAAGGTAGAATATATTCTTAACACAGGTATCAGAGTTTGACTCCAGAGAATAACTCCTCCAGAGTTATTCACCTTATCGTAGCATTCATCTAATGTTATTGCAAAGACCTGTTTCATTTTCTTCTCTGCTAGTCTCCAAGCTCCAGGAACACAAACTCTGTCTGGACTTTTCCCCACCAATCTGTTGGCCAGTGTCCAGCACAGTGTGTGGCCGACTGATATTTGTGAGAGGCTCCCAGCTTCAACGCTGAGACAAGTTAGCTTCCAAAGAAATTGTGCCTGGCCTGCAGCTGGGGAAGGAAAACAGCAGCAGTTCTCTCAGGAGAGAGGGTGAAGGGGCAGAAGTGTGGCTGAGAGGGCTCAAGTGAGTATGGCATCTTCATAGCTTCTCGTTCTTCCTTCCCCATGCTGCTTGCAGTTCTGGTTATTGGGGTCAGGGAAGGGAATTAGGAAAGCAGACATTTATCAAGAAATATTACATATCCAGTCTAGGGATGCCTGGGTGGCTCAGTTGGTTAAGTATCTGCCTTTGGCTTAGGTCATGATCCCAGGGTCCTGGGATGGAGTCAGGCATCGGACTCCTTGCTCAGCAGGGAGCCTGCTTCTCCCTCTGTCTGCTGCTCCCCCTGCTGGTGCTCGCTCGCTCTCTCTCACTCTCTGTCTCTCTCTGACAAAAAATAAAAGAAATATTACATATCCAGGCTATATTCCTATATCTGGTTGGCCCTCCTTTGGCTATTTTGTTCTATCAAAACTAAAAACTAAAGAAAGTTTTCCTTTTTTTTTTTTTTTTTAATATTATGCTAGTCACCATACAGTACATCATGTAGTACAACACAGTAGTGTTCCATGGTTCATTGTTTGCTTATAACACCCAGTGCTCCATGCAGAACGTGCCCTCCTTTATAATCATCACCGGGCTAACCCATCCCCCCACCTCTCTCCCCTCTAAAACCCTCAGTTTGTTTCCCGGAGTCCATAGTCTATCATGGTTCGTCTCCCACTCTGATTTCTGCCCCCCCCCGCCTTAATTTTTCCCTTCCTTCTCCTAATGTCCTCCATACTATTCCTTATGTTCCACAAATAAGTGAAACCATATGATAAATTTAGGATATGGGTGATAAAATATAATTCTACACAATTTAATTTGGAAATTCCATGGGAAGAGTTCACATAAACGTAAAAGAATAAGACTGAATAATTTCAGTGAAATGAAGGGCAAATAGCTCTATTATTGAATTATTTGTTGTTAGAAAAAAATAATGCAAGTTAGCACTTCCTCTAATTCAGGGTCCATTAACATTGGCAAATGGGCCCATATCCAGATTCTGGGACCCCAGTTAGAGCTGAGTCAGGCTAGTTTAAAATTAAAATTTTAAACTCAAAGAAGGTGTGGTTTTTCTTTTTTTTTTTTTTTTTTTGGTGTATTTTTATTAAGCACTTAGTGTGTGCCAGATATCAGGTATATGAAATAACATAGTCTTTGCCCTCAGAGGGTTTTCTGTCTAGTGAGAGTCAGACATGAGAGCAAATAAATTTAATGAAGGAGACGGGCTGGGATAGAATGTATTCAGGACCTGGGGACACAAAAGAGGCAGCAGGCATTATTACCTGAGGAAATAGAAGAGCTTTATAGGGGCAGTGGCCTTAAAAGCTGAGTTCCTTGAGAAAAACCTTTGAAACAAATATAGTTCCACTTAGATAAAACTAATCATTACACACAATTTATTTTGGCACATATAAAAGTTTTCTAAGAAAAGGATCATTATATGGAGTGCCTGGGTGACTCCGTTAGGCATTTGCCTTTGGCTCAGGTCATGATCCCAGGGTCCTGGGATTGAGCCCTGCATTGGGCTCCCTGCTCAGCGGGGAGCCTGCTTCTACTTCTCCCTCTGCCTCTCGTCCTGCTCATGCTCTCTCTCTCTCGCTCACACACTCTCAAATAAATGAAATCTTTTTTTTTTAAAAAAGGATCATTATGAAAAGTGCCTTTCAAAAAATTGATACAGCCATAAACCAAGTACACCTACTTTCTAACGCTAGAGTTTATTTTTAATTTATACTGTGTGACTGTGTGACTTGGTTTGTTAACTTCGTTTTATTTATTTACTTTGATTCAGTAATTCAGTTCAACATTTATTGAACACTTATTTTATTCCATGTGTTGTCCAGGCTCTGGCGTACACAGATAAATGTCCTGCCCTCCAGTTCACAGTCTCCTAGGGAGACAAATATATAAGTAAGTCGTAGAATACAGGCATTATGGCATCCAAAATTAAGTGTTTAACTCAGAATAGTAAGAGAACCTGGTAAGATATCTTGGAGGTAGTAAAATTTTGGTAGGGTTTTGAAAGATAAATAAGATTTGGAATTTTAAAAAGAAACTGAAAAAATGAAACCTTAGCATTAACTTTTAAATTCAGTGTTTATGGAGGATTGTCTATATATCATATCAAATTTAATTAAAAAGTGTGTGGACTGACCTATACTTATATGTACTGCAATGTATGTGACATAGGACATGTATTTTTAGTTCTACTGTATTTGTTAAGAATCTGCAAAAAAGCATAGTTTATTTATATTATCTGTATTATCTTAGTCTTTTTATATCTAGATTAATAAAATAATAATTTAGGAAACAAAAGTAAGATTTTTAAAAAAATTTCCTGACTGGGTGGGTAACATTTCTGCTCAAAGCATTTTTTTAAAAGAGTTATTTATTTATTTTAGTGGGGAGGGGCAAAGGGAGAGAGAAACTTAAGCAGACTCTGTGATGATCCGGGAGTCGGACGTGCGGCTCTATCTCACAACCCTGAGATCATGACCTGTGCTGAAACCAAGAGTCGGTCGCTTAACGGACTGCACCATCCAGGCACCCCTGCTCAAAGCATTTTTGTATGCCCCTTACTACAGTGAATTTTGGTGGGACCTGGTGAGGGCACAGAAAATTTTGTGTTCTTCCCTTTAGAAATTTAGGATTAGAAAGCCATGACAGAGGGTCATACTTTTGCTGATTAAAAAATAAAGACATTTAACTTAGGTGAAATGCAGAGTCAGCCTGTTTCAGGCAAAGAGAAAGCTTAACAGTATCTACTTACTGTGTGTGCTTGTGAAAAAAAAAAAAAAAAGACTATCTTTTCATTACCCGTAAAATAGATAACTTCCTCTACTATTCATGATTATAGATGCAATACGGGAATTGAAATACCAATTTAACTTACATACAAGTTAGTAGCTTTCTAGAAAAGGAGCATTTATATTTTACTAGTATCTCATACCCATCTTTACCCAAAGACCAGTCCTTTTGTTATTTTCCTAGCATGCATCATTAGGTATTTCTATATTCAGACTCACACAAAGTTGAAATAATGATCTTTAGTAAATTTATGGCTTATATTCATTCACCACCGAACAAAGATGTATTGTCAGACCCTCTTCTCAGTACTGAGAAATATACCACTGTATAGTAGTATATAAAACACAACAGACAATAATTTCTGCTCTTACGAAGCTTACATTCTAGGGGTAGAAAAGAAATGAAATAAATAAGTTACTTTTTAGTATGTAGTGTATTGTGACAAATGAGTGCAGTGGGGAGAAATAAAGGATGGACTAAGGTATAAGGGGGGGCCAGAGACCTGGATGAAGGGTTGTTGCAATTTAAAATGGGGTGGTGGGAGGGAGAGAGATTTACTAAGAAAAAGAATTTGAATTTAGATCTGAAGAAGGCCTAATCTGCTGGAGGGAGCAGCAAGTGCAAAGGCCCTGGGGTGTCTTTTTTCCCCAAGAAACAGCAAGAAGGCCAGTGTTACTGGAGTGGAGAGAACAAGGCAGCGTGGAGCAGGAGATAATATAGGAGAGGTGATGGCAGGTCAGATAACATTGGGCCTAATAAACCATTTTAAGAACTTTTATTTATAATTCTTTGGTCTAGATATTAATCTGTTTATCAGATTAATCAGACTGTATTGAACATCTATTTTATATCAGGGATTATATAAAGCAGTGGGGATACAATAGGTTTGTAATACTGGACTTCACACATAATACTTGCTTTTCAGTGGTTCATGTTATAGCAGTTTCCTTAATAACATAAATAAGAACATGTATTGAGCATATATGTGCCAGGCATAACCCTAAAGGCTAATGTATATTAACTCCTTTAGCATTCAAAGCAGTACTACAATATAGGTACTGTTACCTATGGCTGGGGAAACTGAGGCACACCAAGGTCAAGTGACTTGCCCAAGTTTACATGGCTGGTCAGTCATCAGCAGAACTAGGTTTCAAAGCCAGGGAGTCTCACCCCAGGGTTCAGCCCTTGACCATGATAAAATCTAGTCTTCCAAAAGAAGTAGACCCAGCCTCTTACAGAGATGCTCGTTTGAGGTGGGACAGCCATGTGGGGCAGTGTGGGGTGTGACACTTCAGAGTCTGACAGATCTGAGGTAGAACTCTGACCTCCCCTCGGATTTACTCAGGCAATTTACATAACTTCTTTTACCCTCAGTTCTTCTGATCCTTAGAAACAGGGAGAATAACACAAAAACACTATAAATGTACCTTATATAGCTACATTGTCAAGATTTAATTAGATGAAATGGGAACCACATAGCATGGTGTTTGGCCCAACCCTGGGAACTCAATAAATATTTGTTTTTTTCCCTTCACTTTCCATAAGTCACAAAACATCACCTAGTGATTACATATTCCATGCAGGTCTTCTATTCAAAGAGAATACTTGACCAAGTATGATTTTTCTTGTCTTACAGATGGATTTACAGGACAGGTTCTTAAATAGATGTAGCATCTTTTTCTCTTTCCAAGATGTGGAGGTTAAGTTTTGTTTTTAGAGCTAAATTGATCTGTTTTTCCTCTGGGTCAGTAAAAGCCAAGCATCTGTGCCAGGCAGAGCTCTGCGCTGTTTACCTTTCAGTATACCACCTTCCCACATGCTGTTACTATGCTGTTTGCAAACGCTCTTGTAGCCTTGGGAGTGTGTTACTGTATTGAAAAGGCTTTTCATCCCAGGAAGTTGACCTGCTGGCTGAAGAGCTCACAGAACGTATTATTGTTTCCTCATGCTATATTTTTCCTGATTCAGCATATTATACCCATAGAGACAAAAAAAAAAAAAAAAATCATTCCCAGAAGTAGAAGACTTGTAAAAATGTAAATTCCTGCAGTGTGAAAGCAGAGGTAGTAACTGGCACCCACTGAGGGATTACTCATCTGTTTGTACAGTATCAGAGGCTAGCTGTCTAATTCTGTACCTAGAACATTGTCAGACGCCTAGCTGTGTAATTCTGGGCAAATTATTTAACTGCTCTGTGTCTCATACAACATCAGAAGCCTAGCTGTGCAATCTTGGGCAAATTACTTAACCTCTCTGTGCCTCCATTTCCTCTTCTGTAAAATGATGTTAGTAATAGTGCAACCTCATAGGGTGGTACCAAGGATGAAATTAGTTAGTATATGTGAAGCACTTACAACACTAATCAGCACCTAGTAGACAACTAAAATATTTTACCATTACTATCTTTATTTTAAGTCTGGCATGGCATCTTGATTGTACATGTCTCCCTATGAAAGTTTAGACTACAGTTTGACTTTCTAATAGAAGAAGCATAAACACTTGAGAAAAATAAAAATTTCATTTGTTAATGGCCAGTAATGATCAAAATTAAAGACATAATCTAATAGGTAAGGCAAATAATTCATTTGGCTTGTAAATGGAGAATGGTGCTTGAATATGTTATTCTTTCCTTGTTGAGTATGTATTGGTATTATAATATATTATATATAAATAATAAAGGTTTTACTCATAGGCTGCATCATTTGTTTTCTGTAGAATTACCAAAGGCTGTTGTTTACAACTGAAGCCTACCTAAGAGCTGTGGAAAATGGGCAGTAAAATCAAAGTGGAAGTACAGCATAAAAGCAACAATCATCCCATGACTTAATGCTCTCAGTATGTAGTTGAGTTAATAATCATTGGCACATAACTTCTAATAGTCAAAGCTGGCTGTTCACAGCTTACTGTAAACAAGAACTATTTGCTCTCCTGGATTCAGAGCACATTTCCTCTGACAGTCATTTTGCTTCTTTTGTTCCCAGTAGTCATTTTGGGACCATTTGTATTGTCAAGGAAGCTATAGTTTTACTTCCAGACTTTTTTTATTCCAAAAAAAGAGATGAGTTGAGATCTTGACATGTATTAAAACTTATTTTAAAGTTTGCTTGTAATTAAGGGTATTAGCTAATAATAATTTTGTACTTATTATGCAAGTACTATTACTTTAGTATTATACATTCACCATTCATTTCCCTCTCCTGCTGTATCTGTTACTCTGAAGTATCTTTTGGGCTTTTTTACCTTACTGGCATAAGGACTGAATTGAAGGTAAAAATCTGTCAGCATTTATCCCTGAAAGAAGCTAAAGTTACAATACTGGTGATACTGGTTTTCTTTTGCTCATGAATAAATCACTGCCATATGGAAAGTGCAGTAAAATCATGAGCCAGTATTCAAAATGTTATATAGTATGCACAGATAAGTAGGATTCAACTTGGTGCACAGGGTGATGAGGCTGATGTTCAGAAGAACATTACAGACAGGACAAATGGGGCAAGAGGAGTGTGGGGCATCTGAGCAGCTTGAAGAAATGGGAGGCACACTGGTGGCTAGAAAGGTGGATATGGCCAAGAGATGCTGACCTGGCCATGGAAAGGATTTCAGTTCAGTCCTTATCCCTAAACAAGGATAGAAGGACCATTAATAGAAGAGAAGGACCATTACAAGACCGAAAATACAGAAACATTAAGTTTTGAGCAATAGCTAATATTTCCTTTGATCTCTTTGTCTCAGACGTTAAACTTGAAGTGTGTTTAGAAATGGCACTAGAATTATTCTTTTATTTCAAAGTTGTTTTTGTTTTTTTTTTAAAGATTTTATTTATTTATTTGACAGAGAGAGACACAGCAAGAGAGGGAACACAAGCAGGGGGAGTGGGAGAGGGAGAGAGAGAAGCAGGCTTCCCGTGGAGCAGGGAGCCCGATGCGGGGCTTGATCCCAGAACCCTGGGATCATGACCTGAGCCGAAGGCAGACGCTTAACGACTGAGCCACCCAGGCGCCCTCTTTTATTTCAAAGTTTGATGAGCAACCAAAATTATAGAAATTTCATCTTCCTATTGAGGCCTTGTTTAATTAATTAAACCTTGTTTAATACCAAACTTTGCTACCTCTCTCTTCTGCTTCCTCATTCTGTCCTCCTTAACCCTATTTCTCATTTCCATGACACTATCTTCTTAACTACTACATAGTTTACTTATTTCCTGTCTGTATTATTTTTATCTGTATCACTAGAATTAAACTCTACGAGGGTAAAGGTCTTTATCTTGTTCTATGGTGAATGTCAAGAATCAGAAGAACCTGAGAATCATGTCTGGCATATAGTGAAGTACTCAATAAATACTTGTTTGGTGAATGAAAATTGTGATTAAGCCTTCCCTTTGCATCGAGTGAAGTTATTTTTACTGTATGTTTAAAGGTCCGTGTTATACATACATACTATATTGGAAGACTCATGGAAATTATTTTCATTAAGATTTCCATGCTTCCTCTTAGTGTACTTGGTACAAAAAAAATCTTGAGGAGGCAATAATAAAATTCTGGTTAAATTATCTTTAATGGCTTCCCATTGTTTAGGGATAAGGACTGAACTGAAATCCTTTCCATGGCCAGGTCAGCATCTCTTGGCCATATCCACCTTTCTAGCCACCGGTGCGCCTCCCATTTCTTCAAGCTGCTCAGATGCCCCACACTCCTCTTGCCCTGTTTGTCCTGTCTGTAATGTTCTTCTGAACATCAGCCTCATCACCCTGTGCACCAAGTTGAACCATACTCATCTGTCCAGCTGGAGCTCAAGCAGCTCTTCCTCAGAGAAGCCTTCACTCATGACATTTATCACCATTTTGTAATTGCAGCCAAAGGATTGACCTTCCTTTCAGACCAGCCTTGACAAGGGCCAAGAACGTCTGTCTTTGCTTCACATTGTATCTGTTATCTCCAACACAGAGCCTGGTACCAGGTATAATCTTAAGGACATTTGATGAATGAAGGAATCGTTTGTTCTGTGTCAGCACTAGACCAATCAGAATGAAGCATGCCTTTACTGGCAGAGATTCTATTCAGGCCTGGGATGAGTTTACTGTCCTTCGTTTCCTTCTCCTTAGCCTCTCTCTCTGCCTCCCTGCCATCCCTGCCCCCACTGTGGAAAGCTGACTGAAAAATTGCCTTCGTTATCAGTTCTACTGCTATTATTACCACTTAATAGAAGTAGAGCAAGAAAATACAGATATCAAATAATTCGGTATTTCTGAAAAAGGCACTTTATAAAGGCTTATGTTGTTCTGTGTTTATGGGTTCATACATAGTCTCATTGGATAAGACAAGTACCTTGATAATAAGATAAAAACCTCTGTGATACGGCAGTTACCTACAAAGATGAAATCCACTGTTGAACTACTACAGTCTGGATTGTTGCCACTAAAGGAAGCTTTCTCATTTGCATAAAGACAAATGCTGATGTATAAAAAATAGTGGAATGGTGACTGGTTTTACCTTGATGTTCAGCAGGATCAATAACATTAGTCTCTCAGTAATTTTCTTCTTAAAATACCATCGTGTGAATGGGCATTTATGGACTTAATCCATTTTGTTTTACTATTTGTTGAAAGTTCTATGAAATGAAGTATTTTTTTTATTTTGCAGGGACCCCATCATTCACACTGCATGCTATGTGTATTGAGGAGTGGTTAATGGGGAGTCAGTTAAGTGTGACTCTAACTGTTGGCCAGGATCTGAATCTCAACATGGCTTTATATTTTCCTCTGCTTTTTGAGTATGCAGAAACTTTCCTGACTGAGTGTGGAGGATAAAGGTAAAGAGAAAATAAAGATATTCTTAGAAAGTCAAATTCTGTTTTGGTTTATATACACATGATGTAAATAAGCCCACTACAAAATTTAAACAGGAGAAAATTAAATTTAATTTCATATGTATGGGGAATCCACATAGACATGAGTTTCCCACTACAAATTTTTTTTTTTTTTAAGATTTTATTTATTTACCACAGAGCTCTATCCCACGACCCTGGGATCATGATCTGAGCTGAAGGCAGATGCTTAACCAACTGAGCCACCGACTACGAGTTTCTTTTGGTGAAGAGTGATGCTTGATCATTTCAGTGAATTTTTCATTAATTGAAAAAGAAAAATTTAATAAAACTTGAGAAAGCAGTTAATTTGTGATATGAAGATACAAAGTGTAAGTTGTAAGATAGCCATCCACCTGTGAAAAACATTTTTATATTGGCAAATTTGGGTATTCAGGTAGATCTCCAGAATATACCTGAAGAAGAATCTACTATATAATCACCCATTGTTTTATCAACTGAAAGGAAAACAAATAAAGCTAATATTATTATTAGTCATAAAGTGAATTTGACTCAGTGCAATAGTGATGTTTAAAACAGTGCTAAGGGAAAATTGAAAGTAACTGCAATACTTCAGCCATACATTCAGATATGATAAAGTACCGTTAATCTTTGCCATCAGATTGTTCCTAATCACCACAGGAATAGCTTAAGACAATAAACAATGTCTTAAGAGAGGCCTGAGTCCTGCAAGTTCACAGGAAGATGTCTCCTCTCCCTGCTACAATCAAGGGGTCCTTGGCAGGACTAAGCTGGCCCTGACGTTAATGCATCCGTCTTCAGGAGCTTAAAGACTCTGCCTTCTGAGGTTGCAATCTGTTCTCTAACCAATTGGATATGAAGTGTATGCTAGCCCAATGCACAAGCTAAGACCCTTAGATCCTGTTTCCAAGCTTGCCTTGGAATTCAAATCAATCATAACTCCTTGTAAGGTCAC
Source organism: Leptonychotes weddellii (assembly GCF_054177405.1). Classification (NCBI taxonomy): domain Eukaryota; kingdom Metazoa; phylum Chordata; class Mammalia; order Carnivora; family Phocidae; genus Leptonychotes; species Leptonychotes weddellii. Next base: position 50,833,782 of record NC_138381.1, read on the forward strand.
TCACTCTGCATTCTGTGTCATCAGTTTCTCTGTATTATCAACAGGGCTAATTAAAGAATTCACTTTAATAGGATCCATATGCCTAATCACTTCAAGTCTGCAAACAATGATTTGACTGACTACATGTTATAGCTGGACCTAGGTGCTAAAAAATGGTAGCATTAGAAATTGTAGGCATGGGGCACCTGGGTGGCTCAGTTGGTTAAGCGACTGCCTTCGGCTCAGGTCATGATCTCAGGGTCCTGGGATCGAGCCCCACATCGGGCTCCCTGCTCGGCAGGAAGCCTGCTTCTCCCTTTCCCACTCCCCCTGCTTGTGTTCCCTCTCTCGCTGTCTCTCTCTGTGTCAAATAAATAAACAAAATCTTTAAAAAAAAAAAAAAAAAAGAAAAGAAAAGAAATTGTAGGCACTTGCTGTGTTCCAGCCATTTTACTGCATCATCTTAGGCAGTATAACAATATATTTAACCAGGAGGACCTGTACTATTGAATTTAAATCAAATGACCAGTGCAAATGTAAGTCTTCATCTCCAACAGAGGATTTACAGTGACATAAGAAAAAACAGGACTCAACAGTAATAATATTGCTATAGACTTTAGCAGTCAGATACAAGATGTCATCAACTAGTGCTGGATTTGATTTCTCTTGTTTTATGGAGGATTTCTGTGTTTATGTTTATGAACAATGTTGGTCTGTTGGTTTTAGTTCTTGTAATGTCTTGTATGGATTTCATATCAGGATAATTCTGATTTCTTACAGTGAATTGAGAAGAGTTCTCTGTGCCTCCTATTTTCTGTGCAGGTTTGGTATTTTTTCATTTTTAAATTGATAGCATACTGTGAGGCCATCTAGGCCTGGAGTTCTCTTTTTGGCAGGTTCTAAATTATGAATTCAGTTTCTTTAATAAATGTGAGTAGATTCTATTTCTTCTGCTGTCAGCTTTAGTAGTTTATATCTCTCAGGGGGAATTTGTCCATTTCATGTAAGCTGTTGGATTTCTTGGCATATGGTTGTCTATAATATTCCATTACTATCCACTTACTATCTGTTGGATTTTTAGGGACCATCCTCTTTTTCCTTCACAATACTGGTTATTAATCTCTCCCTTTTTTTTTGATTAAATTGCTAAAAATTTATCAGTTTTATTCATCTTTTCCAAAACCCAGGTTTTAAAAACTTATTTTCTCTTTTACCTGCTTACTCTTTCTTTCATTAATTTACATTCTTAATTGTTTCTTCACTTTGCTTTATTTGGGGCTTAATTTTTTCTTCTTTTACTAGGTTCCTAAGATGGAAGCTTAGATCATGTGTTATTGACTTCTTTATTAATAATAACCATTTAATGCTATAAAATTCCCTCTAAGGATTGCATTAGCAGCATCGCATGAATATTGATTTGTGTAGTTTTGTGTGGTGATGTTGTAGTTTTACTATTACACAATTACAAATATTTTCTAATTTCCCTTAGGATTTCTTCTTTGATCTCTGGGTTATTTAAACATATATTGTTTAATTCCCAATATTTGGGCATTTTTTAGATCTCTTTTGCCAATTTCTAAATAACTTCCATTATGGTCAAAGAACATACTTTATGAGTTAAGTCTTTTAAAATTTGTTGACATTTGTTTCATGGCCAAGCATATGATTTATCTTCGTGACATGCACTGTGAGTTCAAAAAGAATATCTATTCTGCTCTTTTGGGTGGGAGTATTCTAGAAATATCCATTAAGTTTATTTGGTTGATGCTATTGTTTAACTTTTCTATATTTTTTCCAATTTTCTGTTTACTTGTACTGTCTGTCAGAGAGAAGTGTTGACATCTCTAGCTATAAATGTGATTTGTCTGTTTTTCCCTTGAGTTTTTAGAGTTTTGACTTTAAGTATTTTGAAGTCTTGTGATTTAGTGCACACATATTTAGGGTTAGGTTGTTAGGTTCTCTTTATGAAATCAGCTTTTTTATCATTAAGAAATAATGCTCTTTGTCCTTGGTCATGTCCCTTGTTCTAAAGTTGTGGCTGTCCATAGAGTTGTGCTATTCAAACTTCCTTTCCAAAAAGTAGTATACTTAGCCCGTGACTTCAGCTGCCATACTTGAGGGATCTGCTATATATTCCTGCTATGGCTATGCTCTCCCCAGGATGCTGCCAGTTCATGACCGAGCACAACATGATACTGGAGCTGGGCTGTTTTTGCCCAATGCCAGGTCTTCTACTGGGCAGTATCTGCTGGGGACAGCCCATCAGCCTGACTGAGACTCTTGTACCTGCACTGCAGCCTGAGGCCCTTCCAACCCAAATCTTCTTTCTCCTCCTCTCCTTTCACTGGTGTCAGATAGCATTCATCCCTGAAGGTCTTTTCCTGTCCAGTCTTGCTCTCTCTTGCCTTTGTCTTGCACAAATGTCTCCCCAAATAAATCTCCTGAACCTCTGATTTAGTCTTGACATCTGCCTCCCCTAGGACACAAAGAGCCACAGAAGTCTGCTTTGTCTGAATTAATATGTCCATCCAAGCTTTCTTATGATTAATGTTTACATGCTAAACAGTCCATCCTTTTACTCTGTGTCTTTATAACTAGTGTGTTTCTTTTTCTTTTTTCTTTTTAAGATTTATTTATTTATTTATTTGAGAACGAGAGAGAGAGAGAGAGAGCGTGCGAGCAGGGAGAGGGTCAGAAGGAGAGAAGCAGACTCCCCGCTGAGTGTGGCACCCCACCCAGGACTCTATCCCAGGACCCTGCGATCATGACCTGAGCCAAAATCAAGAGTCAGAGGCTCAGCCGACTGAACTATCCAGGTGCCCCTAATTAGTGTCGTTGGGTTTAATATACTATCTTGCTATGTTTTCTATTTATCCCATCTGTTCTCCTCTTTCTTGGCCTTGTTTTGGATTACTTAAGTATATTTTTTATTATTCCATTTATCTCCAGTCTTGTCTTATAGCTGTTTATCCATTATTTTTAGTGGTCACTGCAGAGTTTATGATATGCCACTTTAGCTTATCACTTTTCACCTTCAAATAATATATCACTTCATGTGTAATGTAATAACCTTATGATTTTATGCTTTCATTTTCTCTTTCCCGTCCTTTGTGTTATTGTTGTCATGAATGTTAGTACATATATCAAAAACCTTATAATAATACACTTATTATTTTTGTTTTTAAATAATTTTATTTTTTAAAAGATTTATTTATTTATTTATTTGACAGAGAGAGACACAGGGAGAGAGGGAATGCAAGCAGAGGGGGTGGAAGAGGGAGAAGCAGGCTCCCCACTGAGCAGGGAGCCCGATGCGGGACTTGATCCCAGGACCCTGGGATCATGACCTGAGCCGAAGGCAGACAGTTAACAACTGAGCCACCCAGGCGCCCCTTAAACAGTCAATTTTATTTTAAAGAAATAAAAAAACAAGGACATAATTTAATTTTACATGTGCTCACAAATTTACAAATGTCCACACTTTTAATTCTTTTGTGCAGATCCAAGTTTCCATCTGGAATTATTTTCTTTCATGAAAAACTTGCTCTAACATTTCTTGTGGTGCAGATCTGCTGGCCATGAATTCTTTGTACTTTTGTTTGTCTAAGATAGTATTTATTTAGTCTTTGTTTTGAAGGAGTTTTCACTGGATATAGGATTTTAGGATGACCTTTCATTTTTCTTTCAGTACTGTATTTTTTTAAAGATTTATTTATTTGGCAGAGAGATAGAGACAGCGAGAGAGGGAACTTAAGCAGAGGGGGAGTGGGAGGGAGAAGAAGGCTTCCTGAGGAGCAGGGAGCCTGATGCAGGGCTCAATCCCAGACGCCTAAATGCCTGAGCCACCCAGGCTCCCCTCTTTCAAGTACTTTAAAGATGTCATTCAACTACTCTTTGCTTGTGTTGTTTTAATGAGAAGTTTGCAGTCATTCTTACTGTTCTCCTGTACATTATGTCTGTTTTTTCCATTCTGCCGCTCTTGATGTTTCCCTTTATCTCTGGATTTTAGCAATTGTGTCATGATATTTGCCTGGCTGTGGTTTTATTTGTATTATCTTTGTTGGGGCTCATTGAGTTTTTTGGATTTCTAGTTTGTAGTTTTCATTGAATTTCAGCCATTATTTCTCTATATCATTTTTATCCTCTGACCCCTATCCCAGGACTCCAATAACATGTATGTTAGATCACTTGATGTCATCCCACAAGTCACTGAGGCTGTTCGTTTTTTTGCAGCCTTTCCCCCCCGCTCTTTGTGTTTGACTGTTGTCTATATTGTCTTCAAAGATACTGGTCTTTCTGTAGTTAATATCCTGATAATCCCATCTAGTATATTTTCATTTCAGATAATTTTTCATTTCTATAAAGTCTCATTTTTAAGTTTTCTATTTGTTTCCTCATATATTTCCTTTAAGTCCTTAGGTATGTTGAGCATATTTATAATTGTTCTTGTGTGCTGATTCCTCAACTATGTCATTTTGAATCTGTTTCTCTATCTTCATTTTCCTGCTTCTTTGCATGTGTAGTATTTTTTTTTTAATTGAATGCTAGATTTGTGATTTGTTTGCTTTTTTTTTTTGAATATAAAACTATTTATTGACCACTGTTTACCAGTATTTACAATAAAGTAAACAATATACAGTTGGATAACATTCTGACTACAAAGTTATTGTTTTTCCTGGTTTCTGCTGAACCAGTAACTCAAATACTGAGAAGACTGAGCCTACATGTCAGGAACGAGTTGGGATAAAGAAAATACATGCAGGT
>NC_138381.1:50839024-50864167 GCF_054177405.1 Leptonychotes weddellii
CTGGACAAGAATGCCAAGTTAGTCTCTCTTCATAAAAAGCAATTACAATCTGAGGACACTTCATATTTGCCTCTTTTGCCAGCACCAAGTCTGCCTCATCTGAATCTTTCCATTTCATGAGAAACATTAATTCTCCACTGCTGTCTGTGGCACCAATTATTCGTTCAGGATCAAGACCTCTGGCAAAGCCTCTTGGTTTTTATCAGCAGCATCTCTTTTCTTCTTTGATTTACTATCATCAGATTCACTGTCAGATAAAGATTTTCTTTTTGTACCATCTTTTTCTTTACCAGCTTTTTGAGAATTAAGAAATGCTTCAGTTAACTCTGGACAATCTAAATTTTCTTCAGGTTCCCAAGTATTGTCAGCATCTGTAAATCCCTTCCACTTCAGGAAATACTCTACCTTCCCATTCACTACACGTCGGTCCAGTACTTTTTCCACCACAAATTCTTCAGGCTCTGCCTCTTCTACTTTTTTACTCTTTCCATTTTGTTTCTTTCCCATTTTTTGCAATGTAGTTTTATTGGAGGCCATTTTTTATTGCAGACTTGAAGAGCTATTATTCACCGCCTCCGAGCTGCTCCGGGTCCCGGGTCTGCGGCGTCTCCCTGATTTGTTTGCTTTTATTCAGTGTAAAGTTTGTTGTCTTTCTCTTAAAAGGTTTGTTTGGGCAGGTCTACAGTAACCTTTAGACATATTACTAAACTGATACTTTAAAGTTATCTTACTACTAAAGACTCTTCTGGGGTTGGGACCTGAACCCCAGGTGCTCAACACAGACTTTCTGTTCTAGCTATTAAAAACCCAGGTGTCTCCTAGCTCTTTGTGATATCTGTGAATCATTTAACTTAAAGATCCTCATTCGTTTTTTGTCTAGCATTATGAAGTTAACCCTGTTTATGTGTGACTTACCATTTAGCAACAAACTCAAAGAGACCCTTATTTGGATTTCTTGAGCCCTGCATAGCTTCTTCCTGTCTGGTATTGTCCTAGAAAATTTCATCTCCCTTAGCCTCTGTGAACTCTGTTCTGTGTCCCCTTAGCTCAGTGAGACCACAGTATTCTTGGGTTTCCTCTCACTGCGCTTCCAGTCTGGAATGTGCATCCAGGATGAAAGCTGGGATAACTGTAGGATTCACCTCAGTTGTTCCCTTTCTCTCAGGGATCACATACTTTCTTCTAATATTTATAAGCAGTTTTTCACATATTTTATCCAGTTTTCCAGTTGTATGGCAGGAAGGCTACTCCATTCCCAGTTAATCCGTCATGACCAGAAACAGAAATTTTAGTTTTTATGAATATTCTGGATGTTTTCTTTTACATACTAAGGTAGCCTTTGAGAATATCTTTGTTGTTGAACAAGAAGCAATTTTTGGGGAGGGAGAGAAGAGACTCCAAGGTCATTTACTATGCCCTGGATTGACACAGGCTGAGATTGGATGTAGGACCATGGTTGGGCATTTCAGAAAGAAGGCGGTATGGGAACTGGGAGATAAGGGGTGGCAGTGGCCCCTCTTCTTTCCAGGTACTCTCTCCCCAATTATAAGTCAAGGACAACGTGTATATTCAAACTATCCCAAGACAGGAGTTTCCTGGCTAGAAAATTCTGTATCTCTTTTTTATGGATGGAATTGTCTTTCTCCTTTGGATGTCCATGGCAATTTAAGTATTTCTTTTAATCTTTTTCTTTTGTATCAGTGTTATTTATTGAGAACTTCAAAAGCCAGGTGCTCTGTTAAGGATTTGTACTCAAAATTTGTTTATTTTTCACCACTGTCCTAGGAGGCAGGCACTATTGTGATCTCTGTTTTATCCATGAGTAAAGCAAAGCGTAGAAGGATTAACTTTGCCCAAACTCACGCAGTGTGCAAGTGGCAAAGCCAGTTAGATCTATGCCCTTCTTACTTCATGCCCTGCACTCTTTTTTTTTTTTTTTAAAGATTTTATTTATTTATTTGAGAGAGAGACACAGCGAGAGAGGGAACACAAGCAGGGGGAGTGGGAGAGGGAGAAGCAGGCTTCCCGCTGAGCAGGGAGCCCAATGTGGGGCTCGATCCCAGGACCCTGGGACCATGACCTGAGCTGAAGGCAGACGCTTAATGACTGAGCCACCCAGGCGCCCCATGCCCTGCACTCTTGATATTAAGCTATACTTTCCCTTTTAGTACACACTACCTTTGTGCTTATAGTTACTTCTGTACCTGTCTTACCAATTCATGAATTGACAAATAATCATGTTCTTTTTCTCTCATTTTGGAAAAGAAATAGTCCTAACCTCTCAGAATTAACTTGCTATCAAAATACATCCTTATCAATAAGATTGATCTTTGAATGTAACTTTGTTTTACTTCTTTTATTCCTCATTAATCATAATTGCTAGAGTCAGCTCACAGGAAATCAGCTGTCTTATAAAACAGCAGATGGCAAAAAGGAAACATTCATTATTATTCTGTTGTGCAGCGTACATACCTAGGAATGGCAGACTTTGAGATAATGTGTTCTATGATATTTGTTCCTTTTAGTCATGCCTATGAATTATCTTCCCTTAAAGATTGATTTTTATGTTTTTTGTAGCATTAGATAAATGTTTATTAAAAATGAGATATATAGGGGTGCCTGAGTGGCTCAGTCGGTTAAGCGTCTGCCTTCGGCTCAGGTCATGATCCCAGGGTCCTGGGATCGAGCCCCACGTTGGGCTTCCTGATCAGTGGGGAGCCTGCTTCTCACTCTCCCTCTGTCTGCCACTCTCTCTCTCTGTCAAATAAATAAGTAAAAAATTTTTTTAAAAAAAGATACATACTTGAGACTATAATAATAGAAATAGCATAGCAGAACCCTCTAATCAGTATCTTGAAGTTATCTTCTTTTTGTTTGCTAAACAAATACACAGTGGTATCTTGATTAAGTCTGTCAGTCACCGGGACAATAAAGCTGTTCTACAGGAAATAGCTAGTGGTCCATTAGCATCCCCAGGGGAGGATGGCAGAGCTTCCAGGTGGGTACTTCCAAGGGTTCTTCTTACATCAGATGACTGTTGGATGGCAGTTTCGACAATTCGTTCCCCTCCCCCCAGGGTCAAATGTACATGTTCCAGGAGGCATTTAAGCCACATCTGATAACCCTTGTAGTTCAACTTACAAGCTCCCTGAAGACTGGTGTTTGTCAGGGCAGAGGCTACATGTAAGGTGAGAAAGCCTTGCTGCTTGGAAGCTGTCAAAAAATCTATTTCAAAAGTTCTTTAGAATCTGTAATTAATCAATTAAAAATGCCTCTAGCACTGGGGAAGCTGCATCAGAAAGAAGGAATGGGTTTGTGGCAAACAACATGTCACAATGTCTGAAACTTTGAGCTCAGAAAAAGAGTATAGATACTTGTTAAAGGCAGGAAATTCTGTTTTTATATGACCACAGCTCTCTGTTCTTCAGAGATTCTTTCTTGTTGGCCAAAAGCAATACAGCTTTCAGGCTCAGTGGTTATGGAATGCTTCCTCATATTGCGGAACCAAAATGACTTCATTCAGAGTGAGAAACTTTAAATCTTTATTTTCCATTTTTAACACTTCCCAAAAGATCTGTAGTTAGCTCTTACTCTAACTATAAAGTGGGAGCCAAGAGAGAAGGCAGAGAGGAAAGGAAGAGAGACATGGAAGGTCCTATTTCTCAAGCAAAGCAAGAGAAATCCTTAAAGTAAGAGGGAATTATGTTTTACATGATCTTTTAAGATGCAGGATCTTTCCTCTCTTGGTAATTTAATAAAAGGGAGAAGTATCCACTAAAGTCACTTTCTTCTTTACACGTGATAAATTAATGAGCAGCCATCAAAGAATTGATTTTTAGTCTCTCGTGGCCTGAACTGGATTGAGGCAGTGATGTGAAGGCTCGAAACTAAATCTGTTGTTACAGATCCCTGAGACTATCCTGTCTCCCGGCATGTTGTTATGTCATATGAAACATTAGTAGTTGGATCATAAGAACCACAAGGGACCACAGGTTTGTATCCTCCTTGTCTGGGTAATGCTCTTAAAAAAGAATCAATGAGTCCTTATCAAATCCCACTGCTACACACTAGAACTTGAAGGGCACCAGAGGATAGGAGTTTCCATTTTTTAACAGAAAGAGGCCTGAGGAAGGATTTTAGGTAGATTCTAAACTAAGGTAAACTCTTTTTCACTGAATTAATTTATACTGAATATTGTAACTCATATCCATGTTGTAAGAAACCTGTACCTTAACCATCTTAATAATGTATTTGAACAGGGTGATCTAACAAAACATATAGTCATATTTATGTCAAATGTTTTTAAGAGCTCCAACTTGTCTTAAAATTCTGTTATATTGCATTTTTTCCTGGGATGTTTTTCTGTAGAAAAAAAGTTGTGGTTCATTCATTAATTCATAAGTTACAGGTTTACTGTGTGTAGAGCATTTTGCTTGATTTTTCTGAAATTATGTATTTCTCTCTTCATTTATTTAACAAGTACTTATTGTATATTAATAAATGCTAAGTGCTATTCTTGGTTCTGGGAATATTGTTAAGTATTTATTACCATTGGGGAAGTCAGATAACAGGCAAGTGAACAAATGCATACAGAGTATAATTTTGGAGAGATGAGAGGGGAGGTATTAGCTCTTTGTATCCAGCTGCTAATGACTGATACTATGTAACAGCAGCTGGGAAATTGGATGCCAGGATGCAGTGACAGCATGATCTGACTTTTATATAAAGCAAAATACAGGGTCTTTTACAGTTGTCTTTTGCAGTTCTCACAATAGACATGTAAAGTACATGTTATTATTCCCATTTATTCAGACAAAGAAAATGAGGCTCAGAAAGATGGAGTGAATTTCTTATGTGAGGCCCAGAGAGATTGGGTGAATTTCTTTACTTAAAGCTAGCAAATCCCAAAGGTTTTTTGAATCAAGCCCTTGCCTTCTGACCATAAGGTACACATTTTTGCTCTGCACTATGACTTGGATGCATTATGACATGTTGGATTTTTTATCTACAAAATCTTTTGTTCCTGCATTTCAGGTTAAAATTCTTTCTGGAGTGGAAATACTTATCAAATCATGATAGATACAGTGTTTGCTTTTGACTTTGAAAATACTTTTAATAAAGCCTCATATCTGTTTAGTGAGGAAAAGAAGGAAAGGGGAAGACTCTCTAAAACTTGCCCTCTCACACTGCACGGGTTTTCATAAATCTCAGCCTTCTCGAGGCTGATTCCACTTTGCATTCTTCCTTAGGAAGTGGGTGAAAATTGGAGCTGGGACACAAACGGGAAGGCTGGGAGGCAGAACTGTCCCACAGACACTACCTCTTTAAATAGCTACCGTGCAGTGGGAATTCTTTCTCCTCCTGCAAGAAACTCCAGTGCCCTTTGTTTCTTTGCTGCTGGGCTGGAGGCAACCAGCACTGTCCTGTCTCAGAGAGGGAGGCAGTGCTCAGAGGGCGTGGGGTGGTGGATGTGCTTGGGAGGATGGCCTCCCCACCTCTGGGCCATGAGGACACATGCTCGCACAGATGTTTTGTACTTCTCCCTTAAGAATATCATCCGTGAGACTTTTAACCTCCTAAAAGGTAAGGTTGAGAGCACTTCTTTGATCAATCACTTGGGCTACAGGCTTCTTTCCTTAGCTGATTCTTTCATTTAAGAGGGGAAAGAAGAGAGTAGATGGTTGCTATAGCTTGTTTTTAATCCGTTTTTAATTGAATGTGTAAGTGGAGCTTATGGTTTTATTATTAGGTTATAGGTACATAATATTAAGTGATAGTAAACTGTGATTTTTTTAACCTTTGAAAGAAGATTTTTGTTACAGGGTAGCTGTACGTTTCTAAAGCTCAGATATAGGAGAAGAGTCGGTAAGCCCTGTTACTAATTTGGGAAGACTAGTTAAGATGGAATATTAATAGATGCATAAAAATGAATGGCTTAGAGGTCTTTTGATTCCAGTTCCTGCTTTGGAGGAACTGGAATTTTAAAGGTCTTTTGATTCCAGTTCCTGCTTTGGAGGAACTGGAATTTTAAAGGCAGGAGCCTTTAAAACTCTAATCCAGGGGCGCCTGGGTGGCTCAGTCAGTGGAGCATCTCACTCTTGGTTTCAGCTCAGGTCAGGATCTCAGGGTCCTAAGATCAAGCCCTGCATGGAGCTCCATGCATAGTGCAGAGTCTCGGGATTCTCGCTCCCTCTCCCTCTGCCCCTCCCCCCTGCTCCCCTGTGCTCTCTCTTGCAAATAAATCTTTTAAAAAAATAAAACTCTAATCCAGTCTTTCCAGATTAATTTTGGAAACATCTACTGAGGGAGACTCCATTACCCAAGCAAGCACTTTCACTCTTAAGTGGAATTGATGTATTTCTTTGGTCAGGCTACCAAGCCTTTCCTCTGGTTTTCCATGTTGGGACAAAGGGCGCCAAGCAGAAGCAGCTGTGTTCTTGCCCTGGTTCTAGAGAAGACAGGTGGGTGGGGAGGGAATGCCCATTGCATACCTGCCCTGCAGAAAGTACTGTGCCTGGGATTTTTGTGTGCTGCCTTTGTCCATCCATTTCTTCTCATCTTTTCTTGGCCTCCGCCTACTCCTCCCTTATCCTTCTTCAAGAAATCAGTACCTTCTAACGAAGGCATACTCTCAAAGCCAGCCTTAGTCTGATTAATAGCAAGCAGAAGGCCTATTTCAAGAAACAGAAATGCAGCCCTTCCCAGAAAGGTTTCCACAGTGTCTGTTAACCTCCTTTCATATTTAATTTTTAGAGCACTGTTATCCATACAGCCCTTTTGTCAGTGACTCCTTATATGTCTTGTCTTTTCTTTTTCTTTCTTTCTTTCTTTCTTTCTTTCTTTCTTTCTTTCTTTCTTTCTTTTTCTCTCTCCTCTCTCTCCTTCCTTCCTTTTTTTTTTTTTTAAGATTTTAGTTATTTGAGAGAAAGAATGAGATAGAGAGAGCATGAGAGGGGGGAGGGTCAGAGGGAGAAGCAGACTCCCTGCCGAGCAGGGAGCCCAATGCGGGACTTGATCCCCGAGCAGGGAGCCCAATGCGGGACTTGATCCCCGGACTCCAGGATCATGACCTGAGCCGAAGGCAGTCGCTTAACCAACTGAGCCACCCAGGCGCTTTTTTCTTTCTTTCTTTCTTCTTTTCTTCCTTTCCTTTCTTTCTTTCTTTTCTTTTTTCTTTCTTTCTTTTCTTGTTTTTGTCCTTTGCGTTGTCTTTCACAGGAAGGGGAAGTATTAGGACGGGTGCTTTTGTTGTTTATTTGAATTTCGTTTTCTTCAAATTAGAATCATTTGCTTTAGAGTGTTCTGGGTTCTTTTTAAAGGTTGTGTAGCATCATCTTTATATTTTGCCAATGCATTTTTAGATTGTTTTACTGATATATTTTGTAATCAAAGGTAGAGTCTACTTTAGCCCTTTTGAGCCTTCTTTTTAGATTAGAGTGTGTTAAGAAAGACCATTTAGATGAAATACTGCTTTTCTTGTATGGTATGAGTTGGGAGGGGTAAGCGTTTTGTTTTGTTTTGTTTTTTTCTTTTTAGTTTTAGCTTTAGATTTCAGAGTGTGGTAAGCAAAACCAAGGTCTATGATAGGTGATACATTTCCAGCATAATGTCTAGGATATGCTTGATGTGCTTATTTGTGAAAATAATTTTATACTGGTGTGCTTTGATGATTAAATAGGGAGTCTTTATTTTACTTTAAATCTTGTAAGTAAAAGGGATTTACATTATTGTTAAAAATCTTTTTTTTTTTTAAGATTTTCTTTATTTGACAGAGAGTACAAGCAGGGGGAGCCACAGGGAGAGGGAGAAGCAGGCTCCCCACTGAACAGAGAGCCCAACATGGGGCTCAATCCCAGGACCCCTGGGATCATGACCTGAGTTGAAGGCAGACTCCTAACCAACTGAGCCATCCAGGCACCCCTAGAAATCATTCTTAAATTTGACATTCTACAGTTTTGTTTTGATAGCCCCCATAGTTCTGCATATAATAACTGCTCCCTGCCCAACCCCCTTTGTACACATCCTATCTCTTAAGAATTTTGTAAGGCACTTGTTAAACTATAAACTAAGGGATTAATTGAATAGTAACTGTGCTAACCGAAAGCAAATTTAACAGGGTAAGGCTTGTGTTTAGATTGCAAAATATAAAAAAGGACTGAATTTTTATGATCCTAAAGCTGAAGGATAAAAAAATCAGATGGAAAACAGAACAATGCTTAGCTTACTTAAGCAAGCAGAATCTTTACAGAGAAGGAGTTCTGAAGACAATGGGCATAATAATGCAAGATTCTATTATCCAAGGTTCCAGCAGAAATTTTAGAAAAATAAAATTACTTATGAAATGAGCTACAAGGAAATCAGTGCCCGTCTGCAATAAGTAAAATGACAAAGTAAAGTAACAGATTTACTGGGAGGCCTCCTACGGACCTGAGTTGAGCAGAGTGCAGGAATGTGTTTCAAAGCCTGTTAAAACCCCAGAGGTGGTGTTTTGAATCAGTCTTGCTGATGTAAACACAGACCCTCCCTGGAAATTTTCCAGAAGTGGAGAGCATGAAGGCAGTTCAGTGAAGATGTACAGTATTATTATAGTAAAGACATAGGGAAGCAATTCACCACCATCTTGAGTATAGAGTATATAGAGGAGACAGAGTATAACAGCCTTTCGGCTATCTCTGAAGGTGTAGTGTGACCTGGTGATAAGACCTGAGAGAAGATTGCACTGAGAACAATCACCCCCAAGTGCTTATCTAAACAGAAGGAAGGGGGGGATTGAGCAAAAGGGAATTGTTTCTTAGTGATATAGAAGCCTGTGGATTATTTAAGGGGACAAAAACCATTGAGAGGAGTGTTTAGACAATGTCAGTGCTGATGAGATGGACATTCATTGCTAGGGCACTTTAGTGATGAATAAATGATAGGTTTACAAAGCTCAGGTACCAAGCAAACTGTTTGTAAGTGAGCAGAGGAACGGGTCTTCTCTCTGTTAGCTATGAAGATTACATAATACTCCATATGTTAGATGTACTCAATTAAATGAACATGAAGATTTAAACTTTCTAGATTTCTCATATGGATATACATAGTAGTAAAATTGGGGTCTGAAATGAAAGGATATTTCCTGCCCGGCTGCACATCACCTTAAAGGAGACTTCCCCAGAATCCAACCTGGTACTTCACAGAAATCACTATTTGGGACGTGAAGCGCCCATTATTTTGTTTAAAAAGACAGAAAGGCACAATATTTCAGTTATTTGTCTACTAAAGTGGTACATAACTATCTGAAATGTATGGAATAAGTAGGTGCTAAAGGAGATGTTTCTTCCTGTTCCATAACTTACAGAGCTCATTCCAAATAATGTCTCCATAAACTTCAAAAGGAATGCTGGAGACGTGGAGGCAATAACCCGACACAGTGCTGCCTGTGATGGCAGGAGTATAGTATAGGAGAGCCTTCGTGCTGGTGTAGGGCATCCAAAGAGCTATGTGACTATTCCAGACAGGATGCTTTGAAGCAATATAGTTAAAATGCAGGCTAACAGTTCACCTACTTGAAAAGATTTCTTTTTAAATAATAGCATATAGTAATTGTCTTTCATTCTTTGCCAACCTCAAATTATTCAGTAGGTATGAATCTTCTAGTGTGTTTTAGTTAAAGTATGACAGGACTTATCACTTGATCCATCCCCAGCCCCTGCAGCTTCTCCTCCTCCCCTCCTTTTTCTAACAAAACAAAACACACCAAAGTGCAGTCTCCTTTTGAATTAGGGAGGTCTGTGGATATCCCTTACCACTAAGAAGTTGCAATTCCTTCAAAACTGCTCTCTAATCTATGAAATAGAAGAAATTAGAAGCCCCAATATTAGACAAGCTCATTTTGAGCTTTTTCAAGAAGTCTAATTTCCAAAGTCCCAGAAATGCCTGAGCTATCAGAACATCGCCACTAGCAATCTTTAGGTTTTGGTGGTCATGATGAGTAGAACTATAGAATGGGTGCAGGCATTTTATGAATACTGTTTCCTTTATCTTCACAAAAACTTCATGCAGGAGTGGTTATCCACAGTTTACAGATAAGGGAACTGAGGCACTAGGAGACCAAGTGTCTTGCCCACATTTTATATAGCTGATGAGTGTCAGGGCAAGAGTGTGAACCAAAATTTGTTTGACTCTGAGGCCTGGGCATTTTCTCCCACACAATGCTGAGTGAATGACAAAATTTGTTATCTGTGTTTTTCAGTCTGGAGGTAATAGGAAAACTCCTGAGATATTGGTGGAAGTTGCTGTAGAACCTTGAACAGTCAAGGAAGGCTGTTTCTCCTTATTAACAGGGCCCCCATATTCTCTTTTCTCTGACTTTTTACTTCCTTTTATCACCTACTCTCTTGAAGGAGAAGGTAGTATCTTCTTCTTCCACGGTAATATATGAGACTTGGTGCGCACGCGCGCATGTGTGTGTAGGGGATACTTTTGAGAGAAAAGAAGGGAAAGGATCACATTACCCCCTATAAACTGCAAAAAATTGAGAAGGAATGTATTACAGAGAATTATTGTATGTCCTTAAGCCTTAAGTGGACTCAATAAGCATTTTCAGTAATCTGTTTACAATTCTGTTTACTGAAGATTTGGCTTTTTGGCAGTTACTTGACCACTTCAGGTTGTAAACTGATTCATCTGTCGAAGTCCAGCTCAAATTCCACACCCTCCTTCTCTCTTCTCCCCCTCTCAACACTCCCCTCACGCCGACATTTCCAAATTTCTGAAGACTAGGTTCTCAATATCTTTCCTTTGGTATTTATATACTCCCATACTCAGCAAGGTGAGTTTTCTTTTTAAAAGCATTGTGTTGTCATACCATGGAATATTATGCAGCCATCAAAAGGAATGAAATCTTGCCATTTGTATCAACGTGTATGGAACTGGAGGGTATTATGCTGAGCGAAATAAGTTAATCAGAGAAAGACATGTATCATATGATCTCACTGATAAGAGGAATTCTTAATCTCAGGAAATAAACTGAGGGTTGCTGGAGTGGTGGGGGTGGGAGGGATGGGGTGGCTGGATGATAGACATTGGGGAGGGTATGTGCTATGGTGAGCGCTGTGAATTGTGTAAGACTGTTGAATCACAGACCTGTACCTCTGAAACAAATAATACATTATATGTTTAAAAAAAAAGAAGAAGATAGCAGGAAGGGAAAAATGAAGGGGGAGAAATTGGAGGGGAAGACAAACCATGAGAGATTGTGGACTCTGAGAAACAAACTGAGGGTTCTAGAGGGGAGGCAGGTGGGGGGATGGGTTAGCCTGGTGATGGGTATTAAAGAGGGCGCGTACTGAATAGAGCACTGGGTGTTATATGCAAACAATGAATCATGGAACACTACATCAAAAACTAATGATGTATGGTGATTAACATAACATAATAAAATTAAAAAAAAAAACTACAGGCATTAAAACAAAAACAAAAAACAAAAGAAAGAGGAAAAAAACCAAAAAACCAACAAAAAAAACTGTTTCCATGCAGTACCTACCCTCCTTAATACCCATCACCAGGTTGGAGCACTTGGGTGTTATATGAAAACAATGAATTGTAGATCACTACATCAAAAACTAATGATGAATTGTATGGTGACTAACATAATAAAATTAAAAAAATTTAAAAAAAAAAGCATTATCTTGTCTTTGGCTAGCTTGTGGGCGCCCATTGGACACTGATTGCTTCCTTTACTTTGGTAACATCCTTCTTCCCATGTAACTCATGGAGACCTGGTCTTTAGTATCAGTTGATTCATTGGTTATATTATCCTCTCGGTTCTGCTTTTACACTGTGAGTCTAAACAGATTGTTCTTCCCAAGACAGTTCTTGAAATGTTTGATGATAGCGATCATGCTTCCTTGGAGGCTTCTAAACTTCTCCAGTGCTTTCAATATTTTCACACGTGGCGCAGCCTCTTGACCATTTGTCTTCATCCATCCTGCTCTGAATTCAGTCCTGGCTGTCAACATCCACCCTTAGTGGTGCCCAGAGCTGAATTCCAGTTCTGCTGTATTTAGGATAATCATCTCCTCTTTCTGTGTGATATACTTCTATGCTGCTTAATCTTTCACTTAGTTTTCTTGGCATCCATGTAGTGCTTTTAGCTTGTACTGACCTTGAATTTGGCCAGAATCTCTTCATCTTTTTCATATGAACTTTACTCTTGCCAGGAAGCAGTCATCCTAAACATGGACAGCTGAAGTTTCTGAACTTCATCCCCTTTCCTATTAAGCTTCATCCTGTTAGTTTCAGTCCCTTAGGCCTCCCAGTGGAGAATTTCTTGAGTTGGATTATTATCCAAAATAGTCTGTTAGACTAAGTAAGGAAAATGATCTTCTGAGAAAAATGTTCCTAAGCTTTAAAAAAAAAAAACAAAAAACTAATCTTCCCAAAATATGTCTTAACTCATGTTACCTTGTTGAGAAAATTTTGCATAGCCTATCAGTTAAAGCCCCATAGTGTCCTCCTGTGGCATCTGAAGAGTTGTCATAGCTATGCTTTCTATTGCATCACTAGCCAAACTAGACTCCTTGTCTATCCTACCCCGTTCCCTGCATCTGCCTGGCTGTGTGACTTTGTTCACCAGGGACTAGAATGCACATCATTCCTGTTCCATCTCTGCCAGTCAGAATCTTGCACATCCTTCTCCTTGAGGTCTTTCTTGAACTTTAATAGGGAGTAATTTCTCCTTCTTTCCAGTTCCCAAAGCATGTGCTGAATTCTACTTTATGAGTGAAGTATGGTATGGTGATTGAGAGCAGAGGCTCTGGGAATGGATGAGCTGTGTGCAAATCTGGGCTGTACTCCTTAGTAATGCTATAATCATAGGCTAGTGAATTTTTCTCTTAAACCTCACTTTGTCCCATCTGTAAAATGGATGTAGCAGTGCCTACCTTATAGGGTTATTATGAAGATCGAACTTGTTAGTATGTGTAAAGTACTTAGAATGGTGCCTGGTATATGGTAACTGCTAGTAATTATATTGGTGAAGCTCAGAATAATTTATGGACACGATTTTTTGAATCCTTAAAACAAGGCTATCGGAGGAAACATTTACAGATTTATGGAGACAGAATATTAGAGAGGAATATTTTCCTAAGGAGGCATTGTGTGGTGGTATCCAACTAGAGCCCAGACTCACAGCCTTTTTCATTTGCAGTCAAATATTAGTCAACATTTTTATAAGCATTGTGCATATTTACTTGTATCAAGTAGTGCAGATAACCTGGAGAAATATGGCCTTCGTGTTATGAACTGTGTTCATCAACATTGCAATTAAAATAATTAATTGCTCAAATCTTAATTTTAATATGTGTGCCCATAGGTTCATGCTAATTTGCATTTTGCTTTGTACAGTGTGACAAAAGGAATTGTAAAGCATTTTTTTTTTTCCTTTTATGAAGTATAATCTTTATTCCTTAGAAAAAAACCATCATGGTTGAGCAACACCAGAAGCTCATGCATTTAACTTTGGGCATTTATCATGAGGATTAGCAGTCTGTAGCCTGATGACTCACGCTGACCTCAGTATTTATTGAAGGTCTACCAAGAATCTTGTGGTGGGCCAGGTAATGTTGAGATGTTAAGAAGTAGAGGATGAAGTTTCTGTACTGAGGTGTATTTGGAGATACAACACAGTAAAGAAAGTAGAAATATGAGGCAAATTTTAGTTCTGTACTCAGTGGATTACTAAGTCAGTGGTGTAGAAAACTGGGAGTATAAGAGATTCAGCAGGATAGTTCTTAATTGCTACCAACCTATTTCAGTCCTCTTTCCAAACCATCTCTTCAAGAACCTCTAAAAACTAAAGAATACAAATCTTGAGGACATCATCAATTAACTAACAATAATATATTTGTACAAAGTGTTTCTTCTTTGAAAATTTGCTCTAGATATACCTGATGATGAGGTATTATTGTAATAGCTAACAGATTGCCTTAATTAGTTCTGATAATAACCTTATGTTATTATCCCATTTTTTGAGACAAGGGGAAGTCAGGTCTCAGAGTGGACACATAAGTTACTATATCAGTAAGAGGTAAATCTGTGATTCATTTCACATCAGCTCAACTGAAAAGCCCTTTCTTAACCACTATACTCTCATCCCCATTGACTCCTGTTGACCAGCCTACTTAAGGGATCCATGATTAGATTATTATGGATGAACTTCAGCAAATATGATTGGAGTGGGGGATAGAGATGAGTTAGAAAAGGTAAGCTAAGGCAGGTTGTAAAGAAACATTTATACCAGCTAATGGATTTGGATCATTCTACCAAACAGTTGGGTTAGCCTCATCTACTGATTATTAACAAGAAAATGGCATTATATAATTTTTGTTTTAGCAACCTTTGCAGGTGTATGTAAAGGATATTAAAATGGCAGGGAGCCAAATATTGAGAGACAAGTTAGGTGTGCAGTAGCCTAAATATATCATAAATTTGTATATTAGATATACAACTAAATCAAAAAAGATGGATTTGAGAGACGTGTCTGAGGTAGGCCAGATTTGTGGACCTGTCCAATAATGGTGGGCAAAGAAGGGAGAGAATTGAAAAATGGCAGGGTTGTAGTGATGCTGTTCCTGAGGCTGGGGGAAAGGAGTGATTAAAGTTGGGAGGGGCTGAGTTTTGGACATGATGAGTCAAACATATGAAGATGATTTGACATCCTGAAGAGTCCGAGCTCAAGAGTGATCTGGCCAAAGATTAGAGAATCCTCAGCTAGTAAGTGAAGCCACAACAATGGATAAGGTTATGGGGAGGAGCTCGGGTGCCACAAGTGGACATTGGAAGAGGATGAGGGACAAAACCCAGGAGAGCCACCAGTATTGAAGGTATGACCCTCCTCAGTGGTGTTTTAATCTGATGGCTACCCTGTGGACCTCTGTCAGCATGATTCTAAGCTGTTCTTTATGTTGGCTTCCTTCGACAAGGGCTAAACCATTAGCTGTTGATTGTTACTAGTATCACTACCAGAGGATTGATCAGCTCCAAACTTGGGAAATACTTTGCTCTTTATAAATTAACTAAAGATTGGTATAGTCTAGAGATAATGTATAACTCACTCATAAGTCAGTTGTTAGATGTCCCAGCTTTTTTTAGGATTTTTTTTTCACAAAGTTTGCATATTACATTTCTAGTTTTAAAATAAATTAGTGCAGTGATTGAATGCACATCAAATGACTGATAAGTCCTTAAATAGCTCCAGGTTTCTTGTGAAATGTCTTGAAAACTTGACTGGTGGCTTCCTAGGTACTAAAAATGTGTGAGTGCTTTGATTCTATTGTGGCGTGCTCTTAGTAGTCAGCAGGAACTTCTCTAAAAACTGGCCATATTGCCTATTCATAGACAGCTATTTAGCAGTGACCACTGCATGAGAAGTAACAGCACTGGGAGTAGCCTGGGGGAAAATACCCAAGGCACAGGACAGAGAGTTTTGAATCTTGAGGTCCTGCTACCTAAGTTTGAATCCTACATCTTACATTCTTACTCTTACCAGCTATGGGTCCTCAGATGAGTGACAAACTCTCTTTAAGCCTTTATTTTTTTATCTGTAAAAAGAAATTATAATAGTCCTGATAATTTTTTTCATAGAATTGTTGAGGGTATTCAACAGGTATTTCACCCAATGTTGGGCACTAGTAGTGTTTTATATAGTTACTGAGTATAAATGCACATTGACTAGGGTTACTTTCTCTCTTTTATTCTGTTTTAAATACCTTTGTAAGTGCTGTATTCTCTGGAAATGTTTTTATCAGACTTTCTTGAATGTAATACAGTTCCTAGCTAGATGGTACTGTGAATAATAGATTCTCTGATATTAGAGGATATGGGACTATCACAGCAGTTCATTCTAGTGCATTTAGAAGACTATACTTTTTTAGGGTTCCCTCCCTTTCTCTTACAGAATCACTACTTCACATCTGTCAGCAAAGCACTGGCCTAACTTTGCAGCTTAAGCAGGGGTCAGAACATCTGGATCCATCTGCTGATTTGGTATGTTCATTTCCTTTCTCTCCAGCACAAGTCTCAAGGAACGTTTGCCCGACTTTTATAGTAGAAGTTTTTCGTTTACTGTTCCTAACATATAGTCATGCCAACACAGGAGCCCAGACCTTTTTGTAGGCCATTATAAAAATCAAACTTAGTTTGGTCCCAGGTATTATTGAAGGGTGCACTGCATACTGCATATAAAAACAACCCTACATCGTGTTATCTGGGAAATTCCCCCAAATTGCATATTAAGATAGATATTGAAGCTCTGGAAGTAAGCAGACGTATCCTGCAATCAGTTGCTCACCAGTCCTTGTGGAGAGCAGAAATATTTGCCTCACCTTGTGTAGCATTTAAAGACCCTCACAATTGGGAAAATGGGTTAGTTAATGGTGAAAATGTGTTTGTCAAGACTTGATGCAGACCCCTGACAATTCTTTATTGCTTCAAAATTACTCTGGCCAATGTGCATCTTTCTAACAAATCTCTGGCAGAAATTCAGTCATCTTGCTATAATAGTAAATCAAAGAGAACCCAAAATGTCACTGACGTGGAACCCAGGAGTCCCTAGGTTATATGAGAGATCCTTATGAACTGGAATTGTTTGGGAAACTGTAGAAGAAATAAGAGGCTGCAGCAAGCTGGAAGATAGGAGAGTTGAGCAGAAGGGGCAGGGTCTCCTGTGAGTGGCAGAGCTGGTGGTATGGTCTCACGTGTGAGTAGGGGTTGATGGTGCCTTTCACCTCTCAGGCAGGACCAATGACCTGCATGGGCCCAGGTGCTTCCAGGCAGGGCACCGCTTTTTGAGCCTGGGCTGGACCTAGGAAGCCATCCCACCTGTAAATCAGAGCTCAGGTAAGATCCCAGGTCAAGGCCAGATGGCCAGCCAGGATCTGCTTCTCCGGCGTTTGCAGAAGTCAGACCGTGGGGCTGCTGCTTCTGGATAGAATTTGACCTTAACTGAATATTCACATATAACATTTAAGCAATGAAAGCTGAGGAAAATCAATCAGTCTTAGTCATGCACATGAATTTCACAGTCACAGAATATAATTTTCTTTCATACCTGGCAACAAAATTTATATTCTAACTCTTAATTCCCTATTTCTGACAGCAGAAAAAGTTAATCTAGTCACAGCCACAGCCAGTCTGCTCCATTCAATTTAGCGCTTTCTAAGTTACTTCTGGTTAAGATTCAGGAATATTTAGGATCTTTGTCTCCATTCCCCTCCTTCCCCTCCTTATCGGATGTTGCTTTCAGGAGTACTGCTCTAGAGGCAGTCAGGGGACCTGTGTTCTGGATCAGCACCCTCTCCTTCCCCTGACTTCTCAGAGCCCCAAACTGATGCCCTGACCCCGGTGGGATTAGGTGAGGAGCCTCTGGGATGCTCACGTGGTTCTGTGGGCATGGGTGTGCCTCCTGCCTGGCTCCCTGGTATGAGCTACCCACTTTGCAGCCCCTGATATCAGGACCTTTATCTCCAGCCAGATGGAGACTCAATCAGTCTCCTCTTTCTGTCAGCTAACCTTGGCACCCCTAGGCAAGGCAGGCAACTCCTGACCTCCTCTGCCTTAGCCCACCAAGCTCATCCCTACTCATTCTTCCTGCCCTTGCCACGTGGGATGTCTCTGCATCTGTCTCCCTTAATAATGAAAGAAGGGAGGCAGAAGCAAGCAAGCATCTTGCCAGATCCTCCCAAACTTCTGGGGGGAAAACCTGTGATGACCCCAAATCCCACCCTAATAGATTGGGGCTTTATTCTGGGGGTGGGGCACAGAATGCATGTTCTCTAATTGCCTGTAATGCTCTTTTTCCTCTCCAAATTTTTCCCTTCTTCCCAGGGTAGTAAACACATGCACACATGCACGCACGCACACATACACACACACACACACACACACGAACACACGCACAAAAAAACAAAGAACCTGTTCTGCCAGTTCATATCTATTTTCAAAACAACTTTGTCTCTTCATTTGAACTAGAACCAAGAATTTAGAATCTTTGTTTTTTTTTTCTTTTCTTCTGACAGTTCCCCCTGGGGCTAGTGGTGAACTGACTACCCCGTATCTCTTGGAATATGGGCTTAGGGAAGGGGGTGGAGGTGGTGAAGAGGGGCAGAGCCAGTCAACATTATATCATATTCTGGCAAAGGGTACCCTGATCTGACTCATCAGTCAGGGTCCACACTGGGCTCTCACTTCCTTGAGATACCAGGCATTTTGGGCTGACCTCCACACCTGGGAAGGACTGCTGTACAGTCCCCGCTATTTCTGATGAGGAGCATGGCACATCCCCCGGGGTGGTGAGAAGGCACTGTTTTTTAGGGTAAAAGATAGAGGAGTTTTTAACATGTTGAAAATCCAAATATGAAGATGTTGCTTTTTCCATTTCTTAATGTTTTCCTAAGAGCCTTGATTGGAGCTCTAATGAGGAATCTAATATGTGTATGTACATGTATATATTCATATACACACACACACACATATAATTATAATTGGACTTCTCTACCAGACTTCTGGTTGAGTTTTCTTAGGAACTGACTATCTAGTCATAGTGCTTACTGTGTCTAGTTTTCCTTGGGTCTGCTTTCTTCCCCAAATCTTGGAAATCTACCAGTGATATTGCATCTAAAAAGGATTTGGAGGATTTTAGGCAGAGTGCTTCTGAAACCAGAGTGAAGGCTGGTCTTCTTGTCTGCCCCTGACCCCAACCTGCCAGTCCTGTTTCTCCAAGATCTGAAGGGGCCACTATATTCTTAACTTCCTGAGCTGGTCTTTTAATGGTTTCCCAGCACTTCCTTTATGCCTCTGCCTCAGGCATTTAGCTTGTTTTTCTTTTATCTTTAAAGCTGCCCTACTTACCAAGCTGTATGAGGTTCTTTTCTTTCTAAAGATTGCCTACAGAAGCAACACAGACTCATTGCAGTCTTTTATCCTGTAGACCCCTTAGATGAAGCCAGACTCCGTTTTAAGGGTATATACTTTTTTTTTTTTTTTTACTTTTAACCATAGGGAATAGTGAATAGCTAAATTGGTCAGAAGTTCCTCTGTGGGATAGCTCCCTGTGCCCTCCAGTCTACTCTCCCTTCCTTCTGTGCTCTGGGGGTCATTTACAACCCCACCCCCATCCCCACCTTGCCCTCTAGGTCCCAATTGGGTCTGGCCAGTGAGAGGCACAGCAGGGCGTCAGAAGGTAGGACAGGAGTGAGACTTTCTCACTCCCTGGGAAGTGTCTGTGTTCTTCTACCCAAGATACCCAAGAACACAGCTCTTTTCATGTCATAATATTCTGTTTGAGCTCCAGAGTTCTTTAGTTCTGGTAACCTCTCCCTCCTTTTCCCCCTTTTGGTCTGGGGCTGGTGATGGCTCCTCCTCCCAGTTGCTAGCCTTAAGGGCCTTAATGTTTTTCTTGCTGGCATCCCCTAATGCTGCTCACATCTTAGTAAAATCTCAGTTACTCAGTTTGAATTTGTTATCTGTTTCCTCCCAGGACCTTGATCAAATCCATGCAGTTACAGATGTTAGAGCACAGGTTCTGGGGGCCTTGATACTTGAGGTGTGTCTAAACTGTGGACCAGCTGTATTTGTAACCCCTGGGAACTTTGTTAGAAATGCATACTCTTAGGTTCTGCCCCAGACTTCCTGTGTCAGAAGCATTTTAACAAGATTCCAGGTGATTTCTCTGCACCTTGAAGATTGAGAAGCCCTGCTCGCAGTAAGTTTCCTCCCTAAGGGAGTAAGTGGCCAGGAGCCCTGTTGGGTTTAAGCTTGCTACTTAAAATGTCATCTCTTTCATTTCTGGGGAAAGCCCATAACTCCCCTTGCTTCTCTTGCCCTGCTTTCAACCTTCACCCTATCCTTCCTCCCATAGCAAAGCTCACATCCCTTGTACCTCTCTTCTTATTTGTTCACCCATTCTAAACTCCAAGTGTGTACTGTCATAGGTGTTAAGGATACAAAGAATAGGGCAACACACGCCTGCCCTCAACTGGATTATAAAAGGAACGAAGACATGTTCATAGTCAGTGTCAAGACAGCAGGAGGTACTACATGCTGTAACAGAGAGAGAGACAAAATCAGGTGGAAACAAAGGCCAAAGTTATCAAAATGAAATATGAATATGCGTGGTGAATGTGAGGAAGTCCCTCTGTAAAATCCTATGAAAACATTGTGTTTTCTGATTCTGGTCACATTTGACAATCTTGAGTAAAGATCTCTGGTTGTAATCCCCTGTCCTCAAACTTCATCCTCATGTCACATTTGACAAATAGTGTCTCTCCCAGGAACAGCCAGCGCCATTTGTGCTGAGGCAGCTGCGGAGCGGCAAATGCTTACAGGCAGCCAGAGCCCTAAAGACATTAAGGAGCTGATTTTTTTTCCGAAAGGAAATTCATGGAGGGAAAAAACCAACTGATTACCTCATAAGCTGTCCTTCGAATTAATTTCAGTGCTTGTTAAAGAACTAAATCCCTTTTCGTAAGGGTTCTTATAGGAGTTCCTAATTAGGCCCCCATCTTTTGTCACCTGTAAGCAACACTCCCATTCAAGTCTCTTTATAATTCATGTAAATGAATTAACATACAATCCAAATTACCCAAGCAAAGTGGGGGACAATTTTTATACCATTATGAATTTTTTTTTTTAAACAAGATATTGGCTTAGGCCTGTGACTGACCAAGGTGTTACTCAAAACATACTCTTCACCCACAGTTTTGCTACCTGTTCTGGCACTAGAACTGACTGATAGAGAAAAGATGTCTTCATTGTTCTGGATTCTTGAACTTCAGCACTCTCTTCTTTGGCCCAAATGGTGCCTTAGACTAGCACATGTTGCTCCCTGCTCCCTGCTTCCTCTGCTGGTAAGCAGCTGGAATTTGGTTGACTTCTGTCACTACTTACAATTGATTGTGACTCCGTTATTCTTATATCCCTGGTTTGTCATAGTCCTTACCATATGGGAAATAACTGAACCAACCAGTAGCTTCTGAGAATTCCAGAGAAGTGGACAGAGTTGAAAAACTAAGAAAGGGGCATTATTCTGCTCTTAATCTATAAATGAACTTCTGTGTTAATGTGAGCATTAGATAAGATGGAAATCTTCAGGTTTTGCTTGGTTTTCCTATTGCTAGTGCTACCCAGTACTAGGTTATGGTATCAATTTAATAGATTGTTATCAGCATTTGAAAAAATAGAATAGAAAAGGAAATATATCAGGGTACCTCACACATAATGAGACTTTGATGAAGTTTATATTTGTTGCATGTATGATGTATGTGTGTGTTGGATAGAGAGATAATATATATTCTGATACAGGTCGAGGTTAAAAATTTTTTGAAAAATACTCCCCTAGGAGATAACACAATGTTTAAAATAAGGAGAAGTCTTATTGGAGGTTGGTGGTGGGGAGAAATCAGGAGTAAGGTGATTGTCTTCAAGTGGAGGGGGAAAAGTCAGTTAAACAGAATAGCATTTTGAGATCAAGTGACCAGGATAATTAATGATTTCTAGAGTTGCTAATTTATACTAGTCTAACTGCACTGTTAGCCACTATTGGTCACATACTTATACTATTATATGCTTATTATATATATATATATATAAAGCATATATATATGCTTATTATAAATTTTCTTATTATAAATTTTCTGGTTTTTTACCATTTCATTTTCTTTTCCCCACCTTTCTCTAGTTTTTAGTTAAGATTTTTTTTCTGAAAAACTATCCTGACCAGATACTCTTAAAGAAAAATTTAAGAAAATTTTCCTAACTATGCCAGCATCTGAAAAGGGGTAAGTGTATACCCAAGTCAGGGCATTTGGCTACACTTAGGGTAAAATGTGAGAACTCAGAGGAAAACAACCCTTAGGAAGGGAAAGTTGGAACTCAGTTTACCCTACCAGCCTCACTTCCCAGCCAGTGTCCCCACTGTTGTCCCTCTTCTACCCTCCTATCACTCGCCCACCAGATTGCCTTCTTAGGGTGACTGATCAGTGTTCTCTTAATTCTTCAAGACAATTATTCCATTGTTTCTGCTATTTCAGGTGAATCCCTGAAAAATAATGTAAGATTGTACCATTTAAAATATCAAAAGGATTAGAACACATTCTCCCCACAGCAAGAACTGCCATTGAAAACTATTAAAATTTAGCCAGCCATGGGGAAAAAAAAAATCCCTATAATAGCAGATTTTCTTCTTAGAGCTCAGTTTGTTATTATAAAATTTTTTATTCGCCAAGTTTTTTCCTCTAGCCTTAAAATATCGAAAATGATGTTGGAATATAGTATTCCACTATGATCATTTATGCAGGTTTGAATTTTGTACTGAAAATGGATTTTGAGAATACAGGAAAAAAATCAACTAAAATAAAAATCAACTTGAGTGAAGAAGTTCTTTAAGCTACATTGTTGTTATTTACCTTTCTTTGATACCAAGTGTATGTTATTTGCTCTCATTTTTTAGGAATGAGATTAACAAGGACAGTAATCATGAAGATACTCATTTCCTTTTAGGGATGCAGTCTACAGTTGGGGAAATTGTTTTCATGGAGATTAGCGATTCCCAACAGTGGGAGTTTTTTAAAAAAATAGTGATATCTGGGCCCCAGTTGATCTGAAATATAGCCCAGGCATTAAATTTTAAAAAGTTGTAATGCCCAGTCAAAGAGAAGGTACCTTGAATATTACTCTGGTGTCTCAGCTTCCCATAGGTGTTCCCATGGGTGTTTTGTTTTACTACTCAAAAACACAGTTAATCAGAGTTTTGATTCTTTATGAAAAGTATTAGGCATAGCTCTCAGAGACTTCTGTATTTCAAATACGAAGGCACAAGAGATTTTTTAATATAATCGTTAACCTGTCTTTTCTAACAATCTCCAACAGTTATCAGTCACTGCATAACCCATCTGTCATTTCCCCTTCATAACTAACTTGGGTAGTTCTGCTGCTTTCAACACACTCTGGTTCCTTCTGCCTTTTGTCTAGTCAGAAACTACAGCCTGGCTGTAGTTTCTCCAGGCCAGCTGCTTATCCAAGGTGCTTGCTGATTTTCTTCCTACAGCTTTTGGCTACATTCATTAATTTGGTCATTCATCAAATACTTTCTTAGTGCCAGACTTGTGTCAGGGCTTCGGATACAATGATGACTAAGACACAGTATTTTCCTACAAAGAGGAATTTCTTCTCTTTGGCCATTTCTTTCTTATGCGGAGGGATAAGTGCTAAAATAGAGTATCCACAACTATTTGGGAGGGGAGTGTAAATGGCTCCTAACTGTCAGCAAAAGCTTCAGAGAGGTAATGGCATTTGAATGGAGTCTTAAAGGATAAATATGTTATTTGACCTGGCAGCAAAGGGGAAAAAGGGACATTCTTGTCAAAGAAAACAGCCTTGCAAAAAAATGCTACAGTCCATGGCTTGTTCAAGTAAAGGTGGGAAGGTCTGTGTTGGTGAGGAATTGCAGGGGATGAAGCTGAAAAAACAGACTTGGAGAGAGGCCGTCCGACCTTTGTATGACATGCTTACTCATTTGCTCCTGGACCTTTGAACGGTAGGAAGCCAGCAGAAAGGGAACTCCATGAACAAGTCCACACTTCGAAAAGATTCATTTCATAGTAGCCTGGAGGATGGACTGAGGAGTAAGGAAACAGGAAGCAAGGAAAGTGCATTAGGAGGCTGAACTATGGTATAGGCACCATTGACAAGACTTGAAAAGGACTTAAAGTAATTATAGGAAAAGCATGAGCCTTGTGGAAAATCTGGAATATCACAGAAAAATATTAAGAGGAAAATACAAATAATCTATAATTCTTGCATGAGAGATAGCTGCCATTAGTGATTTGTTCTACTTTTCCCTGCACGTTTTATATGGTTAAGATAATTTTAGATCCCGATTTTTCATTTAAAACTATGAAAAGCATTTCTTGTTATAATAAAGACACTCCGTTAGCATAATTTTAATGGCTACAGATTCACTTCTGTATGGATGCACAATAAAAAACCAAATCATTTCCTTTTAGTTGTTTCCAAATTTTCATAAATAACTTTATATTTAACATTTTTGTGCATTAAGTTGCCTAAAACTATTAGTTCCTTTTTTTTTTTTTTAAGATTTATTTATTTGAGAGACAAAGAGTGTGGGGAGGGGGAGCAAAGGGAGAGGGAGAGAGAAACTCAATCTGACTCCACCCCGAGGAAGTGCGGAGCCTGATGTGGGCGGGGCTCAATCTCACCTTGCCTGAGATCAGACCAAACTGAAACCAAGAGTTGGACACTTTAACCAACACCACCACCCTAAAACTATTATTTCTGTAGGCTTATAACTTAAGTAGAATTGATGTCTTAAATCACACTGATCATTAAGACTTTGATGCTGCTCTATTACATTGCAAAAAAAATATAAAAACTTGTGCTTTAGATTTTAGAAATATTCAAGATACAGGATAATTTGGTTGGATTTGGTGAACAGTTGCTTTGGGAGAGTAAAAATGATGAACTGGTCTAAAATGATCCCAGTTTTCTAATTTGGCAGACTTGGTAAACTGTATCACCACCAGCCAAGAAAAACGAGAATATAGGAGGAACAGACTTTGCAGGGAAGATAATGAGCTCTGTTTGGGGCTAGCTGCATTTGAGAGACTGCACTGGTAGAAAATCCAAGTAGTACACAGTGGGCAACTGAAAATATGGTGTGAAATTCAGTGAAAGGGGTGGAAAACTCACAGTCTCGATTTATGAGCAGTTTGGCAAATAAGTGTTGGTCAAAGTCGTAGAAGAGGAAGAGAGAAATCAGTAAGAATGCGGGGCGGCGGGGTGGGGCGGTGAAACTCAGAAGAACGTTGCCACTTTTAAGAGCCAGGCACAAGAGGAGCCAGGGAAATAGATGAAGAATGTTCGGGGAAACCAGGAGTTAGCATTGTTACAGAAGCCAGGAGTGAGAGATTTTCTAGAAAAGAAAAAATAGTCTACAGCCCTGGCTGTCAATCCTATCAGACACATTGTCTCCTTTACCATCCCCAGATGATATTTATAGATAATATACCAATGCACATAATTTAAAAATTAATATAATAGCCCAACTGTAAAATAAAGAAAAAAATGGAACTGCATTTTTTTTTT
>NC_138381.1:50864667-50910679 GCF_054177405.1 Leptonychotes weddellii
GACATCTTGGTTATATCTGCATCCATTTCTAACTCTGCAGCATAAGTCATAATCTCTGAGTCTTTTCTATTTTGGGGGCTCCTCCTCCTGCTCATTCTGTTGATGGGTGTTTGAGGGAATGTATAGAGTTGAAATTATTGACCAGAACCCAAGCAGGATGCACCTGTTTTCTTGGGACCTTAGGGTTGCTGGCCTCTTGTTTTCCCAGCCTGTCTTCTAGGGGAGGGGCCTGCTGCGCTGTTACTCAGGCAACCCTGTTCCGGTGGAGTTGCCCTGCCCCCCTGTGGCGGGGGATGGGCTCAGCGGGAATCAGTCTTTGGGGCTTTTGTTCTCTGGTGGCTTTCCCTGGCGGCTTTCCGCATGTCTTCTGCAAGTCAGAGCAGAAGAGACCATTTCCAACCCTCTGCCTCAGAGCAGAGAGACCTCAGTCTGTTCTTCAGTGAGCTCTCCAGGCCACACTGTCTCCGTTTCTGTCCGTGCTGCTATAAACCGCAAGGCCTGGGTTGTGCGCCCCTCCCCAGTGCTCCCAGTCCTGCTTCCAGGTCGGGGCATGTCTCTGCCCTTTGTGCTTCTAAAAACGCCAGCTGCTCCCTGTTTTCGTGCGCGCGACCCTGCTGCTCCGGGTTTCCGCTCTGGGGGCTGCCCTAAAGTCCTTTCCCCGCCACTACCGGTCTGTGAGTCTGTGCCCCGTCCGCAGTGTGCGAGGCTGTCGCTCACGGGCGGTGTAGGATCCCCACGGCCAGGCACCCTCCCGCTGCTGTTTATCCTCCGGTATCTGCCCGCAGAATCACGGCTCCCCGCTTCGTACCTCAAAACCAACCTCCTGCGATATTCTGTTTGTAGAGATGCAGATCTTCTTACATCTCAGGCTGGTTTCGTGGGTGCTCAGATTGGTCTGGTAAATATCCACTTCAATTCTGGGGACCAGTTGAAATAGGGTCCCCTACTCCTCCGCCATCTTCCCCCCCCGCTGGTATTCTTTTATTTGTTCCTCTTTACATGCTGTTTTTGTATTTACTCTGATTTTAAGAATTTTTGTCTTTATCATTGATTTAAACAATTTGATTATGGTGTGCCACCATAGTTTTCTGTGTGTTTCTTATGCTTTGAGTTTATTGAGCTTCTGGAATTGGTGACTTTAGGAAGTTTTCATCAAATTTGGACATTCTTTTTGGGTCTTTTAAAAAATATTCCCTGTTTTCACTCAACATATCAGTTTTTCCCCTAGCTTCTTGAACATACAGGATAAAGTTGTAGTAACTGTTTTAGTGTTCTTATCTATTAATTCTATCATCTGTGTCATTTCTAAGTCTGTTTGTATTGATTGAGTTTTCTCCTTTTGGCCATAGTCGCCTGCTTCTTTACTACCCTGATAATTTTTTAATGGTAATTAATGTGAATTTTACCTTGTTGGGGCTGGATATTTTTATATTTTTATAAGTATTTTTGAATTTTTTCCTGGCACTTGAAAACTGTTTGATCCTATTGTGTCTTGCTTTTAAAATTTGTTGGGTGTGACCAGATTAGCATTTAGTCTATGGAAGAGTTCTCCCTACTCTAGAGGTAAAATGCTTCTGAGTACTCTATCCAAGGTCCTGTAAACCATGAGCTTTTTAACTCTTATCTGCTGGGAACACAAACTATTGCTGACCTTCTGTGATTACTGGTCCTTTTCTCTGATGACTTCTAGCCTGGGGTAGTTTCCATATATGAAAACTGAAGACATGAGTGGAATCCTCTTGAGAATCTTGAGAGTACCAGGTACTCTCCAATACCCTTCTCTGTGAGCTTCATAGCTTCCTTGACTTCCAGCTCCATTTCCTAAACTCAAGAGAGACCAGCAGGCTCAGCTGCTTTCTCTGTTATTGAACCATGGCCTGGAAGCTCTCTCTAGGCTATAACCTGGGGCTATTGTAGGACTCAGTTCATTTTCTATTTTTTGTGATCACTGTTTTTAGTCTCCCATCACTTAATAATCTTCAGAATCTTTTAATTGTGTGTGTGTGTGTGTGTGTGTGTGTATGTATTTTATTTCAGGCAAGAGGTAAATCTGGTTCCTGCTACTTCATCTTGGTTGGAAGTCGACACAATTATTAGACCACCTGACATCTTCCTGTTGATCACAGAGGCTGTATTTATTATTTCTCACTCCTTTTTAGCTGTGCGCCTCTTTTTATGCTATTTCTATTGATGTGTCTTCAAGTTCCACTAATTTTTTTCCAGTATCAAATTTGTTAACTCCACCCAGTGCATGTTTTGTTTCACATATTGTGTTTTTTATGTATAGAAATTTCATTGTTTGTATCTTCTGTTTCTTTCTGTATTACGTTCACAATTTAAGTCCTTAAGTATTTTGAGTATTTTCATTATAGCTCTTTTGACTTTTTTTCATGCCAATTTCATCATCTCTGTGTCTTTCTAGTGGCTGATTTTATTCTGGTTATGAGTCACTTTTTTCTTCTTTTATCATATATCTATTAATTTTGCTTGGCTAGTCGAACTTGTGAATTTTAGGTTGTGGCTTGATAGATTTTGTTGTATTTCTTTAAAGATTGCACAGATTTATTTTGGCAGACCACTGCTTGTGGATTTGGGGGGAAGTGAGTTCATTCTAGTGTCTAGTCTACTTCTCACTAGGGTAGTTTTAATCCTGCTAGTAAGACATGAGACTTCTAAGGTTTCTTCTGTATGTCCTGTGTTATTCTACCATGTCTCTTTACTCTGGCTAATGTGAAGTATGATACTTTGTCATGGGTGAAAGCAGAAGTCCACCTGATACATTTCTAATATACACACCACTGTACATGCAGACATTGCTGGCCTTGTTTGAACTCTGGAAATTTTTTGTACTAAAACTTGCTGGTTCTTTTCCCAGGAGTTAATTTTTACCTACTCTTGTGAAGGTTCAACTTCTGTAGCCCTGCTAGGTGTTTAACCAAAGAGTCAAGGGAACCCCCATGCCAATTCCTGGAGCAGTTTCACTTCATAGATCCTGCCATTCTCGTACTCTGACAAGCAAATTCTGGCCGATTCAGCCTTTCTGAGCTTTGATCTGCTCTGTTACCTCTGTGAGACTGCTGCTCGGTTATCTTCAGGATCTCCTTCTCTGTGAAACTACCTCCAAGTAGATAGGCATATCCATTGGGAGGTCTCATTGCATCTGTTTGCTTTCTCCTGGCATCACAGTCCTGCATAGCCTGTTGTTAAAGTTTAAAAACAATTGCTTCCTTTCTTTGCCCAGTTTCATAGTTGTTTACAGTAGAAGAGTAATTCTCAACCGTCTTGGTCTCTCATGATTGGAAATGGAAGCTCACTTTATGAATTTTTTTTTAAAGATTTTATTTATATTCAGAGAGAGAGAGCACATGCAAGGGGAACAGCAGACAGAGGGAGAAGCAGGCTCCCTGCTGAGCAAGGAGCCTGACGTGGGACTCGATCCCAGGACCCTGGGATCATGATCAGAGCCAAAGGCAGACACTTAGACTGAGCCACCCAGGCGTCCCTCACTTTATGAATTTTTAATTACACATCTGCACACATGAATATATACAATATTTGTTTGGATTTTATTTGTCCTTATTAGAAATCTCAACGAGTGCTAGGTTTTTTGGTTTATTGTTCTATTTACAGTATTTGGTACCTTTTTTTTTTTTTTTAAGATTTTAATAGAGAGCAAGAGAGAGAATGAGGAGAGGGAGGGGCAGAGGGAGAGGGAGAAGCAGACTCCCCACTGAGCCGGGAGCCCCACCTGGGGATCAATCCCAAGACCCTGGGATCATGATATGAGCCAAAGGCAGACGCTTAACCGACTGAGCCACCCAGGCGTACCTACGGTATTTGGCACCTTGAGCCTCATACCTAGTACTAGTAGGTACTCAATAAATATTTGTTAAATTATTCATCATCGTCATCATCATCATATTGTAGTCATTGTAGTCAGAAATACATTTTTATTCTTTTTACACATGCTTCTTATCTTATTTTCACCTCTAAATCACTCTGAGATTAAATTCTTGGATACTTTGCAGAAATCTTGTATTCTCTTTTCAGCTGCTAAGCCAAAATTTTGGCTGGCTGTTAAGAAGGTTGGAGCTGAGTAGAGGAGGTATTTGAGTTTAATAGTCTGTGTATCTTCATGTGAATTCTAAGGCATTCACATACAAATTACTTTTATGTCTTTCATGGGATTACCAATAAGTGCATAGATAAAAGTATGCTCAGAATTCCATCAGCCCAGGTTAAGAGGAATGCAGAATGGGTTTGAGAAGTTCTTTCCTTTGGGAGTGGCCACCTAAAATGGTTCTTAAGTCAGGAGGGGAGGGAAGACTCCAAGCTTATGGAAAGCATGAGCAGAGCCACTTAGTCCTTAATCTGTAGGATGTGTGGTTGAGGATACCATTGTCTTGAAGTCTCATTGCAACATCCAGGTAGAGATGTCCAGCAGGCTCTTGGATGAATCTGAGAGTAGTCAGGAATGGAGTTAAGGACTGGGAAGATACTAGTATATAGGTTAAAGCTAAACTCTGACATTGGAAAAGGTTTTTTGAAGGGGAGGGGTCTATATAGATTAAATAGAGTATGAAGAACCTTGAGAGAGATACTAATATATAAGGATTGGTGGTTAAAGAGGATTCAGAAAGTAGGCAAAGAAGTATTGGTTGGAAAGGTTTAATGAGAATCAGGACAGAATGGTCTTGCTAGAAGACAGATTTGTGTTTCTCACAAATAGATGACTCACAAATAAGTGGCACCAGAATTACTTAGGATAGGCATTGGGGGTGGTGTTTGTAAAAATACATATACTCAGGTCTCTCCCCAAATCTGAATTGAAATTTTGTGAGTAGGGCCCAATTATATGCATTTTATAAAGTTCTCTAAAAAATTTTTCACAAAGTAAAATTATAAGCCACTGGACTAAAGTTTCAAGAAGGAAGAATCATCAACTCAATCAAATATAAAAGAAAGTACTAGTCTAATTAGACTGTAAAAATATCCATGGTATTTGGCCCCTTGAAGAATATTCCTGGATCCTGAATATTCTTGCTGCTGCAACTACTAGAGTCACACTTTGCCAGGTTTCTTCAAAACTTTATTAATATGTTAATATAATAAACATTCATTGAATGCATGAGTAAATCATCTTAAAATGAAGGATTTTGAATGTTTTTAATAACTATTTTGGTAGATAGAAGGAAAAATTTGAGGGAAGGAGGGAGAGGGGCAGGTACCATCTTTGAACCAGCTGATTATATGCTTTTTGAATTTGTTGATTATCATGTGGCACCCCTCAAAAGTGGAATGGTTCTGGCCTCCATGCCTTTGCAAAGTCTATCCTGTTCATTCAGTAAACGTTTTCTAAGGGTTTGCTCTGCAGCAGTCCTCTAATAAGTGTCTTTAATAAGTACATCTAGATATACTTCCAAGTACAACAGAACTTATATATCCCTGTTTATTATGTTTAGAAGTGCAGAGGTGTAGGAGAGGCTCAGGAAGCTTTCACTTACCGTTGTCCTGGAGGTTTAACACTACAGATCTATTTTTTTTTCTATGATAATATATATTTTTATGCCTTCTTTTGAGAAATACGTAGTGCTTCTTTTTTTTTCTGTCTAGGATAATAAAACCAATAAAATCTTTTGTGAAAGAGCATATTTCTCAAAAGGTTACTCAATAGCCATTACTAGTATTCACAACCTTTCCCACAATTAATAATTTTTCCTTAATGAATTAATCTATATCCACATTTACCAAAAAATTAAGAAAGCTGTTCTTTTGTTGTTGTTAAAGATGTGATTTTAAAATTTTGGCTGAAGAGTGGCATTTTCCTAGAATAATTCTATAACAGACATAAATGGGAACTGTGAGTCATTCAGTAAAATTCAAGGTCAATGAATATAGTTGTACATGTTGTTTATTGAATAAGAATACCAAAGGGTCAGGTCGGGCAGAGATTCAGCTTTGCTCCATTAGGCAAACCATATTTTTTCAGAGAGGATAGACTTTCTTGAACTCATACAACGGTTCTATATAGGCTAGCAGGAACCCTAGTAGAATTTTATAATCTACTGAAATACAGATATTCTGTTAAGCAGAATCTGGTACTTTTTGCTTTAAAGAAGGAGTTTTAGCATGGAAAATGAAAGCAAAAATGAAAACTTGCCCATTTACCAAAAACCAAAAAGTGTCAGCTTCTTTCTTAAGTAAATGAAAGTAAATACAATTAAATGCAAGACCTAAGTCCTTTGTCTCATTTTTATTTCTTCTTTACACAAGCTCACCAGTTTTGTGCACAACAGAGTCTGAAGGGAATTACTGATTATCGTAATTAATCCCAGCCGTTGGTAAAGAAAGAAGATAACATTACTGGAAAGGAGTGGATAAGAAGCCTTAGAAGAGGGAGAACTTCCTGGTTGGGTTATTCTTAGAAAGAAAAAGCCTTCTCTAAGATGATAGAAAAGAAATCATTCTGTTTCCCATGGCATGAACTACTGATCAGGGATCAGTTGAACTATTGATCAGTTGTCTGTTTGCTGTCAGAGGTTAGGTACTGAAGTACTAAAGCCATTCATCTTGAGTGTGGTAGAGCTTCAGAGGCATTGGCAACAAGAGCCCCCACCACATGAGGTGTCAACCATTATGAAATTGGTTATTTTATTCTCTTTTGTGGAACTTACAGCTCTTGTTTTTCCAAAGTTCACATTTAACATGGGCATTCAGGTTACTGGTCAGTGCCTTTCCCTGTCATTCTGTGAGTGGTACTTTGAGGACCTTAATTCTGACGTTGTTTTTATGGCATTTTTAGAGTATGTAAAGTGCTCTGACTGCTGGCTCTTCATGGTTTCCTAAAGGAATTTATCTGATGATGAACAATGTTATGACTAAATTGGAGAGGGTGAGGTAGAGAACCAATTGAAATTACCTTTAACTGGATGTTGATGATGATGATTACTAATAGCAACAATAATAAAAATGTGAATTTAGAATTTATTATTTTATTTTAACCTGGCTGTGATACTTGGGAAATGTCTCTACATGCTTCAAGGAAAATTGAGTAAAATGGAATTCAGCTTCTACTTCTTTGAATGGTTTTAAATAAAAGACATGAATTACTGACACTATTTTAAGAAATTCTAATACATTCTAATCTACCAACCAATGGATAAATTAAAAATGTGATTTATTTTTAATAGTGCTAATATATTCCTTGTAGATCAATGTAAACAGCAATGTAGTTGTTTTTTTAATGTGTGGAATATGTATTTTATAGCCAATATATATGATCTGTTGCAATTGCCAGTTTTATTAACTGGCAAAATTTCAGATTTTTAGAGAATTTTGTGTTAATTTTTTTTTTTTAAATCTTGTGGGGCACTTTTGCATCTAGCTCTCTTTGTTCTTTAGTGAAAATTTTGACTAGTGACAGATTTTTCAACATATGATAAAAATAGGATCCACTTGATTACCATGTGCATTTTAAGAAATACATTAAAGGAAAAAAGAGAATAGTCTCTAATGTAAAAGTATGAAGCTTTGCAGGGGTTAGTGAGAGAGTAAAGAATATAAAATACAAATGGATTGGGAGACTGGTGACCAGAAGGAAAGAAACATGGAATTAGATATCAGGAGATTAAATTTGTAGTTATAATTCTCAGTAATTAGCATTATGTGCTCTGTGTGCTCTTGGATGAGTTACTTAATTTCTCTGAGCTTCATTTTTCTCATCTGTAAATTATGACTTATTTGGGCATTTCTCAAATTTCCTCTCAGCTCCCCAATTGAAACTAGTGTTTCATTGGAAACACTAGTTATGGCTTTCCAATTTAAAGCTGTTTGTATAGACGTTAGGAGCAACCATCTTAAAGTTAACCAATGAAAACAAATGGAACATAAAATCGTTATTGCTTAAGGGGACCCCATAGAACTAAAACCATCATGGAATAAGTCTGAGTGTGGAAAATGTATTGTGAAAGAAGAGAATCAAGGGATAATTTTTATCCAAATGGCCAACTCATTCCTGCCAGAATTTAATAAGTTGGGTTTATAGTTACCTTGGATTTTTACTGAATAGTTTAAAGTTGAGCTGATACTATTGCCCCATGAGGAAAAAGGCCAGAGGAAAACCTTAACAGGATGGACCACAGAGCTGTTTAAAACCCATGCACACGAGAATGACCATCCACATGAGATTGACTATGTGGGGCTCCAAGCAGAGCTACCGCCTGATTATCCCTTTGATCTTGTTTGTGATTCTGTCCTGCTGTTGTTGAATTTTTTGAGCTGAAGAAGGACAACAGACAAAAGAATTGAAAAATAGTGCAAGGATGCAATAGAACAGCGTTTTCATGTTTGGCTGACCATTTAATGACTAGGTAATAACAGCAATAAATAGAGACCAGAGATGTGGAGGAAAGGTTACATGGTTGCATTCCAGCAAATCATCACAGCACCAGAGAGGCAGACTTTCAGATGACATGAGATTGGGGGCTCATCTGGTCAGTTGCTTTGAAAGTCATGCATAGTAATACTGGCCACAGCAGGCCCTTCAAAACCACAGAATAAAAATATACACTGAAATTTGGTACTAACCGATCACTAATCAATAGAGAGAATGTGTAACTTAATTTTGAGCTTTAAAAAGACAATCTTCAAGAAATTTATCTAGATTTTTGGAGAAGACTGATTTTAGAAGCCCAAAATATATAAATCACCAAGACTCTTCTAATGACATAGATCACTGAATAAAGTGTAGAATTCTATTAAAGAGCAAGGGAAAGCTGCTTTTTGCTTACATTCTGTTTTATAGATTTTTTTTCCCTAGATATCTCCTAATTGAATAAAAAACATGAGCCTCTAAGCAATGATCAGGTGTCACCAAACTAGTTTTCCACTAATAATTTTAACATATCTTTGAGGATAATGTGGTGAGTCACTTATGGGATTGACTGAGCTTCACCAAAATCAATATCTACATCAAACTCATAAACCGTATATTGGTTTTAAAATAGAGCATAAAACGTTCATACTGGGTGATTTCCTTTGCCTTAAAAACACATTTAACCTGTCACCTGTTTAGAGGATTATTAGTCAAATGGGTAAGACTGTTTCCCATCTGTGACTATTATACTTTGCTTAAAACAGCCAGTAGCCTTTCATAGGAGTATCTTTCTATCCATGGCCCTTTTTGAAAATTTGATTTTTTTTTTAAATTTCTTAAAACTTATTTGAAATCCCAAAGTGTTTCTTTTTTAAAGATTTTTTTTTTTTTAAGAGCAGTTTTAGGTTCAGAGCAAAATTGAGGGGAAGATCCAGAGACTTCCCATATACCTCCTGCACCACACATGCACAGCCTCCCCTATTATTAACATCCCCTACCAGAGTGGTACATTTGCTACATTGATGACTCTACACTGACCCATTGTAATCAACTGAAAGTCCATAGTTTACAGTAGAGTTCATTATTAGTATTGTGCATTCTATGGATTTGGACAAATGTGTACATCATTAAAGTATCATACAGAATATTTTCACTGCCCTAAATATCCTCTATGCTCCATGTGTTTCATCCCTCCCAACACCCCCCCAACCCTTGACAGCCACTTTCTTTTTACTATCTCCATAATTTTGCCTTTTCCAGAATGTCATATTGTTGGAATCATATGGTATGTAGCTTTTTCAGATTGTTTTCTTTCACTTAGGAATATACATTGAAGGTTCCTCCGTGTCTTTTCATGATTTGATAGCTCATTTCTTTTTAGCACTGAGTAATATTCCATTATTTTGATGTACCATGTTTATCCATTCACCTACTAAGAGACATCTTCATTGCTTCCAAATTTTTGCAATTATGAATAAAGTTGCTATAAATATCCATGTGCAAGTTTTTGTGTAGACATGTTTTCAACTTCTTTGGGTAAATACTGAGGAGAGTGATTGCTATATTGTATGGTTAAGAGTATGTGTAGTTTTATAAGAAATTGCCAAAGTGGGCGCCTGGGTGGCTCAGTTGGTTAAGCGACTGCCTTCGGCTCAGATCATGATCCTGGAGTCCCAGGATCAAGTCCTGCATTGGGCTCCCTGCTCAGCAGGGAGTCTGCTTCTCCCTCTGACCCTCCTTCCTCTCATGCTCTCTGCCTCTCATTCTCTCTCTCTCAAATAAATAAATAAAATCTAAAAAAAAAAGAAATTGCCAAAGTGCCTTCCAAAGTAACTATACTTTTTAGCATTCTCACCAGCAATGAATGAAAATTCTTCTTGCTCCATATCCTTACCAGTGTTTGGTGTTGTCAGTGTCAAATCACTTTTAATTATCAAAATTTTAAAAGGTAATTTTTTCTCATATTATTTTGTTATTGATGAACAATATAAAATCTACTCTTTTAAAATGTACAGTTAAAAATATAAAGTATACAGTTCAGTGGTTCTAGTACAGTCACAAAATTGTGATACCATCACTACTAATTCCAGAGCATTTTCATCTTGCCAAAAAGAAACTCCGTACCCATTAGCAATCACTCTCTATTTCCTCCTTCCCTCAACCAACATAGGGGAAATTTAAGAAACATTATATGTTGATTTTGTCATGAGTATGTTTATATATACCCAAATAAGTGATGTATTCTAATTATGTGGTTTAGTGGCCTTTTCTTGGTAAAGCAGTAGACAGAACATGGCATAAATTACTTTCAAAATCAAATATGTGACGTTCAGTTTCTTTTATAGCTACAAATACAGAAAAACATGCTGTCCTTCCCCTACCCTCAAAAAAAGATTCTGTCATTCTTTCTTGCAGAAGAGCTTGTTGTCTCATTTGAGTCTCCTCCTTTGTAAATTCCTGGGGTTCAGTGTTTAATGGTTGGATGTTGTTCTTTCCAGGTTGCAACTTTTCCCCTTCTTAGTCCAGTGCTTGTACTCACAGGTATACATGCATAAGAATTTAATTGCTGATAGGAATCTCAGTTAGTTAAAAAAATTTCCAGCTTTCAAAACCATTTCAAATATTCTCTGATGAGTAACTGAGATTTGTTTGCTATTTTAAGCCTCCACCTAATCTACAAACACATTTTTCTCTATTTTTTTTCTGCCAACAGAGAGGTTCAGGCAGACCTGTTTACCTTTTGATGGAATAGTTTCATTAGCTTTCTCCTTGTTCCCCAAAGAGGAGTGAGGCAGGCCAAGAGAGGAACAGAAAACCGGGATGGTAGGAGGAGAATGAAGGATGCCAGATGGTATTGAAAGACAGAGTCACTGAGCCTGAGAAAGAGAGCGGGAACCTGCTCTGTGTTCTTGCTTCTATTACTCTGAAACTATAGCCTCCCTTTATCACCCTTGCCTTTCAGGTGCTTTTTGCAAGACATCCAAGTTGAGCTTGTTTATAAGCATGTTAGAATCCAAAGATTTCTGAGAAGTCAGAGCTTAAAAACAAAGGGATTTGTCTTCTTTCTTACTTTATCTAAATGGCCTCCTGAGGGAGCTAAGAGGGCAAACAGCTGCATTACTGGGACTATGCCTGGGGTCTGTCCCACAGAGTGAACAATTTCACTTGCAAGAGCCTTGCTGCAGAGGCTCACTTGAGGTCAGGATCCAAGATGATTTCTCTAGATGACCATGCTGTGCTGCCATTGGCATCATTCAAAGACAGTGACAATGGAAAATTCAATCCTTCTTTCAGAAAGAGGAGGGGGAAATCTTTGATTTTGGTATGTTCTTCCCAATACTCTTGGAATATATTTGATTTGAGAACAATGTGAATATATTCCCTGTATATTTAGCCAGGGATATTGTCAGCAGGAATGAAGTTTAACTCTATAGTATTACTGATCAAGGCCAGACCGAGACATGGGATTAGGGCACATAATTTGTAGCCCTTTAAATTGAAGATCATTACATTAGACACAACTTCTTTTAGGAGGCAGACAGTGTATTCTTACTTGAATAATTCCCTTAGTGGAGTGGAGAAGGTGTCTAATCTCACCCTACTCCAAATGAGTTATTGAAGTATTCCTTCCAGTTATATCATTTGGGAGTCATTTGGGCTGCAAGTAACAATAACAACAACAAAGATTAGAGTTGTTTTTAAAATTAGGAGCTTGTCCTCACATTTCTAGAAGTCTAGAGATAGGCAGCATCTGATTTTATTTCTGAGACTCGATAATGGCAAGGCTGATCTCTGCAGTTTTCTTGGCTTTTCTCTCATCATTGCAAGACGGCTATTGAAGCATCAGTCATCTTGTCTACATTCCAAAAAGGGAGAAGGAGAAAGAGAAAATGATAGCACTTATTTCAGGAAAACAAAAGATCTCTCTGAAACACGGGGAAGAATTTTTCTGATGTGACTGGCCAGAACTGTGTCAGATGGCCCTTTGTGGCCTAAGGGAGTTGAGGAAACAAGGCTTGGGAATGGAGTTGGGTCAGAGAGGAGTTCTGATAAATGCAGTTTCATTTATCTCATTATATTTCTAGTGATATTTTAGTGCCCTGATGATATTTTAGCACCCACTATAGCCTTACTGTAAGTCTAGTTACAGGTGTGCTAAAAAATTAAATTATAGCAGTCAACACATTGGCTTACTATGTACCATGCATTTCACATATATTAACTCAATCCTTATAATAACCCCCAGACATGTATATGACTAATATTCCCGTTTTACAGATTAGGCAGTGGAGGAACAGAGGTTCAGTAGCTTGATCTGAAGGTCATAGATCCAGAAAGCGTTAGAGCCCACATTGAAACCTGCGCCAGCTGGCTTCATAGTTTTTCTTAAACTCACCACATTATATTTCTTCTATGGTATAAAGATATGTATAGCTATACACAGAAACACTAATACCCGAGGGGGCTTTTGAAATTAAGAAAGATTATTGTAGGGAAAGCATTTGGACAGGATTGAAAAGGTTTGAATTTATATTCTGGCTCTGCTGTCACTAGTCATTCATTTGGCAAATATTTCTGAGTTCTGTTACTGGCCAGATACTGTGTAAATGAGACAGACATGGTTCCTCTATATTCTACTGGGGAAAGTCATTCCCAAAAAATGAAGTAAGTGAGTAGATAAAGTGTAAGTTGTTGATGGATGGGAAGAAGGAAATGCAGAAAGCTGAGATGATGGATAACTGGAGGAATGCTAATTTAGGATGGCTAGGAAAAGATCCCCCGAGGAGGTGACATTTACCTTGGGAGCTGAATGATGAGAAGCATCTTGGCATGGAAATAGTAGGAGAATGTTCCAGGCAGAAAAACCAGTAAGAGAAAATTTCCTGAGGGAAGAAACAGCTTGGCTTTTTAGAGAAACTGAGAAAAGATTAGCATGCCTAGTGCTAATGCTGGGGAGAGTGATAGAAGGTGTGACTGCAGAAGCAGTTTGAGGACAGAACGTGCTGGGCCATGAAGTCCTAGAAGAGCATTTGCATTTTATTGTGATTGCAGTGGGAAATTATGTGTCTCCACTTTGCTGTCAGTAACTGTTTTCCTCATTATATAATGAGACATGAATTCTTGCTTTGGCTGCTTTATGGTGTTAATGTAAGGATCAAATGATGTAATGTGTATGGTAGTAAATTGATATCTATGAAATTCTTTACAAGAGACAGTAAGGGCCCATAGAATATTTCTTAGCAAGATCTATGTCTTTTAAAAATATTCTATGGAATATACTCAGAACTGAACTTGGGTTAGACAGAACTAGCAGTTCATTAGCAAATACAATGTTAAAAGAAATCTGATACATTTACATTGTTCTGT
Source organism: Leptonychotes weddellii (assembly GCF_054177405.1). Classification (NCBI taxonomy): domain Eukaryota; kingdom Metazoa; phylum Chordata; class Mammalia; order Carnivora; family Phocidae; genus Leptonychotes; species Leptonychotes weddellii. Next base: position 50,878,409 of record NC_138381.1, read on the forward strand.
GGGAGTTCTACTTTCAGTTAGGGCATAGACTACATGGTGGCTGACTCTTTACCACTGTAACAACTAGAGAATGAAGGATAAATGTAAACGTGATATGTTTTAAAAACTGGTGGAGAGCTATGGACACACCATCTAAAGGAGATAAATCTCAGGGAGGGCAGAGCTCTTCCTAGGTGACAGAGCCCAGCTGTCATTTCCCTCCCTGGGCATATTTCTCACCCTGAGTCTTTGCACTTCTGGGCAGATGATCATACCTGCTTGGGTGGAGGGCCTCTGCTGGGGCAAGGAGATACCAGTACAGCTGTTAATGGCTGCCTACACTGGCACAGCAGATTGGAATCTGTTGAAGCCCCAAATGCAGGGACCTCCACACCTGATAATTCTCTCCCTTGAGATGTTTGCTGAGAGCCCAACAACATAGGAGGCTGGGGGTTAGGCTCTAAATCAGAGAGTTCTTAGTCCCATGGTGTTTAACCTAAAGCTCTCCTTAGTGGTGGGGATGGGGGGCTGTAAACACACAGGACATTTAAAGCATTTAGACCCAGAGGTAACATAAAACTGATTAAAGTTGCAATACAGCCCAGACCCAGCTCAACTCCTAATTGGAGTGAAGTGATCTGTGTCTTACTCTAATTTCTAGACAGAAGAAAAGGGAAATTACTATTAATTCCAGTTTCCTAGAGTTCTTTTAAAAACAATGTCTGCCACACAACAAAAAGTTATGAGTTAGTAAAAGAAAGGGAAAATGTGACCTGTATCATACACAGTTGACTCGTATTTGATCACTATAGCAGGCATACTGATGGCACAGACTTTGGCATTAAGAGACAAGAACTTTTAAATAACAATGATAATTGTTAAAGGAATCAAAGGAAAAGTTGCATAAAATGGATAAAAGATGAATAATGTCAACAGAGAAATAGAATCTCTAAAAAACTAATTTGACATATGTCTTATGAAAAAACATAATATCAGAATTGAAGCACTCATTGGATGGACTTAATAGCAGTCTAGATGTGTAGAAGAAAAGAAAAGTGAACTTGAAGACAGGGTAGTAGAAATTCAACTGAAGAACGAGAAAGAGTGGGGGAAAAAGCAAAGAAGACCATGAGGGACATTTGGGACAATATCAAATGGCTGACATTCATGTTATTGGAGTTCAAAGAGAAGAAGAGAGAGAGAATGGGACCAAAAAAAAAAAATTGAAGAAAAAATGGGTAATAGTTCAAAATTGATGAAAGACATTGACCCACAGATTTAAGAAATTCCATAAACCTCAAGCAGAATAAAAACAAAACCACAACATAGGCATTTCATAATTAAACTGCTAAAAACAAAAGAGAAAGAGAAAATTTATGAAAAGCATCTGGAAAAAAAAGACATTATATTTAGAAGAATCTCAATAAGAATTATAATGGACTTCTCATCAGATTCAAGAGTCCAGAAGACAATGGAATGACATCTATAGAAGGTCTTAAAAAACAATAAAAACTGCTAGCCTAGAATTCTTTGCCCAGTAAACAAATTCAGCAAACTGAAAAGAAATTAAAGATGTATTCAGAAAGAAATCTAAAGGAGTTTGTTGGCAGCAGATACACAGTACAACAAATGCTAAGGAAAAAAAGAGGAAATGCCAAATGAAGTTCTCAAAGCTGATTGCAAATGATCTGTTATGGGTACAGGGACATATGGGAAGAAATAAAAGAGCACCATAAAAGATAAATATAAAAGACTACTTATTTAATTTTTAAAAAGATTATTGACTATTTAAAAGTCCATTGATAGGTGGAGAGAGAGTTATACTACTGTGAGGTATTTATGTTGTTCTCAAGTTATAAAATACTAATTCAGGGTAGACAATAATAAGTTCTAGAGCTTCAGTAATCATTACTACATAATACAAATTATTTCTAGAAAGATAATGGAAGGGTAAATGGAATAATAAAATCTTTTTTTAATGCCACTTTGAATTTATGGGAATTACCATGCACTTAAAATCTAATTTGAAACCTAATGGTGTTTTCTCAACAAAAGTTGCTGTGTAATACAATTGCATTCTGTTTTTCATGTAATGTTTTCCTGGTATTGTGTTGGAATTAAAAAATACAAACAGTTTAAGAAGATTAAGCTCTATTTATCCTAATATGGTGAGGTATGAAGCTACAGATTAAGTCTCATCAAAGTGTTGGGTGAGCCTGAGGATCACAGTTATGTAATATTTTAAGACTGAAGGTCATGGCCTCTACTCCGGGTTGAAGGGGGAAATATTTGGATCCCTAACTAAAGAAGTGAGAACTCTTAAAAGTGCTTGTCCCAAAAATACTGTCTGACTTCTTTGCCAAAAAAAAATAGTTGATCACTGCATTTATAGAATTCTTTGGGTGGATTATCTCAGAATGAACCAGTGTGTCACTCAGATGCTCATGACCATATTGTGCATCTGTTTTCCTTGCCCCAACAGAAGGTTATGATGATCCCTTCTTTGAGATTCCACCAATGTAACCTTTACATGTGTAAGGAACTGTGTGCTGTAACTAAAATTATCATTATTAGCTCTAAATGTGTATGCTCCTCCTGTTTTTTTTCTTTTAAAGATTTTATTTATTTATTTGACAGAGAAAGAGACAGCAAGAGAGGGAATACAAGCAGGGGGAGTGGGAGAGGGAGAAGGAGGCTTCTGCCGAGCAGGGAGCCTGATGCGGGGCTCAATCCCAGGACCCTGGGATCATGACCTGAGCCGAAGGCAGACGCTTAACAACTGAGCCACCCAGGCACCCCTGCTCCTCCTGTTCTAAGATTCACTTATTATTTCTCAAATTTCCCATTTCTTCAAAATTTTCAGTGCTTGGGTATATTTCTGCATGTTTGCTTAATTTCTAAGGTAAGTTATGCTATTCCATGCAGTAGTTGAGGTGGTATTTCTCTATTGGCATGGAAAAAATATCTATGACATGTTTTTGCATGGGAAAACAAAACAGCTTATAGAAAAGTACTGATGTGATACAGATGGAGGAGAAGACCTTCAATTTCCACTTTATAAATTGTGTATTATTTAAATTTTATGCTTACAATACTGCATTATAGTTTTTAAAAACTTGATCCATGTATGCCATTAATACTGTAAATTTTTCAAAGTCAAGAATATTCATTTTGAAAGAAATAAACCTAATAAACATCCAGAAATAGGGAAAGTTTTGGGCATCTGTATATTTTTTTCTGAATATGGTATATGAAGGCTGTGTAAGCAGTGGCAGCTGATCGCAGCTTATAAGTAGATGTTTCTCTACTAGAGTATATGCTGTAGGACATGGCTACATTCCATAGCAGTCCACCGCTGCTCTGTATATTAAAATGAAACTGTCCTAAGTGAGTCATAATGCCACAGTTGGACATTGCTATGCCATTGCTTTGGTTGCCTCTTTCCATCTGGGAGTTCTTGTTTGGGGTGTAACAGCTCAGACTGCACATTAGTTAAGAGGTAGTCTCAGCCTTTTGGTTCAACTCTACCTGAACCCCAGGATAAGAAGGTATACTTGAAATTCTTTGAAAGAAGTTTCACACCCACTCCAAATTGGAAAATTAAAAAGAAAATAACGTAAGAGCAAGAACAGAAGATCATACTGCATAAAGTAGCTCAGTTATTTATGGTTGGGGACCGAAGTGTTCTTGTTAATCAAACATTGTTCCTAGGAAATACGGTATTTGTCAATCGTATGTCTTGGAAATCAAATATATTTTGAATTTATTCCAGTTTTATTGAGATATTTGACATATAACATTGGGTTAAATTTAAGATGCATGATATGCTGATTTGATACATGTATATATTGCAAAATGATTACCACAACAATAAGATGCCTTAACACATCACTACCTCACATAAAAATATTTTATTTTTATGCAAATCTTCAAAATTTCTCAGAATTCCAGCATTTTGGCATGTATGTCCCCCATTGTGTCTCTTGTTTTTTAAACTAATAAATGTTGGATATTTTTATGTTCTAAGTGCACACACATGCTAATTTATTTAGTCCTTGCAGCAACTCCATGAGAAAGTGCCCCATGAAGCTGCTGCATGCTCTGCTCAGTTGTGTGTCTTCAAGATTGGCAGTGGTCCTTTTGTGGCCCTCCTAGATAACAGGAGCCCACACTGCCCTCTTCTTTGGTTGTACCCTACCCTTAGTGGTGATCCAATTCTCCCTGAACTGACTATGGGTCTCTGTATTCCGGGTCAGTGCCCCCTTCCTCATCCTAATGTAGGGTCTTTCTATTTAATGTCACAGATTATTTCTTCACACTATCTCGTTATTTCAGCAGCCAACTTTTTAAAAATATATTTTTCAATTTTATTTTTAAGTAGGCTCCATGCCCGGTGTGGAGCCCAGTGCAGGGCTCGAACTTGAGATCCTGAGATCAAGACCTGAGCTGAGATCAATTGTCAGCTATTCAACTGATTGAGCCACCTAGCCCCCCAATTTTCTGTCAATTTTTAAAAATTCTGATAAAATAAATAAAATCTTAAATTCTGATAAAATACATGTAAGATAAAATTTACCATCTTAACCATTTTTTTTTAAAGATTTTTTATTTATTTATTTGACAGAGAGAGAGATAGCGAGAGCAGGAACACAAGCAGGGGGAGCGGGAGAGAGAGAAGCGGGCTTCCTGCCGAGCAGGGAGCCCGATGTGGGACTCGATCCGAGGACCCTGGGATCATGACCTGAGCTGAAGGCAGACGCTTAACGACTGAGCCACCCAGGCGCCCCCATCTTAACCATTTTTTAAGCATGCAGCTCAGTGGTATCAAGTACATTCAGATTGTTGTAACCATCTCTACTTCCTCTCTCCAGAACTCTTTTTCTCTCGTAAAACTAAAACTCTATACTTATTAAACAAAAACTTCCCATTCCCTCATCCCCACAGAAACATGAGTGTAAGGTATCCATCATAGTGATTTGACATTTGTATATTTATAACATATACAAAAATGCTCACCATGATAAGTGTAGTCACTGTATGTCTCCACACATTATTACAATATTATTGACTATATTCCCCATGCTGTACTTTTCATCCCTGTGACTTATAACTGGAATTTTGTACCTTTTAATCCCCTTTACCTATTTCACCCATGGCCCTATTCCCCTCCCCTCTGTCAACCACCAGTTCGTTCTCTGTATTTAAGAGTCTGGTTTTTTGTTAGTTGTTCATTTGTTTTGGTTTTTAGATTCCACAAATAAGTGAAATCACATGGTATTTGTCTTTCTCTGACTTATTTCACTTAGCATAATACACTCTAGGTCCATTCATGTTGTTGGAAAGGCAAGACTTTATTCTTTTTAAGTCTGAATAATATTCCATATCACATGTGTGTGTATGTGTGTGTGTGTGTGTGTGTGTGTGTGTCACATTCTTTATCCATTCATCTATCAATGGACAGTTAGGTTGCTTCCACATCTTGGCTGTTATAAATAATGCTGCAATAAATGTAGGGGTGCACATATCTTTTCAAATTAGTGTTTTAATTTTCTTCAGGTAAATACCCAGAAGTGAAATTATTGGATTGTAGGGTATTCTTATTTGTAAATTTTTGAAGAGCCTTCATATTCTTTTTCTGTAGTGGCTTCACCAATGTATATTCTCACCAACAGTACACAGGGGTTCCCTTTTCTCCACATTCTTGCCAACACTTGTTATTTCTTGTCTTTTTGATACTATTCTGACTGGTGTGAGGTGATATTGTGGTTTTGTTGCATTTCCCTGATGATTAATGATGTTGAGCATCTTTTTATGTGTCTTTTGGCCACTTTGTATGTCTTTCTTGGAAAAGTATCTATTTAGGTCCTCTGCCCATTTTTATTTGGACTTTTTTTTTTTGGTGTTGAGTTTTAGGAATTTTTTATATATTTTGGATATTAACCCCTTGTGTAGCCACACCCCAGGTCAGTCTAAGCCAAGGGTGGATGATGGTCTGGCAAGACTGAAGAAATGACCCAGAGACAGGGATCAAGACATAGGTTTATGGGGGCAACTTAGAGGATGTCCAGCAGCAGCCAACTGGACAAAGCATCCACTTCTGGAATCTATTTGCAGTAAGCTTTTATAGTATAGCAACTAGCCTAGCAACTATCTGTAGCCCTTCCCTTCCTTGCACAGCCAGTGTTGGAAGGAGATCAAGTCCTGCCATCCAGACAGTCTTTGTTACAAGGGAGACACTCTGGGTTGGCCACCCCTGGAGTCCCTAACCTTGAGCACTGAACAACATGTCCTATCCATTCTGTTTGATGGGAATATAGAAGGAGGACAAGATCTCAAGATAGTGATTAACAGGGACATTCAGGTCATGCTTGCATAAACCAGCCTTCCAGTATGTACCATACACTCCTTACGAGATATATCATTTGTAAATATCTTTACCCATTTAGTAGGTTGCCTTTTTGTTTTGCTGTTTCCTTCACTGTCCAGAGCTTTTTAGTTTGATGGAGTGCCAGTTGTTTATTTTTGTTTTTGTTGCCCTTGCCTGAGGAGCCACATCCAAAAAAATACTACTCAGACTGATGTCCAAGAGGTGACTGCCTGTGTTTTCTTTTACAAGTTTTATGGTATCAGGTCTTACATTTAAGTCTTTAATCCATTTTGAGTTTATTTTTGTGTCTTGGTATAGGAAGGTGGTTCACTTTTATTCTTTTGCATGCACCTGTCCAGTTTTCCCAACACCATTTAATGAAGAGACTGTCTTTTCCCCATTGTATATTCTTGCCTCCTTTGTCATAGATTAATTGACCATATACGTGTGGGCTTAATTTCTGGACTTTCTATTCTGTTCCATTGATCTATGTGTCTTGTGGCAGTACCATACTGTTTTGATTACTATAGCTTTGTAATATAGTTTGAAATCTGTGATTGTGATACCTCCAACTTATCTTTCTCAAGATTGCTTTGTCTTCGGGTTCTTTTGTGGTTCCATTGAAGTTTTAGGGTTATTTGTTTTAGTTTTGTGAAAAATACTAGTATTTTGATAGGGATTGCATTGAGTTTGTAGATTGCTTGGGTAGTATGGACATTTTAACTCTTAATTCTTCCAGTCCATGAGCATGGTGTATGTTTCCATTTATTTGTGTCATCTTTAACTTCTCTCATCAGTGTCTTAAGTTTCAAAGTACAGGTCTTTCACCTCCTTGGTTAAATTTATTTCTAGGTCGTTTATTCCTTTTGATGCAATTGTAAATAGGATTATTTTCTTAATTTCTCTTTCTGCTAGTTCATTATTAGTGTGTAGAAACACTACAGGGTGCCTCTTTGGCTCAGTCGGTTAAGCGTCTGCCTTCGGCTCAGGTCATGATCTCAGGGTCCTGGGATCAAGCCCCACATCAGAGTACCTGCTCAGGGGGGAGTCTGCTTTTTCCTCTCCCTTGGCCTGTCTGCCCCTACTTGTGTGTGCTCTCTCTCTCTCTCTCTCTGAAATAAATAAATAAAATCTTTTAAAAAGAAAAGAAACACTACAGATTTCAGTGTATTTATTTTGTATCTTGTAGTTTTATTGAATTCATGGATTGATTCTAATAGTTTTTGGTGGCATTTTTAAGGGTTTTCTATATGTAGTATCGTGTCATCTGCACATACGGACAGTTTTACTTCTTCCTTACATATTTGGAAGCCTCATATCTTTTTCTTACCCAATTGCTGTCACTAGGACTTCTAGTACTGTATTGAATAAAAGTGTGGGTGGACATCCTTATTTTTTCCTGATCTTAGAGGAAAAATTTTCAGCCTTTCACCATTGAGTATGATGTTAGCTGTGGCTTTGTCATATATGGCCTTTATTATGTTGAGATATGTTCCCTCTATACCCATTTTGTTAAGAGGTTTTATCGTGAATGGATATTGAATTTTTTAAAGTGTTTTTTTCTGCATCTTTTGAGATGATCATATGGTTTGCATCCTTTCTTTTGTTAATGTGATATATCATGTTGATTGATCTGCAGATATTGAGCCATCCTTGCATCCCTGGAATAAGTCCCACGTGGTGGTGGTGAATGATTCTTTTAATGTATTGTTGAATTCAGTTTGCTAATAGTTGAGGATTTTTGCATCTGTGTTCATTAGAGATACTGGCTTGAACTATATGTTTTGGCTAATACAGGTAACTTCATACTTGATGATTGTGTGAAAATTATAAAAAGTATTTTCAGGGTGATTCCTATGTAGCCACAAAGTCATTATGAATTATAGAGAATAAAAAAGAAGGGCCACCACTAAATGGAGATAATTCTCTTAGACCCCTCTCTGTCACACTTAACTCCATTCTGCATTGATTTTAAACCTAAATTTTATTTTGTGATTTAAAACATAAAAGACTGATTTTTATTAACAGATATTATTCTTTCTGCAGAAAATCTATTCCTCGCTGCCGAAGAATTAACAGGATGCTCTCCAATGAATCTCTACATTCTTCTGCATTTAGCCGCTCCCACTCACAAGCCTCCATAGACAGCACCTCCATGGAGGATTTCTTGCGGGAAATAGAAAGCATTAAAGAGAACAGCATAGGCAGCATGGGAGGACAGGAAGAGCAGATACCAGCTGAGGTCAAACCTGTGGATGGTAAGGTGCTGGACCTTTCGTCCTGTGTGTTTTTCTTTGTATGCTCTCTCTTACTCTGTTTGCAGGTAGACATCATTCCAGTAGTAGTTTAACAAATGAAATCAGTAGAATTTGGCATAGCAGCTACCAACTCTCACTGATTTATATTTACTGGACTGGCTTCTATACACAGTGATATGACCTAAGAAGGAGAGCTGTCAAAATCCAGATTGATTTCTTACATATCGCTACTTAGGGATGCTGTGCAGATCATTGATTTGATTCATCATTTAGCAGACTGAGTATTCTAATTTTGATGGCTTTTACATTTGTATACTTGACTATTAATTCAAAAAAAAAAAAAAAAAGATAGAGAAAGACAGAAAGAGAGAGGGGAAAAAAAATGCCAGTACAATTTTGGAGGAAAGAAAATTTGATTTTGAGGCATTTACTAATGTTAATGTACTTAGGGAATAGATTACCTTGTATTTCTCAAAATAAAAGCCCTGTCAAATATACGAATTTTCTGTGAAACTGAACAGAAAATTGAGAGCTAAAAGAAAAAAAAGCTAATTTACTTACTCTTTTTAAAAAAATGTAAATTACTTTACCTTGGATTAAAATAGGTCATCTCCATTTGCTACCTATCAACAGGTAAATACATAAGACATCCAAGAAAGACTGAAGGTAGTTTAGTAATAAATATCTACCTAAGAATGTTTTCATTAGGCAGTGATTAACCTGGCTAGGCTAGACAACTACCAAGATAGACTGAAACTTTAAAAAAGTTTTCATTCTTCATTCCTTATCCTATAAGTCTATCCTTCTTAGGTCTGAAAAAAATAATAATTTAGATACACCACAATTAGTATATTTCACAAACCATTAGAAATAAAAAGTCTCACCACACATTGAATGAGAATCCATTCAAGGGAACCATCTCCATTAGTGAAGTGTATTCTTTTTTTTTTTTTTTACTTCCAGAATTTTTATTGAAATTAATTGCATACAGATAATATATTTTAAAACTAAACAGACTTCACATACTTATATTTAACATATGAATTTACTATGCAATACCAATTATCTTTAGAAATTAAAATAACAGTCTGCTTGGAATTAACATTAGAGATATTATAATCCCATTTCTGGACAGTTTTTTTTTTTTAATTTAAATTGAAAGAGCCAACATATAGTATATCATTAGTATCAGATGTAGAGTTCAGTAATTCATCAGTTGCGTCTAACACCCAGTGCTGAACACATCACCAGCGCTCCTTAATGCCATTCACACAATTACCCTGTCTCGGGGAGACAAATAATCAGAGACTCTTTGCTATAGGAAACAAATTGAGGGTTGGTGGAGGGGCAGTGGGTAGTGAAGTATATTCTTATTCCTTTAACTTACACCCTTACTTTTTGCCTTTTCAGATCCAGAAAGATAGAAAGATATGTGAAGGAAAATGCCTGTTATTCTTCATCCCCTTTTCTTACTTGGTAGCTATCTATCTGTATTAAAAAACAGGAATTCATACTGATAACCTTCCATTCTAATTCACCATGACAAGGTTTGCTGTTGCCGTCTTTTTTTTTTTTTTTCTGTATTTATAACTCTCTTCTCTAATAATGAGAGACCTGGCTTTTACTATCCTTTGCTTAAGCCTAGAGTACACAGAAAATGTTTTCAGATTTGTAACCTAAACTTCTACAGAAAGCATAGCTACTAACTAGAGTTTAATATTTAATTACAGATTTTTTCCTTTGAACTATATGCACAGAACTTTAAGTGTACAACTTAGTGAGGTTCGACAAATGCTAACTTTATAACCTCACAGTAATCAAGAGAGAGAACATTTTAGTCAACTCAGAAAACGTAACTCAGGGGCGCCTGGGTGGCTCAGTTGTTAAGCGTCTGCCTTCGGCTCAGGTCATGATCCCAGGGTCCTGGGATCGAGCCCCACATCGGGCTCCCTGCTCGGCGGGAAGCCTGCTTATCTCTCTCCCACTCCCCCTGCTTGTGTTCCCTCTCTCACTGTGTCTCTCTCTCTCTGTTAAATAAATAAAATCTTTAAAAAAAAAAAAAAAGAAAACGTTTTCAAGCTTTTTCCCTGTCTTGTCACTTCCATGACTTGCTGTCTGTGGCCAAAAGCAACCATGGTTCTGATGTTCTGTGTCATAGATTAGTTCTGGGCTTAGCTTCTTTCACTGAACATAGTATTTTGGGGATTCATCTGGTATTTCAGTAGTTTCTCTCCTTTTATTATTGGGTAGTTTGTATTAGTTTACTAAGGCTGCTGTAACGAAGTACCCCAAAACCCAGTGGCTTAAGATAGCAGAAATTTATTTTCTCACAGTTGAGACTAGAAGTCAAGGTGTCAGCAACCTCTCTGAAGATGTGGGGCACAATCTGTTCTCTGCGCTTCTCTTTAGCTTTTGCCTTAGCTTCTGGTGTTGCCCGCAATTTTTGCTGTTCCTTGACCTGTAGACAACACATGCCATTCTCTGCCTCTATAGTCCCAGAGCCTACTCCCTATATTTTTGTCTTTCTCCTCCTCTTTTTATAAAGACACCCCTTATGTTGGATTAAAGGCCCACTCTACTCCACTATGACCTCATCTCAGTTTACATCTTAATTACCTCTGCTAAAACCTTGTTTCGAGATAAGGTTACATTCATAGGTATTGGTGGTTAAGACTTCACTCTATGTTCTTGGGGGGCCCAGTTCAACCTGTAATAGCAGAATTCCATTGTGTGAATATGCCACAATTTGTTTATCCATTTAACTGTTAATGGACTTGAAGGTTGTTTGCAGTTTGGGCTATTATGAATAAGGCTTCTGTGAACAATCTTGTGAAAGTCTGGAGATACGTTTTTATTTCTCTTCGATATATATATTTTTTTCATAGAATATGCTAAACTACAGAAGAAACTGCCAGCTTTTTTCCAAAGGAATTGTACCATTTTACACTCCCTCCACCAGTATCTGACAGACAAATCTGTTGTTTCACATACTTGCAATATTTGATGATATTAGACTTGTTAATGTGAATGATTCTAGTGGATATGTGGAGGTATTTCATAGTGGCTGTCGTTACATTTCACCGATGACTAATGATGTTGAACATTTTTTCCTGTGCTTAACTGTCCATTCATATAACTTGCTTTGTGAACTCTTTTAACTCTTTTTATTTTTTATTATTTTAAAAATTTATTTATTTATTTTAGAGAGAGAGTGTGAGTTGGAGGAGGGGCAAAGGGAGAGGGAAAGAGAGAGAGAGAATCTCAAGCAGACTTCCCACTGAGCACAGAGCCCAACTAATGGCTGGATCTCAGGATCCTGAGATCATGACCTAAGCCAAAATCAGGAGTTGGACACTTAACCACCTGAGCCACCCAGGTGCCCCTTGACTATTTTAAAAATTGTCTTTTAGGGGCTCCTGGGTGGCTCAGTTGTTTAAGTGACTACCTTCGGCTTAGGTCATGATCCTGGAGTCCCGGGATCGAGTCCCACATTGGGCTTCCTGCTCAGCAGGGAGTCTGCTTCTCCCTCTGACCCTCCTCCCTCTCATGCTCTCTGTCTCTCATTCTCTCTCTCTCAAATAAATAAAATCTTAAAAAAAAAAAATTTAAAAAAATTGTCTTTTTATTATGGACTTGTATGAATTCTTTATTCTGTATACAACTCTTTTATCAAATTAATATACTGATTAATATTTTCTCACTATCTGTGGCTTGTGTATTCATATCCTTAATGGGGTCTTTTAATTGGGTATTTCTCTTGTTATCATTTTTCAGTTGTTTGCAGCTGGTATATAGAAATACGGTTGGTTTTTGTCTCATATTTCATTACGTTTCTAAATTCATTTTCTAATATTTGCTAGATTTCTTAGGATTTTCTACATAAAGAAATTACTTGTGAACAGAGGCAGTTGTACTTATTTTATTCTGATTTTTATGCTTTTATTTCTTTATCTTGCCTTATTGTTCTGGTAGGGCCTCAAGTACAAGCTGAATAGACGTGGTGACGGCTCATAGCCTTGCTGTATTTGCTTCTGTCCGTGATTTTTGCGTTTAAGTTGCTTGATTTTTCTATCTTAAGATGGAAACCTTGACCATTGACTTTACATCTTTTATCTTTTTGAATATGAACTACACTGCTTCACTCCATCCCACAAATTCTGATATGTTGTATTTTCATTATCATTCCGTTTTAAATGTTTTAATGTTTTGTTTTAAGATTTGTTATTGGTTTCTAAATTAATTGTGTTATGATTAGGTAGCAGTTTGTAAGTTTCAACTTTCGACATTTATTTAGACTTATTTTATGGCTCAGCATATGGTCTGTCTTGGCCAAAGTTCCATGTACATGTTCTATCATTGTTGGGTAGTGTGGTGTTTTGTAAATGCCCGCTAGATTTAGGTGGTTGGTACATTTGATCAAATCTGTTGTACTCTTATTAATTTTTGCCTAATTTTTCTATCAATTACTGAGAGAAGGTTGTTAAAATCTCCAACTTGGATTGTGTATTTGTCTGTTTTCCCCTCTGATTCTGTCGTTTTTTTGCCTCATATTTTAAAACTCTGTTATTAGGTGGCATATACATTTATGATTACTGTTCCTCTTTGTTGAATTGGCCCATTTGAACTGACCCTCCTTAATATATTTCTAATAATACTTCTTGTTTTAAAGTCCTCTTTGTCTAATTATATAGTTACTCTGGCTTTTTTTTTTTTTTTAAGGTTTTATTTATTTGACACAGAGAGAGAGCACAAGCAGGGGGAGTAGTAGAGGGAGAAGCAGGCTCTCATCGGAGCAGAGAGCCTGATGCGGGGCTCAATCCTAGGACCCTGGGATTGTGACCTGAGCTGAAGGCAGACACTTAATGACTGAGCACCTAGGCACCCCTCTTTTTTTAAAGATTTTATTTATTTATTTGAGAGAGAGAGAGAGAGCACCAGCAGGGGAGGGGGGTGGAGAGGGAGAGGGAGAAGTAGATTCCTGCTGAGCAGGGAACCCAACTCAGGGTGGGTTCCAGGACCCCGGGATTATGACCTGAGTTGAAGGCAGATGCTTAACTGACTGAACCACCCAGGTGACCCTCACTCTGGCTTTCTTAAGGTCACTGTGTGTGTGGTATATCATTTTCCATCCTTTTACTCTGTCTTTGTCTCTTTCATGTTTCTTTGTAGTTTCTTCTGTATGCATTTTAGGTATACTGCTTTGATTTTTTTTTTTTTTAGTGACTGCTCAGGTATTATAATATTTACCTCTAATTTATCACAGTCTACTTAGAATAAATATTGCACTTTTTCATATAAAATGTAAGGATTTTGCAGCAGTATAATTCCATTTTCCTTCCTGTACAGCACTTTGTAATGTTGTCAAATATATAACATCTACACATGTTACACCACTATCAATACAACATTATTTATATGGACTTATGTAATTTTTATTGTGAAATAATTTAAAACTTACAGAAAAATTGCGAATACAATTTAAATAACTTTTTAAAATTTGGAACAATTTGATCATTTGAGAGTAATCATTTACCAACCCCTATTATTCCCAGGATTTCTCCATGTAAAAGTTACTCCTTTCATCTTTGTGATCAATACATATTTTTGTGGAAAGTTCTTTGAAACTCTGTAAATATCCCATTCTATGTCAAGCTATCAAATTATTTCTTTATATCAGAATGGGCTCCTGGTTTATTTAGTGTGTTATTTGTTAGTGGGTCATCTTTCATCATCATTTATTTTGATGTTGAAAGTGTTCCATATTTGATATGGGAAACAGCTAGGGAATATATGTGTATATGTGTGCCTATATATAGGTGTACATATGCATATATGTGTGCATACTCACATACGTACATGTACAAGTATAACAGTGTATACTTGTATATACAATGTAATGTATATGTACATACATAAACATTTATATCTATAGTTCTATAAATAAAGACATTGAAATACATGAGTTCATATTTATATCTTCAATTCCAATCTAATACCACTAGGTTAATTCTGCTCTTCCCTTTCTGTATTTGTGACTCCCTTCTTAGAAGAAAACTGACTTCCATTATCTTAAACATATATATTTATTTGATCAGCCCCTCCATGTATTACCAGTTTCCTCTCTTTTTCATGCTTGCCCTGCTCATCCCACTTGGGTTCCAGCATGCCAGTCCACCCTGCTCCTCTGCATAAACACCTGCCTTGCTGTGCTCTATGGATTTAGGCTTTAAGACTTAATTTCGGGGGAAGAGGAAGTAGTCATATGTCCTTTAAAGAAGTCAGTATCTGCATTTTTATTTACACTACTTCTTTTTTATATATCCAGTCTCCATTTGATGTCTTTTCCCTTTAGCCTAAAGCGCTTCCTTTAGCATATATTACAGAGCAAGTTTGCTGGCAATAAACTTGTTAGCTTTAATTCGTGTGATAATGACTATTTTACCTTCGTTCTTGAAGGGTATTTTTGCTAGACATATAATTATTGGTTGACAGGTTTTTATTTTCATTCAGGATGTTCTGAATGTCATCGTACTGTGTTCTGACCTCTACTGTTTCTAATAAGGAGTCATTGCTTTCATATTGTTCTTCCCCTGATGTAATCTGTTGTCTTTGACTGCTTTCAAATTTTCTCTCTCTTTGGTTTTCAGCAGGTTGTCTTTTAGGTGCTTAAGTGCAGTTTCTTTTGTATGTGACCTACTTGGTATTATTAGTTAAGCTAGCTGGTTTTTCAACAAAGTTTGAAAACTTTTGGACATTATTTCTTCAAATACTTTTTTTCTATACCACTGTCTGTCTTCTCTGAAAGTCAAACTATATATATATTACAATACTTAACATTTCCAATAGATCACTTGGGCTCTGTTTTAAATATTTTAAAGTACTCTTCTGTCTTTCAGATTGGATAATTTCTATTGATGTAATCTTCAAGTTTATCAGCCCTTTCTTTTAAAGTCTCTAATACACTGTTAAGCCCTTCCAGCAAGTTTTTTACTTAATATATTTTAATTTTAGTTCTATAATTTAGGTTTTAGTTCTTTTAGTTTCTTTTTTATATTTTTCATTTCTTTCCTGAAATTCTCTATTCATTCATGAGAATCTTTCCTAAAAGTCCTTGTCCAATATCAGAATCATCTGAGTCACTTTCTGTTGATGACCTTTTCTCTTGCCAAATTAGTCCATTTTTTTTGTTTTTCTTATATCCTAGCTATTGAAACATCTTTGATAATGTAATATTATAACATTGATATGTTTCAGAGACTGTATCCCATTATCTTCCTGTAAAGGGAGTTAATTTCAGTTCTAGCAGTTAACTTGGTTATATACCATCTTTTCTGCTCTATGCAGCCTGGCTATTTATTTTAGCCTTTTGGCTGCTATTTTTCAATAGGATGCCTGGAGTTTCAAATACACCTTTTTGATTTAATGTTTAGTCAAGGATTTGATGAGAGTTTATGCACAGATTTTGGAGCTCCCCTTCTAACAGGAATATGCTCCTCATTTTCCAGATATCCTAGTAATCCCATACTCCATCCTCTGACTCTTGAAATAAGTAAGACTATGATTTTCTGTTTGTGTTCTACACACTCTGTATAGTGTAGGGATTGGAAAATGACCTCAGTCGAAAAGTTGTGTAGATGTAAATCTCACATAGTACATTTTCTTGAATCAAAATTTAATTATTTTTCAGTTCCTGCCTACCCTTGGTTCTTCTCCATTACCCTCAAATAGTTATTTTATGTACTTAGTACAGAGTTCATAATTGTTGTACACAGAATTTTTATTTCTATACAAGCTACTCTACCTTTACTGGAAGATTTTATTCCCTTTTTTGATAGCTTTCTCTAACAAAGCTATAAACCTGGTGGATTTTCAGCACAGAATAGTATGTATGATAGCTACAGTTATTTTTGAAAGTTGATGTTTTTCATTCATCATTTTCTGACTTAGAATAATTATATATTTCAACTGAGAATTAATTAATTCACAAATACTTGTACCTACTCTGTGCAGGCATTGTAAGATGTTGGTGTTAGAGTTATAAACAAAGGCAGAAATGTTTCCTGCTCTAATGGAGTTTATAATCTAGGAGGAAAGAAAATAATTAATGAAATGATATAACTAGATGTATATTGGGGAGAAAATTATTTGAAGGAAAAACACACACAGCAGGATTAGGATGGGTAATAGTAGGACCTGACCTTGACTGAAGGGTTCAGGAAAAAAAAACAAAAGAAGACGTCATTGAGGGAGAAATGAATAAACTAAGATCTGAAAGATTGAATGGCCGATAATTAGGGGACCAAATAGAACGATTGGCATGTCCAAAGGCCTTGTAACAAAATATTGCATGGAGCTTTTTTTTTTTTTTTTAAAGATTTTATTTATTTATTTGAGAGAGAGAGTGAGAGAGAGAGCACAAGAGGGGAGAGCAGGAGAGGGAGAAGCAGACTCCCTGCCGAGCAGGTAGCCCGATGCGGGACTCGATCCCGGGACTCCAGGATCATCACCTGAGCCGAAGGCAGTCGCTTAACCAACTGAGCCACCCAGGCGCCCTGCATGGAGCTTTTGAGGAACAAATGTAAGCCAGTACTGCTAGAGAGAAGAGAGTGAAAAGAGCATGGTAACGAGCTGTGGACAGGAAAGTCAGCAGCTTCATGTCTTGTGGACTGTGTTAAGGGTTTTATTCCTAATCCCAAGAGCAAGGAAGAACTGTGGCATTATTTTAGAAAAGAGCTTACACTTGCATTTGGAAAGGTCTAATTTAGTTACGATATGGAGAATGGATTGGAAGGGGAGTCCAATGGGAGGAACAGCTGGGAGGCTCCTGCAGCAGTTCAGGTGAATCATGATGGTAACTTGGACCAGGGTCAGAGTGGAAGAGATAAATAAAGTGGGAAATTTTTGAGAAATAAAAAGAAATTAATATCAAAAGGATTTGGTGATACTGGTTTTGATGTGTAAAAGAGGGAGATGACAGTAATGTTTCCTAAGTTTCATTGCTAATTAGATAGATGGATGGTGGGTTTCATTTACTGAAATGTGGAATACTGAAAGAGGCCTAGAGTTGGGAATGAAGAATATGTGTTCAGGTTTGAACATGTTGAGTTTGATATATGATTGATAGAGTCAAGTAGATGTTGAGTAGGTAGTTGGATATATGGAGCTGAAATCCAAGAGTGTTCTATGTGGAAGATACATATTTGGCAACTGGAGTGATGAACACGGGGTTGCAATTTCCATACTTTAGCAATGCTACAGGAGTAACACTGATCTCTAAGAAATTTCCTTCCTATGGAGAATATATATTCTACAGATTTCTGTAGTCCGAGTGCAAGGATTTAGACCCTCCTCACCCCTAGCATATGTTAACTCCAATTACTCCTTCCTTCTACTCTTTACTGTTTACAGAGGTGGAGGGAGGAAAAATTCCAATTTTTAAGACTTTAATATTAAACTATATTTGTAAATTTTGTCTTAAAAATGAAAATCTTACCTAAGGCTTAAGTAAAGGAAGATTTCAGAGTCACAGCTCACTAATTTAAAAGGTTTATTATTTTAGATTAAGGCTAGTAAGCTTATGTTTACCTTTGCATTTTCTGTTAAAGGGGTAGCTTATAAAGGAAATGAATAATAGAAACAAGATGGTAAAGAAAAGATTGCCTAGCTAAGAAATTGAACGTGTAAAGTACATTTAGAAGGCTTTGTTCATATACCAGTGATGTGATAATGTAAGCAGAGTCCAAGAGTCTTAGACTAATGACTTGACAGGCTATTTATAAATTAGTCTAATCTGCTTTTTAAATAAATCACATTCAGGTAATGCCTGTTTAGCATAGTTCCCAGAAATGTATGTGTAGTGAATTTTCTGTTACATGATGTTGTTATTCTGAATTTTTAAAATTATTTCTGCACATCTAATTTATAATAGCAATTAACCCTCATTATAATGAATTTCAAGTTTTTTAATTGCCTTCTGAAAAAAAAGGAAAGATTACCTAATGTTCAAACTTACAGAGAAAAGTAAGAGAATGAATGTCTATTGAATTCATCCTCTGTTCCAGATTCTTTGCCATCTCTCATGAATAAATTGATAAAACAATCCTCATAGTCACCTGATACATCTTATTATTACCTCCATTTTGCTAACAGGACAGAAGCCTAGAGATATCTAAAAACTTTCCAAAGCCATTCACCTAGTAAGTGGTTGCATTGGGATTTAAACCAGCATTTGAGTGATTAAAAAACCCTTTCCTGTACCACTAAGCCACTCTTTTTCTATTATAGTTTTAGTTTAAATATTCATATTTTATCATTGTTTGAGATTGGAAGTCCAGATATGGCTTATATTTAACTCTGGTGAAGAAAATTACCTTACTAAATTTTCCAATTAACCTTACTCTCCTAGAAAACACTTTAAAATTTGACTTATTTAAAAAATATCATATAGGGCACCTGGGTAGCTCAGTCAGTTAAGTGTGTGACTCTTGATTTTGGCTCAGGTTGTGAACTCAGGGTCATGGGATCAAGCCCTGTGTCAGGCTCCGAGTGCGAGTGGAGCCTGCTTCTCTCTCTCCTTCTCCATCTGCCCCTCCTCCCACTCGCATGTACACGCATGCTCTCTCTCTCTCAAATAAATAAATAAATCCTTAAAAAAATATCATACGAATTTTTCATTCATTCCCATAGGCCTTTCCCACAATTACTCTGGGAAAAAGGATGGTCTCTTTTTTTTAAATTCAGGTATAACTGACATATGACATATTAGTTTCAGGTGTACAACATAATGATTTGATATTTGTATACGTTGCAAAGTGATCACCACAATTAAGTCTGGTTTATATCTATCACCATAGTTACAGATTTTTTTCCTTGTGATGACAGTGTTTAAGATTTATTCCTTAGCAACTTTCTAATACTGCAATACAGTATTATTAACTATTATTATCATCATGCTATACAGTATATCCCCATGACTTACTTATTTTATAACTGGAAGCTTGTACTTTTGCTCCCTTCACCTATTTCACCTACCTCCTACCTCTGGCAATCACCTGTCTGTTCTCTGTATCTGTGAACTTGCGGTTTTTGTTTTGTTTTAAGATTTCACATAGAAGTGAGATCATATGGTATTTGTCTTTGTCTGTCTGATTTATTTCACTTAACATGCCTTCAGCGTCCAAGATGGCCTTAATATAGTGTTTATTGACAATTCCTATTCACTGATAAGCGCAGGCCTGTAGATATACACGTCATCTAATCAAATGTAGAATGTTCTAACCTTTTCTTGGTAATGTTATTTTCAGAGGGAGAACTTGAAGCAGAGTGGTTGCAAGACGTGGGTTTATCAACCCTGATCTCGGGTGATGAAGAGGAGGATGGCAAAGCCTTGCTCTCTACGCTGACTCGAACCCAAGCAGCTGCAGTGAAAAAGAGATATAATACTTACACCCAAACCATGAGAAAAAAGAACAAGCAATCTGTTCGGGATGTCAGAGACATCTTTGGAGTCAGCGAATCTCCTGTAAGTAATAATCATGGCTCAAAATTTTGACTTGATTAGGGGCGGGGGGCGGGGGAACATGAAGAAAATAATAGAAAAAGCTGGTCATCCTGTCTCTTCTAGAGAAAACTAAAGCAGACAGCAGAGTGCAAAATTTTACAAATTTGAAACTTAAGTGGTCATTCCGTATCCCCCCTGTAGCAGTTTCCCTCAACGCTAAATTTATTCCCTTCTTTGTTGAGTTGAGAATAACTTATTTGGTAATGGAGCAAATCTTTATGGCTGGGATACACAGAGACTTCACTTAAATCTAGCACTGGGTGGAAATTCTGTAGATAGGCAAAGGACTCCCAGAGAAGTGGGTCCAAAGTGAAAGATACCAGCATTAATTAAGTGGGCAAGAGAATGATTCAGAAAACCATAAGGAAGGCATCACATGTTTTCCGAGAAATTGCTGGTTGAAATTCCAGCTCACCCTTAGCAATTCAGTGACCACAATTTTACTTCTGAGGCTCCTAGTCATGTTCTCCTATTGCTCTGTTTTACTACTGGCTCTACTCATTTATTCCTTCACTCATTGCATCATTGAAATAATTGAAATCAGTAATTGCATCAGTGATGCAACCAATATTACTGGATACATTCTCTGTGCAAGATCCTATATTAGGTTCTATGCAGATAGGGTTCTTGGAACTTTGGGGATATATAGAAAAAAAGAAACTTGATATTCTGCTGTAGTTACAGATACAACTATCTGGGGCAAGTTAGTTAATCACTCTGATTTACATTTCTTATCTGTTTAATGTGATATCAATAATGACATAAATCAAAACTTCAAGGATATTGGGTAGCAGGCTTGGTTGAAGGCACCCTCCAATTTGAGTTACTTTAGGTTATCTGTAAGTCATGTCTTCTCTTAGATATATTAATCACACAGTTGCCAGAGTAGCTCATATTTCCAAGTTAACCTTTGCATTTGTGCTAATAATGCCCTAAAATAGCACTGTCCTTTAGAGCTTTCTAGTGATGGAAATGATTTTGTGCTGTCCAAAGGGACAGCTAGTGTGTGTCCAATATGTAGCTAGTGTGAATAAGGAACTGAATTTTTAATTTTATTTAATCTTAATTGATTTAAATCTAAATTGCCACATATGGCTTGTAGCTAATGTATTGAGCAGTACAGTTCTAGAACCTTCCGTTGTACAAAATTATGTACCTGAGGCAGTGCATTTTTAGTTCTGTGCTGTTTCAACTTTCATCCTAGTAGAAACCTGTATCTTTGTGGAAGGCAGGATTTTCTATAGCTGTAGTTGAGTAAAAGTGATACCCACAACTTGAGGCAAGGACTTCAGCCATGTGAGTCCTGGCCAAGATGCCTATCAAAGAACAGGTTTACCATGCTGGTTTAAATTCCCTTGGTCATTTCACATTTATCTCCCAGATCGTTTCAAGAGATTCCTAAGAACTTGGTCTATATGCTTCCTTTCCATTTCTGTTTCCCGCTACTTCGGACTAAGATTTTTGCTCTTCCCTAGCAAACTGCAAAATAGTAGAGTATCTATAGCTTCTCTGAATCCTGCAGGTACTCAAGAAGGTGCGTACAATGCATCTCTAGGTTTCCTAATACTTTGGACTTCTAGTCACATAGAAACAGCGTTCCTCCCTCTTTTACTTAGACCCTCAAGGGTCTCAAGGGAAATATAAAGTGGGCACTTTTCATTGGGCCTTTAAGTGTAAAAATAAATGAAGGGTGTCTTACTTTTCCATAACATGCAGGTGTAGGAAACTGGGTTTAACTCCAGCAAAGGCAGAGAAAGGACCACATTTGTGGTGGGCAAGGGGAATGGCCCTGGGCACTTTTTCTCCTGCCCATCTTCCTCTTCTCCCTTCCACTCTTGCTGCTGAAGCCCCGTTCCAGAGTGAATAGAAAATGGGTGTGTAGCAGGGAGAGTGGTTGTGGGTGAAGGGAAGTCCATATATTCCAGGGAGTAGAGATCTTGAGCTATACTGAGAAGTGCAGCATCTGGAATCAGTGAAAGCCTGGCATTGTATATGCGTGTTCAGAATTCAGATTGTTCTTCATCAAAATATAAAAAGCCACATAAAGCTAGCCTTTAAAAAAAATATGGTAGGGCTTTCTAGGGAAGATGGTGGAAAAGTGGGGGACCCTCGTTTCATCTGGTCCCAGGAATTCAGCTAGATTATCTATCAAATCATTCTGAACCCCTGTGAATTCAACCTGATATCTAAGTAAAGAATTGCTGAAATTATACAAATAGAAAAGCAACCACTTTTTGTAAGGTAGGAGGTGCAAAGATGTGAATCTGAGGGGATATATCAGAAGATAAACCATGGTGGGGAGGGATCCTCTGTAAGCCAGCTACTAGAAAGTGATATAGCTGCAGAGTTCAAAATCAGAACTCTTAGAAGTCTGCTCCAGTGCCTGAAAAGTGCTCAGGTGGTGAAGCAGGGCAGAATCTTAGGTGGGACAGTGTGGTCTCAGGATCCCCAGGGTCACAGAAAGAATGGGGGTGCCTGAGTGTGGCAGAGTTCCCCAAGTATTGGAGCCGGGAAGCCGGCTACAATCAGCGAGCCTGGGAGTGGGATCTCAAGCTAGGCATTGCTATAAACCAGGAACCACGGCACAATCCTGCGACTGCTCTCTAAGCAGAGGTCCAGTAAGTGACAACCACTCCAACACTCTGCTCCTTCCCCTGGGAGGAGTGGCGGGGGTTCTCACAGGGTCAGGCAACTGCTCCCCAAGCGGGGGCCCAGCGAGCAGGGGGGCCATGATGAGACCCCACCCCAGGAGGATTTGTTTGGGTATGCACCACAGGAGTCTGCACAGTTTATTGCACACAAAAGGGATTGACCGCTTGTCCCTGAGGGTGCACTGAAAAGTGGGGGCTGTGATCGTTCAGCAAATCAGCACACTGCCATTTTTACTTTTTTGTCATCCTCTAAAGCAGTGCAAAAAGCCTTCGGGGAACAAAAGCCACATAGAGCAACCCGAAGCAGCTTACACTGCACCGGCTGCCTGGCAAGGGGTGGTACAACTCCGCCCAGGCAAAGACACCTGAGAATCAGTGCAACAGGCCCTCCCCTCAGAAGTCCAGCAGGAACGTCAGGCAAACACTAAGTTTATGGATCACACAGAACTGAAAAACTCCTGTGATAAGGGAAAATAGTATATAGAATTTGAGGTTTTTTTCTCATGAGTCTTTTGTATTTCATTGTAAATTTTTCTTTTTTTTTCCTTTTCAGCTAGTTTCTTATTTCATCAACTCTGTTTTTAAGGCTTTTTTTAATTTTCATTTTTACATTTATATTATTCTTCATTTTTGGCTTCATTTCACTGTATTCAGTTTTATTTTTGTGTGTGTGTGTGTATATATATATACATGTATTTTTTTATAATTTTGGGATTTAGTATCTTCTAACAAACAGACCAAAATACACCCAGGATCAAGTGGATTATCCTGTTTTGTCCACCTGTGAGATAATATTCACTCTTTTTTCCCTTTTTTTTCTTTTCTTCTTTGGTTTCTGACCTCTTCAGATTCCTCTAGTATGTATTTCACTGGGATCATGGTTGATATTTTTTATTTTGTTCTCTTGTTCATCTGTTCTTCTCTGGACAAAATGACTAGAAGGAGAAATTCACAACAGAAGGAAGAACCAGAGGTAATACTCTCTGCCACAAATCTAATCGATACGGATATAAGAAAATGTCAGACCCAGAATTCAGAATAACAATTATAAAGTTACTAGCTAGGCTTGAAAAAAACATAAAAGACACTAGAGAATCTCTTAGTGCAGAAATAAAATCTAATCAGGCCAATATTAAAAATGCTTTAACTGAGATGCACTCTGAAATGGATGTTTTAATAGCTAGGGTAACTGAGGCAGATGAGAGAGTCAGTGACATAGAAAACAAAATGATGGAAAGGAAGGAAGCTGAGGAAAAGAGAGAAAAACAACTAACGGACCATGAGGGGAGGCTTCGAGAAATTAGTGATACCATAAAGCAAAACAGTATTAGAATTATTGGGGTCACAGAGGAAGAAGAAAGGGGAGGACAGAAGGTATATTTGAGCAAATCATAGCTGAGAACTTCCCTAATCTTGGGAAGATTATTCAAGGTATTCAAGTCCAAGAGGCACAGAGAATCCCCCCTCAAAATCAATAATAGGTCAATACCCCGACATATATAATAGTGAAGCTTGCAAATTTCAGAGATAAAGAGAAAATCCTGAAAGCAGCTCGAGACAAGAGGTCCTTAACGTACAAGGGTAGGAACATTAGAAAGGCAGCAGACTATCCACAGAGACTAGGCAGGCCAGAAAGGGCTGGCATGATATATTCAGGGTACTAAATTTAAAAAAACATGCAGGCAAGAATCCAGCAAAGATGTCATTCAGAATGGAAGGAAAAATAAAGAGCTTCCAGGACAAATAGAAACTAAAAAAGGGCACCTGGGTGGCTCAGTCAGTTAAGCATTTGCCTTTGGCTAAGGTCATGATCCCAGGGTCCTGGGATCGAGCCCCGCATCAGGCTCCTTGCTCTGGGGAGTGGGGAGTCTGCTTCTCCCTCCCCCTCTGCCTGCCACTCCCCCTGCTTGTGCATGCTCTCTCTCTGTCAAATAAATAAATAAAATCTTAAAAAATACAAAAACCAGCAACCAAAAGAATTTGTAAGCTCTTAAACCAGCCCTGCAAGGAATATTAAAGGGGATCCTGTAAGCAAAGAGTGAGTCCAAAAGTAACAGACCAAAAGAACCAGAGTCTACAGAAACAGGGACTTTACAGGTAATAAAATGGCACTGAATCCGTATCTGTCAGTAGTTACTCTGAATGTAAATGGGCTAAATGCGCCAATGAAAACCTCTGAAAGGGTATCAGATTGGATAAAATAGGAAGACCCATTAATATACTGTCTATAAGAGACTCATTTTAGACCCAAAGGCACCTCCAGATTGAAAGTGAGGGAGTGGAGAACCATTTATCATGCTAATGGACACAAAAGAAAGTTTGGGGGCGCCTGGGTGGCTCAGTCAGTTAAGCACTGCCTTCAGCTCAGGTCATGATCCCAGGGTCCTGAGAACGAGCCCCACATCTGGCTCTCTGCTCAGTGGGGAGCCTGCTTTTCCCTCTCCCTCTGCCTGCTTGTTCTCTCTTTCTCTGTCTCTTTTTGGAAGAAATGGATGTATTCCTAGAAACATTTAAACTACCAAAACTGAAATAGGAAGAAATAGAAAACCTGTGGCAAGTGCCAGACTTCAAGCTCTATTACAAAGCTGTAATCATCAAGACAGTATGGTACTGGCACAAAAACAGACACATAGATAATGGAACAGAATAGAGAACCAAGAAAAGGACACTCACCTCTATGGTCAACTAATCTTTGACAAAGCAGGAAAGAATATCCAATGGAAAAAAGACAGTCTCTTCAACAAATGGTCTTGGATAAATTGGACAGCCACATGCAGAAGAATGAAACTGGACCATTTTCTTACACCGTACATAAAAATAGACTCAAAATGGATGAAAGACCTAAATGTGAGACAGGAGTCCATCAAAATCCTAGAGGAGAACACAGGCAGCTACCTCCTTGACCTCAGCCACGGCAACTTCTTGTAAGACCCATTTCCAAAGGCAAGGGAAACAAAAGCAAAAATGAACTATTGGGACTTCATCAAGATAAAAAGCTTCTGCACAGCAAAGGAAGCAGTTGACAAAACTAAAAGGCAACCTATGGAATGGGAGAAGATATTTGCAAATGACATATCAGATAAAGGGCTAGTATCCCAAGATCTATAAGGAACTTAACAGACTCAACACCCAAAGAACAAATAATCCAATCAAGAATTGGGCAGAAGACATGAACAGACATTTCTGGAAAGAAGACATCCAAATGGCCCACAGACACATGAAAGAATGCTCCACATCACTTGGCATCAGGGAAATACAAATCAAAACCACAACGAATACCACCTCACACCAGTCAGAATGGCTAAAATTAGTAAGTCAGGAAATAACAAATGTTGGCGAGGATGTGGAGAAAGGGGAACCCTCTTACACTGTTGGTGGTAATGCAAGCTGGTGTAGCCACTCTGGAAAACAGTATGGAGGTTCATCAAGAAGTTAAAAAATAAAGCTACCATATGACTCAGCAATTGCACTACTAGGTATTTACTCCAAATATATAAATGTAGTGATCTGAAGGGGCACCTGCACCCCAATGTTTATAACAGCATTGTCCACAATAGCCAAACTGTGGAAAGAGCCAAGATGTCCATTGACAGATGAATGGATAAAGAAGATGTGGTATATATATACAATGGAATATTACTCAGCCATCAGACAGGATGAATACTTAACCATTTACATCGACGTGGATGGTATGCTGAGTGAAAGAAGTCAATCAGAGAAAGACAATTATATGGTTTCGCTCACATGTGGAATATAAGAAACAGCATAGAGGATCATAGGGGAAGGGTGGGAAAACTGAATGGGAAGTCATCAGAGGGGAAAAAAACATGAGAGCCTCTTAACTATAGGGAACAGACTGAGGGTTGGTGGAGGGGAGGTGGACAGGGAGATGGGGCAACTGGGTGATGGTTGTGATGTGATGAGCACTGGGTGTTATATGCAACTGATGTAATATTTAACTCTATATCTGAAACTAATGATATGCTATATGTTAGTTAATTGAATTTAAATTTAGTAAAATAAATGGTATATATACCATGTATCAGGCCTGATAAACATCTTCACAGATTTTCTTCCTAAAAAATTCAGCATCTGTTTCTGCAAGTGGACTTGGAAGTTTCTTAAAAACATACCTAAACTTTAAGTTTCCTATCTGAATTTGACAGCATAAATACCAATTCCTCTCTCCCTCCTTCTCTTGCCCAAAGTACCTGTCTGTCCTGGTCTGTCTCTTTGTTTGCCTCTGTCCTTCTTCACTTCCTCCTTCCTTCTGTGTGTGTGTGTGTGTGTGTGTTTCTCTGTCTCCCCCATCCTCCATCATCTCCTACTCTTTATTTCTTTCTTTGTCATCATTTACATAGAATAATAGAACCATCACTCTAAAGTTTCCATTTCCCTTTCTTAATGAAGATTTAACATCATGAGTTTCATGAGGTAAGTTTGCATTAATCTTAAACATATGAATCTGATCCAGTGTACTTACCTAGTGAAGATATAAATTCATTAATTTAAAAGAGAGGTAGATTATGTTAGTCTTTTCTTAATTTTTTTGCACATTGAATCCCATGGTTGGAATAATTTTCCTCCAGAATTTTGGAGATACTTGTCCATTGTCTTCTCTTGTGCACTGTTGGCTGTGGGGAGGCACAGTATCTCTACTGACCTCATTCCTTCATATGCCAATGTGGAAGCCTTTTGAACCTTATGTTTATTGTTGGAACCTTGCATTTTTACCAATTTTACCTTTTTACAACCTCCATCCTAGTCCCTGCTATGTGAGTTCTTTCAGTATGAGTGCTCAGTCATTCTTTAGTTCTATATATTGTCTTCTAACATTTAAAACCAGTACTTACTCCCTTCTTTTTCTTCATCTCCTTCTGGAACTCCTGTTAGATGACTGTTGCATTATTTGGATTGAATCTCAGTGTCTCTTAAATGTTCTCTTGTTTTCCAAACTTTATTTGTGTGCATGTTTGTTCTGCATTCTTGCCAATCCCTTCAACTTCTTTTTTTTTTATAACAATAATTTGGTCATGGAGGCATTGATATTTCAGCCTTTCGTTAATTTTAAGAAAAAATTTTAAAGATTTTATTTATTTATTTGAGAGAGAGAGAGAATGAGAGCAGGGAGGAGAGGGAGAAGCAGGCTCCCCATTGAGCAGGGAGCCCGATACAGGACTCGATCCTAGGACCCTGGGATCATGATCTGAGACGAAGGCAGACGCTTAACCAACTGAGCCACCAGGCGCCCTAATTTTAAGAAATTTAACAGTCACATTGTTAATTTCCTGAAGCCTCTCCTTTCCCCTGACTTCCTCTGTATCTTAGCGATCTGCTCTTTTTTCACACTCCTGAAGGTACTAAATTAAACCTTAAATTCCAAGGTGGTCTTCTTTTCCTTGAATTACTATTTTCTTTAGGGTCCTATGTTTATTTTTGGCATCATTACATTACTGTTCAGTTCATTTTGATCTTTGGGTGTTGATTCCTGTTTATTAATGGAGGACTAGGTTGATTGATTGATTGATGAATATAGGTAAAGACTGTATATTTCTTTGCAGTTATGTAGACTTAGTTTCTCGCCAAAACTCTCATAGTGGATGTGGTCTGGGCCTGTGTGAGTGGTAAAGTGTGTCAGCTGTCACACTTCACTTTAAGACAAACGAATATGGTATCAATTCCAAAGTAATGATAATCCTAAAGAATTGTAATTTATTTGCTTTTCAGGCAAACCTAACTTCCCTTTTTATACTTCTGTCTATATTCTTTTAGAAGCCTCCAACGAAGGGCAATTTTCTTTTCTTTTCTTTTTTAAAGATTTTTTAAATTTAGTTGACACAGCGAGAGAGGGAACACAAATGGGTCGGGGGGGTGGTGGGAGAGGGAGATGCAGGCTTCCCGCGGAGCAGGGAGCCCGATGTGGGTCTTGATCTCAGGACCCTGGGATCATGACCTGAGCTGAAGGTGAGACGCTTAACGACTAAGCCACCCAGGTGCCCCACGATTTTATTTTCTGTCCAGGACCACTACACCAGGACAAACTCCTCCTGACCCCAAGGCAGGCACTCATTTTGTCACCAAGAGGGCACTTGCTGGGTTTTATTCTGGAATCTCATTGAGCTGCTGCCTGCTGTTCAGTGTTAGAGGAAGGGATGGTTTCCTGGCCTCTTTGTTCAGGAAAAACATTCTTAGGTTACTTTGGCCATTGTCTTCTGAATTGGGGATGCCTTATTATTGCTTTTATTCTCGTGCTGGATATGTGCTTTTTCTAGATCAGCATTTATCTTCTACACATTTTTCTTTGTATCTTTTTTCAGGTTGAGGTTTTCCTCTGCCCTTATCAAACCATTCTTGCTTGCTTTTATTTATTTATTTATTTATTTATTTGCTTGCTTTTAATCTTCCAGGAATATCCAACAATTTCTGTTCTGTTAATGGAAATGTTTAGTGATTTCTAAATCTACTCTTTGAAAAAGGTATCTCTTTTGACACTTTGAGTGATTTGCGGAGGGAGGAGAAAGTGGTATGTGCATTTTGCTATCTTGATCCAATTTTCCTATGCTGATTCTTCAGTAGTATTTATTTGTTTCTTCCAAAAACTGTTTTTCCTTATTATTATAAAAATAGTACATAATCTTTACTAGAAACTTAGAAAATATGGACAAGCAAGGTAAAAAATGACTGCGTCTATAGGCCCAAATAAAATTTTATGATTTAGTTAAATATCCAATAAATATAATTTTCAGTGGAATCCTAGCCATAAAGGAATAGAATATTTAACCCTTGTGTTAGTAGAGCTATTATACACTAAATCACAAATACTAAATCAACCTCTGGATACATAATACAAAGTCTTCAGTATTATTCATCATGAGCAGAATTTCAGTGCCCAAATATATTTGTTTCTAATATTTAGAAGATGTGAATCAAATGTTTCTTTCAGTAACACATTTAATTGAGCAAAATAGTCAGTCTTATTTCCAATTTCATAATTGATAAATAAGTAGTCAAAGATGGGACCAGCATAACTAACTGCATAAATGTAGTCATGCACCCTGAATTAATTAATTAATTAATTAGAGAATGCACGTGCTTGTACTAGCAGGGGAGGGAGGGGCAGAGAGAGAGGGAGAGAATTTTTTTTTATTAGTTTCATAGGTAAAATGTGGTGATACATCAGTTGCATATAATACCCAGTGCTCATTACATCAAGTGCCCTCCTCAGTGCCCCTCACCCAGTTATCCCTTCTCCCTCCCATCCCCCCCCCATAACCTCTCCGCCAGCAACCCGAGAGAGAGAGAATCTTAAGCAGACTCCAAGCCCAGTGCAGAAGCCAACGTGGGGCTTGATCTCATGCCCCTGAGATCATGACCTGAGCCAAAATCAAGAGTTGGATGCTCAACTGACTGAGCCACCCAGGAGCCCCTCATGTACCCTCTTTTAAAAAACATGATTATGGGGTGCCTGGGTGGCTCAGTCGTTAAGCATCTGCCTTCCGCTCATGTCATGATCCTGGGGTCCTGGGATCGAGTCCCACATTGGGCTCCCTGCTCAGTGGGAAGCCTGCTTCTCCCTCTGCTGCTCCGCCTGCTTGTGTTCCCTCTCTTGCTGTCTCTCTCTGTCAAATAAAAAAAAAAAATCTTTAAAAAACGTGATTATACACAAACAATGAATCATGGAACACTACATCAAAAACTAATGATGTACTGTATGGTGACTCACATAACATAATAAAAAAAATATTTAAAAAAAACAACAGCAAGATTGTATTACCTATATACACATTTCAGTGCATGTAACAGAAAATCCACGAAATCATGAGTTATACAAATTTGGATTTTTTTTCTCTCTCTTTAGGAAGAAGGTGAAGGTAGGTGTTCCTTTGCTTCAGCATGGATCCATCTACCTTCTGTCTTTCTATTTTGTCATTCAAATGCAGCCTTCATCCTTTTGCTTATAAGTTGGCTGAGCCACCCCTAGCACTATATTCATGTTCGTGGCCGTTCCTGGCCATTCCTGGAACTTGTACCAGCTTACTCTATCTTTCTGACCTTAGTTTCTTAGAAATCTTACTCTGTAGAGTTCCAGTTACCTTTCATTGCGCAGAAATGTATGTGATCATCCTTAGCTGCAAGAGAGCCTAAGAAATCGTTTTTTTTAGTTGGACACAAAAGTCCCTGAGGAAAAAAAAAATTAGGATTCTTTTAAGGAAGACTGGTGATTGGGTTTGGGGTAAATAGTTAACAGTATTCTCCAGAGAGACCAGTGTCTGTCACCATGCCCTGAATGTAGTGGGCTCTCAGTATTGGCGGATGAATGGCTACATGGCAGTGATTGGTGCACAGCAGTCAGATCTATGGATCTCTCCACAAGTCTGTGTCAATGTACACGTATGTGCAGAACAGATAATTGAATGCACAATTACCCTGCAGAGAACATGCCTTGAATAAACATGCACTTTAATTTTTCTCAATAGCCAGATGATTTTTATTGTATCCCAGCTCCTCTTTTGGATGTGACCCTGGATGAAGAAGGGATATCAGCCATTCCTTGCAGAAATGGTCAACTGGTAAGATGAAGCAAGGGGACTTAAGAGTAAGGAGGCTAGGAAAAGTATTTCAAGGCAGTCAGGAAAACTTGAGCAAAATGCCTACTTGCCTTGTAAGAAAGAAGGAAACAGAGACTCTTAAACTCAGGAATGAATAATTAACTAGTTAAATCCACAAGTAATTACGTGGCTTGTCTGCACGTACAGCAACAAAACCACAGCTGCAGTTCCAGCCCAGCCAGAAGTCAAGATGTTGGGGACGTCATCAGCTAAACTTTTGTTCTTTCTGCTGAACACGTAATGGAAAGTCTTATGCTACTCTCCATGTATCTTTCAATATTGATTTAATTCTCAATATAAGAAATACTTTGACATTTCAGTTTTTTTCTCTATGTAAATATTTTATGGGAGGCAGCACTGTAGCATCTTATATGTATAACAGTAAGTGGGGAAAAGTGCACTATCTAGCGCAGGAGGTAAACACATTTCATTAGAGCCCACCTTGTCTGTTTTAGTTCAAAGATTCAAAGAGTGCTAATCTGAGTTCATAACTGCTAATGACATGATCTCAGTAGAAGGTTTTTTTTGTGTGTGAGATGAATCTCATGCCATGATCTATACCACTTGGCATAAGGCCTGGGTCCTCTTACTGAAGTGATGCACCCGGAGTAGACACATGGAAGGACATGGGTTTACTGACATCTGCCTCCACTTGGACTCATGGCAGCAGAAAATTTACCGTGAGAGACTTTCCTCTGTTAAGACTCATATGTTACCTTCTCTTTTTTTTTTTTTATTTATTTTTTTATTCTTATGTTAATCCCCATACATTACATCATTAGTTCTAGATGAAGTGTTCCATGATTCATTGTTTGTGCATAACACCCAGTGCTCCATGCAGAATGTG